>NC_073385.1:41092230-41445980 GCF_028641065.1 Leucoraja erinaceus
CTCCCTCTCCTCTCCTCCCTCCCCTCCTCTCCCCCCCCCTCCTCTCCTCTCCTCCTCCTCTCCTCCTCTCCTCTCCTCTCCCTCTCCTCTCCTCTCCCTCCTCCTCCCTCCTCTCCTCTCTCCTCTCTCTCTCCTCCTCTCTCTCTCTCCCTCTCCTCTCCCTCTCCTCTCCTCTCCTCCCCTCTCCTCCTCTCCTTTCCTCCCCTCGCCTCTCCTCCCCTCTGCTCTCCTGTCCTCTCCTCCTCTTTCCTCTCTCCTCTCCTCCTCTCCTCCTCTCCTCCTCTCCCTCCCCTCTCCTCTCCTCTCCTCTCCTCTCCCCTCTCTCTCCTCTCCTCTCCTCTCCTCTCTCCCCTCCCCTCCTCCTCCTCCCTCTCTCTCTCTCTCCTCTCCCTCCTCCTCTCTCTCCTCTCCTCTCCCTCCCCTCCCTCCTCCCCTCCTCTCCTCCTCTCCTCTCCTCTCTCTCTCTCTCTCTCTCCTCCTCTCCTCCTCCCCTCTCTCTCCTCCTCTCTCTCCCTCTCCCTCCTCTCTCCTCCCTCTCCCTCTCTCCTCTCTCCCTCCTCCTCTCCTCTCTCTCTCTCTCCTCCTCCTCTCTCTCCCCTCCTCCTCCCCCTCCTCTCTCTCTCACTTCCCCTCTCCCCTCCTCCTCCTCTCTCTCTCTCCCTCTCCTCTCCTCTCCTCTTCATTCCTCCCCTCCCCTCTCTCTCTCATACCCTTTCTCTCTCTCTCTCCTCTCCTCTCCTCTCCTCTCTCTCCCTCTCTCCTCCCTCTCTCTCTCCTCTCCTCCCCTCTCCCCTCCTCTCCCCTCCCCTCTCTTCTCCTCCCTCTCCTCCTCCCTCCCTCCCTCTCCTCTCTCCCTCCTTCTCTCACCTCTCCTCCCTCTCTCCCTCTCTCCCCTCTCTCCTCCTGATAAAATGTCTCTCCCTCTACTCCCTCAGTGTCCCTCTCTCCTCCCCTCCCTCTCCCTCTCCTCTCCTCCCCTCTCCTCTCCTCCCCTCTCCTCTCCATCTCCTCCCCTCTCCTCTCCTCCTCACGTCCATTTGTGTCACCCCGAAACTCGTCGAAGAACATCTCAAAAGTGCCCAGTACAAAAAACCGCCCATCACAGGTATGTTTCCCTCCCTCTCCCCCTCTCCTCCCCTCCCCTCTCCTCTCCTCTCCTCTCTCCTCCCTCTCCTCCCCTCCTCCCCTCTCCTCTCCTCCTCCCCTCTCCTCTCCTCCCTCTCTCCTCTCCTCTCTCTCTCTCCTCCTCCCCTCTCCTCTCCCCTCCCGATCGTCCCAATGTCGGCTTTCAGCACGACCTCGCATCCTGAAGCTCTCCTCTCCTCTCCTCTCCTCTCTCCTGGCGACTCTCGGCCGTGGGGTGCGTTCCGTCTTTCTCCTCTCCTCTCCCCCCCCCCCCCCTCCCCCTCTCCCTCTCTCCCCCTCTCCTCCTCCTCCTCTCCCCCTCCTCTCCTCTCTCCCCTCCCCCCCTCTCTCTCTCCCTCCCCTCCTCCTCTCCTCTCCCCTCCTCTCCTCCCTCTCCTCTCCTCTCTCTCCCCTCTCCTCCTCTCCTCCCTCCCCTCCTCCTCTCTCCCCCCTCCCTCCCCCTCCTCTCTCTCCCCCCTCCTCCTCCCCTCCTCCCCTCCCCCCTCTCCTCCTCCCCTCTCCTCCCCTCTCCTCTCCTCTCCTCTCCTCTCCTCTCTCCTCTCCTCCCCCTCTCCTCTCCTCCTCCTCTCTCTCCCCTCCTCCCTCTCCTCTCCTCTCCTCTCCTCCCCTCTCCCTCTCCTCTCCTCTCCTCTCTTCTCCTCTCCTCTCCTCTCCTCCTCCTCTCTCTTCTCCTCTCTCCTCCTCTCTCCTCCTCCCCTCCTCTCTCCTCTCCCCCTCCCCTCCCCTCTCCTCCCCTCTCCTCCCTCTCTCTCTCCCCTCTCGTCTCCTCTCCTCTCCCCTCCCCTCTCCTCTCCTCTCCCCCCTCCTCTCCCTCCTCCTCTCTCTCCTCTCCTCCTCTCCCTCCTCTCCCTCTCTCCTCCCTCTCTCCTCTCCCCCTCCTCTCTCTCTCCTCTCCTCTCTCCTCCTCCTCTCCCCCTCTCCTCCCCCCCTCTCCTCTCCTCTCCTATCCTCTCCTCCCCTCTCCTCTCCTCTCCTCTCCCCCTCCACTACTGTACTCTCCTTTCCTCCCCTCTCCTCTCCTCTCTCCCCTCCTCTCTCCTCTCCTCTCCTCTCCTCTCCTCCTCTCTCTCCTCTCCCTCTCTCTCCCTCTCCTCTCCTCTCTCCTCTCCTCTCCCTCTCCCTCTCCTCTCCTCTCTCCTCCTCCTCCTCTCTCCTCCCTCTCCCCTCTCCCTCCTCTCTCTCCCTCCCCCTCTCCCTCCCTCTATCTCATCCTGCTCTCTCCATCTCTCCGTCTCTCCCTTTCCCCTTTCCTCTCTCCCTCTCCTGTCTCTCCTCCTATCTCTCCCTCTCCTCTCCTCCTCCTCTCTCTCCTCCTCTCCCCTCCTCTCTCCCCTCCCCTCCTCTCCTCTCCTCCTCCCCTCCCCTCTCCTCCCCCCCCCCTCCTCTCTCTCCCTCCTCCCTCTCTCCTCTCCTCTCCTCTCCTCTCCTCTCCTCTCCTCTCTCCCCCTCCTCCTCCCTCCTCTCCTCTCCTCCTCCTCTCTCCTCTCCTCCTCTCTCCTCTCCTCCCCTCCTCCTCTCTCTCTCCTCCTCTCTCTCCTCCTCCCTCCTCCCTCTCCTCCTCTCCCTCCTCCTCTCTCTCTCCTCTCCCCTGTGTGTGTGTGTGTGTATACACACGCACATATATATATATATATACACACACAAACACACTCTCCTCTCTCTCCCTCTCTCTCCTCCTCCTCCCCCTCCTCTCTCTCCTCTCTCTCCTCTCCTCTCCTCCTCTCCCTCTCCTCCTCCACCCCTCCTCTCCTCTCTCTCCCCTCTCCTCTCCTCTCTTCCCCTCTCCTCTCCTCTCCTCCTCCTCCTCTCCTCCTCCTCTCTCCCTCTCTCTCTCCTCCCCCTCTCCTCTCCTCTCTCTCTCTCCTCTCCCTCTCTCTCTCCTCTCTCTCTCCCCTTCTCTCTCTCCGCCTCTCTCTCCCTTCTCACTCTCCCCTTCTCTCTCTCCTCTCTCTCCCTCCTCTCCTCCCTCCCTCCTCTCTCTCCTCTCCCTCCCTCTCTCCCCTCTCCTCCTCCTCCTCCCTCTCCTCTCCTCTCCTCTCATCCCCTCTCTTCTCCTCTCTCCTCCCCCTTCCTCTCTCTCCCCTCTCTTCTCCTTTCCTCTCCTCTCCCCTCCTCTCCTCTCCTTCCCTCTCCTCCTCTCTCCCCCCTTTCCCTCTCCTCTCCTCTCTTCTTATCTCCTTCCCTCTCCTCCCCTAGCTCCTCTCCTCTCCTCTCCTCGTCACTCCACGCCTCTCCTCTCCTCTCCTCCCCTCTCCTCTCCTCTCCTCTCCTCTCCTCTCCTCTCCTCTCCTCTCCTCTCCTCCTCCTCTCCTCTCTCTCTCCTCTCTCTCTCTCTCTCCTCTCCTCCTCCTCCCTCTCTCCTCCTCCTCCCTCTCCTCCCTCCCTCTCCCTCCTCTCCTCTCCTCCTCTCCTCTCTCCTCTCCTCTCCTCTCCCTCTCCTCTCTCTCCTCCCTCTCTCCCTCCTCCTCTCTCTCTCCTCTCTCTCTCCTCCTCTCCTCTCCTCCTCCTCTCTCTCCCTCCTCCTCCTCTCTCTCCTCCTCCTCTCTCCTCCTCCCCTCTCTCCTCCTCTCCTCTCATCTCCTCGCTCCTCCTCCCTCCTCCTATTGGCTGCAGTATAGCACTTGTGTGGAGCTTTCAAGATCATGCCAATTTTTGCTGTCCTCGAGATGGAGCCACTCCACTTCTCCACTGTGCCCCATCTGTTAGCTTAGCTGAGACATACCCAGTGAAGGTGTATGTATTTGTATTTAATTTTAACGCTCTGATTGAGATCTAGTGCATAACTTATTAGGCTTTCTGCTTCATTGCCTACTTCAGTTTAAACATTTTCTGAAAATAATTTAAATTGATAACGTTCATAATACCAACACTGGATACTTCTCATTGTCCCAACATATCACAATTAATTTCATGGATAAAGCATGTGGGAAAGAAATGATTTATAGAAAAAACCTGCACAATCCACACGTGATAAAACTGCAAGTCAAACAATTAATTTTCTTTTTCCATGGACTGACTTTGGTATTTTATTTTCATTACATAATATCATTTGTATTGAAGCCTGCCAACAAAGGAAGCGATCAGTATCAAAAGCTAAGTTCTTGGGGCAGGAATTTTATTATTAAGGACACATTCCTAAAGCCTACATTTATTTCGTACCAATGACCTTGATTGTACCTATACTGACCTACTTTGTGAAGTTGGCCCAGATATTCAAATTTACAAACTGCAGTAGGATTTTAATTACAATTTTTTTTGTGGCGCCTCAATTCCTTCCTGTTCTTGATTGCAATTTATTGCCATCTGCGAGGCATGTGCTGAAGAAACTGTTTGGGCCCTTAAAGGGAGAATGAAGGGTTGCTGGTGCACGCATTCATAGTCCCAGTCTTCCCCAAGCTGGTTTTAGGAGTCTAACATTGAAATAAACTATGGCAGACCAGATATCTCCACATTCAACTTGGGATTGTTTTGTTCCTTGAGATGGTTATCAGCTGGGGATCACATGGCAATCCAACAGATGCTTCTCTTGGGTAGAAGATTCTGCAGCTACCTTTCTTGTGTAAATCTTGAAATTGAAGTCACTGCTTTGGTAATCATGCTATTTACAAAGCCTAGTTTTCTCTTTTTTTTTAGTGCTATCTGCAGAATAAATTTGCTTTCTTGTAGTCTTGGCCATGCATGGAGCTACACATTTCCTGGCAAATTATTAAGTTTTCTGTTCGCTCGATTCATTTCACAAACTTGTTGGATGATCTTGCTGGTTGATGTTAAGAATGTTTTTATGGGCTTCAACATTCCTGAGTAGTTGTTTTTGCCAGCCAGAGTTTCTATATTTGATAACAATTAATTGTGGGGAATTGATCTTGAGGAAGGGCAGGATTAGACTTGCCAACAGTTTATTCACTAATATAAGTTTCACAAAAAGCTAAATTCACTATTTGAAGCTACACTTTAAAATAAATTGTAGTTGGACAGTTTCTTGACCATAATTGATGACTAATTTATCCTGTCCTGATGTGAAGTATACTAGTTTACTGAAACCCCACTAATTAGCAATAAGAACACATTTATTAGATTGGGTGAGATGTCACCAATAAGCAAGTTTATGTAGACTTTACACTTGAAAGGCAGTGCAAAAAGCAATTTGATGATCTAAAAATAGTCAAGATGCTTTTCCAGAATAGAATTCTGCAAAGCAAGGCCAGATGTAGAGCTACTTGGCAGGAAAAAAACATACTTCAATAATATGGTAAACTGATATAATTCATTAGCTTGCCAAAAAGGAAGGAAGAACATAGAACAGTACAACAAAGGCCCTTCAGCCCACAATATTTGTGCCGAACATGTTCTAAACTTGTCAGCTCTTCGTTTTTGGAATTTGTAAGGGAAAACAATTAACTAAAATATTAAAAACTTGACTTGCATGTCCTACAGCACTGCCATTTTGTTGCCAGCACTGAAATATGAAGCAAGATCCTCTTAATTTACAGTAATCTTTTTTGAAGGTGGGGATGAAAATAGCAGATTTTCTCAATTGAGAATGGGTCTTGACACGAAACATCACCGATCCATGTTCTTCAGAGATGCTGCCTGACCCAGTGAGTTACTGCAGCACTTTGTGTCCTCTAGTGTATTAACCAGCAGATGCAGTTCCCTGTTTTTATATTTTAAATTGAGAATGGATCATTTTAGCTGTGGTGTTAGCGAAGGTGGTTAAGAGATAGCAATCCCCCCCCCCCCCCCCCCCCCATCCAGAGATAAATTAACTAAGCTTTTCAAAGGTCTCACTAACAATTATGCCCTTAGAGCTGATGAAGTAATTAAGAAAATGTTGAAGTTGTTACTGAGCCATTTCATGAAATGTCTTCTGCTTTCTTCAGCTCAGGTGCACAACATGATCTAGATTATTACAGTTAGTTTGACCTCTGAATTAATTTAATCTCTCTTCCTGAGGGATCTTTCCAGCAGCTATATGACATTTCCCTCTACTGCAATCAACAAACCCGGCTTACAGCCTATCCGTTGTATTTCAGAAATAACCTTAGCAACCTTGTTTTCAGCAGAGGAAGCCTGACTTAGAAGCAATTGGTATTTCCTTGAGGCAATAGAGGTCAAACGTGCATAGAGATTCCACAAAACCAGAATGCCCCAGTCATGATGTTTATCATTCATGTGTGTGAAGCAAAGAATGCATTTGGAAACTATTTGTATGAAATGTCTTTGCATTGTGTAAGACGCATGTTTTTGGGAGAGCCTAGTTTGCTACCAGACCATTCTGAAATTTGAGAATAGATTGTATATGATTACAAACAGCATGCACTGTATATATCTAAATTAATTACATGTGCCTATTCTAGCCAATCTGCTGGCAATTAAACCTGATAATACCTGGATGCAAAATTTGAATGATTTTGTGAAATGTACAAGAGCCAGCAGTAGATAAATCATTCCATAACACTGGTTTGGTCTCATTTAGGAGCATTGTGTTCAATTCTGGTTTCCATATTAGAAGATGGGTGCAAGGGCATTAGTGAGGGTGCAGAAAATATTTGAGAGAAAGGTTCCTGGGATGCGGGCTGATGGGTATAAGGACTGGAGAGCTGTGTCTGATTTCTTTAGATTTGAAATTTCCAAGGGGAGCTTTAATATAAGTATATAAAATGGCCAGAGGTCTGGACAGAGTGGAGGGTCAATGTGGCAGGTGTAACAAAAAGGAGGAATGAAGCAAGAGTAACATGAATAAAAACATTTTAAATAAAATAAAATGCAGCATATAGTTGGGATCAAGAATTTTCTGCATGTAGATGTGGTGGGGACAGGTTCCAGTGTGGCCTCAGAGAATAGTGGACAAAAGTTTGCAAGGCTGTGGATGAAGGACTAGGGCTGCTGTTAAAGTTGCTCTTGAAAATGGCCAGTGTGGCTATGGTTACCCAGATGACCATCCCTGGGGATGATTGTATATATTGTTTAAGTGCTTTCACTTTATTTGTTCACCTTTTAAACTAAGAAGCTTTTCATCCACACTTTGACTCTCGATGCCATAATGAATACCACTAAAGGCATCTCGTGCAGGGCATTATTAAGACATTTACAAAACCCCATTGTGGCCTCTATTTTCTGAAATAAAACAATATGCACATGGAATGTTCTGATATTTTTTCTATGTTGCAGATAATAAGTAATCAATCACCTACATTTTTAAACAATTTATTCTTTAACAGCTTTGAATAAACAGCATAAGAGAGTTAAGACATTTACAAATAACCAAATTGTGGTCCATCTCGTATTTCCAACCCTTATCTCCAGAATCAAGGTTTATTGAATGACTCATATGCACATGGATTTTAGATAGTGATTTTTTTTTTAGGGTCAGAGGGAGAAATCATCCTGAGAATTTTATTTTTCCAATTAGTTCATTCAATTTTCCAATATATTTTGCAGCAAATTACTTGAAACATTGGGATAATAGTTGTGATTTGATTAACTGTTGCTGAATTCAGCAGGAATTAGACAAATGGGAAACTGCCCATGACTTCCTCTTATAGGTATGTTACAAAACTTACCTTCAGCGGTGCTGCAATTCTGCCATTTTGGGGGGGCCGTGTGCATGAGTTTGGTGCATTTGAGGGGGGGGGGGGTTAAAACAGGGCTTTTTCCCGACCTGGTCCTGAATTATATTTGTTGGAGTGCAAGATTTTGCTAAAGAATCGTTCCTACTGCCGTTCTGTGTATTTAAAAAAAAAAAAAATTCACCCGACAAGTTAATCGCTGGAATGATTTTAAAATCAGCTTCTGAAGCCGCCAATGCCGACAACGGGGATGGATTTTATGGAGGACCAGGTAAAAGAAAGTAGTTTATTTTTATGTATAAAAGTGTTTCTTAAGATGTATTTAATTCACATTTTAAGTTGCGAAATGGTGATTTAGTCCCCGAACGAACCGGCAGTGTATTTGCTGCAGATATGGGGGACTAAATTCACCGCATCCTGAATGTTCCAAATGGTTCCTTTCCAGAAAATCTCACTCGCAAGCTGATTTAAATGGCCATTAATTTACAGGTATTAAACATTAAATTTCTTCCATTTGGCATATAAACCCATGACAATGAGATTTAAAAATTATGTTATATTCTGAATTCTTGTGTGAATGTTAGTTGGACACTTAGGCTATTTAAAAATGTTAACCTATTCTTAAGAAATGGATAGATGTTTAGATCTAGTAATTGAATTTTGTAATTAGCTACAATTAGATAACTAACTAATTATATGCTTTAATTTCAAGTCATCTAAGTAAGATTGTTTCATATTTGTTTCAGAATGCTTCAAACTGTAATAACTGAAAATTTATTTCAGTTCTCTTAAATTTTAAGAAAGTTAACAGCTTTTAAATGTTCTCGATCACAGCTTTTGTGTTGTCAATGAAAAAGCAATAGGGAACAAAATGCCAATTTCCGAGTATGAAAATGACCATAATGTTTTTAATACTGAAGATATGAAAGTGAATTAGGTGTCAAATTAAACTTCTTTTTATGCTTTATCTGATGGGATAAATTAAAGACTTGATTTTTAAAATCTCAAAATGTTGTAACATTGCTATTCCATACTTAGTGTTTTAGTTGCAGTACGCTGTTTCTGGTATAAAATTGCTCTCTTTTATGCTGCTTACTAATTTTCAATAATGGGTCTGCATTGCTGTTAAGGCTGCTTTCATTTCGAGCAGTTGATATGGCTACCCAAATATAACCCAAAAAGGCCTGGCTGAACAGAACATGGACATAAATGGGGAACAGGATATCCTACTGAGCAACGTATTGTGGGAAATATGATGTTGAACTTGAATATTTAAAAAATCACAAAATGCAAGTGCATTTCTATCAATTATTAGAAATGAGGATAAAAATGCTTTACAACTCATAATTCGCATTGAATACCCACTGATTATCAAAATTTTGAACTGGATTGTTGGTAACTAAAATTACAAAGAGCATAATGCATCAACAATGCATGATCTTATAGAGGTGTATAAAATCATGAGAGGAATAGATCGGGTAGATGTCTCTTGCCCAGAGTAGATGAATCGTGGACCGGGAACAATAGGTTTAAGCTGAAGGGGAAAATATTTAATAGGAATCTGAGGGGTAACATTTTCCCACAAGGTGCTGGGTGTATGGAACAAGCTGTCAGAGGAGGTAGTTGAGGCAGGGACTATCCCAACATTTAAGAAATAGTTAAACATGTACATGGATAGGACTGGCTTGGAGGGATAGGGACCAAACGCGGGTAGGTGGGACTAGTGTAGCTGGGACATGTTGGCCGGTGTGGGCAAGTTGGGCCAAAGGGCTTGTTTCCGCTCTATATCACTATGACTAAATGATTATAAGATCATGCATCATCTGTTGAAAGAGAAACGGCTAACATTTCAGATTGTAGACAAAAATGCTGGAGAAACTCAGCGGGTGAGGCAGCATCTATGGAGCAAAGGAATAGGTGACGTTTCGGGTCGAGACCCTTCTTCAGACTAATGGGGGTTGGGAAACAAGAAAGGAAGAGGCGGAGACAGTGGGCTGTGGGAGAGCTGGGAAGAGGAGGGGAAGGAGGGAGAAAGCAAGGACTACCTGAAATTGGCAAAGTCAATGTTCATACCGCTGGGGTGTAAACTACCCAAGCGAAATATGAGGTGCTACTCCTCCAATTTGCTGGGACTCACTCTCGCCATGGAGGAGGCCCAGGACAGAAAGGTCGGATACGGAATGGGAGGGGGAGTTGAAGTGCTGAGCCATTGAGAGATCGGGTTCGTTAATGCGGTTGAAGTGCTCAGCCACCGGGAGATCAGGTTGGTTATTGCGAACTGAGACTTACCTGGCAGGGGAGAGACCGTGATCAAAAAGGCCTTTTGGCTAAGATCAAGTCAAGAGATTCAAGATCAAGTCAAGACATTTAATGTCAAGTGCAGCAATTGGTACAGTGAAATTTGGGGTCACCATACAGCCATACGAATTAAAAAAAAGAACACAACACACGATTTAACATAAACATCCCCACACAGCGGAATCAAAGTTTCCCACTGAGGGAAGGCACCAAAGTTTAGTCATCCTCCTCTTTGATGTTCTTTGTTGCTACGAGTAAACAAGACTTTTTATCAGAACAGTTCTGGCGGTTTTTCCAGGGCAAGGGTCGTGGATCACGCAACGAAATTGGAGGTCACGTCGGTGACGAGGAGTCTTATCAGTTGCTGGCTTAGAGGTGGTTCCATGCTGGTTGGGTAACCAACCTAACACCTCATCGTCACAGTGGCAGCAGCAACTGGAGCAGGTGGACAGGGTATCTGCAATACCCTGCGCATCAGTGTGAAGAATCTCAGCAAGCGGACTCCCTGCTCACGGGACCTGTTCGTGAGGAAGGTCTTGTTAGAGGCCTGCAAATTCGAGGCCAAGGACATCTTCTGCCTCCAGGACTTCCCGGGTAATGGATACTTTGACGTTATGTTCAAGTATCCGACGGGATGGCGGAAGTTGATGCAAGACTTCCGGGCGAAGGGGAACGAAGCTCCGCAGTCGCTGCTAAAGGTGCAGTTTCTCTTCACCCCCCACTCAGAAGGAACGGATGATCACGGTGCACATGTTCCACCCACATGTGCCCGTCGTAGATGTCCTCACCTTCCTGGCTCGTTATGTCGAGGGAGCAGGGAACTGTGTGGATGTGAAGGACCTGTTCAGGATCTGGACGAGCAAGCGGCAAGTGAAGGTGAAGCTGAGGGTGGACGTGAAGGGAGTCATCATGCACCCTCCCTCGGTGTTCGCTATCGGAGGGAACTGAGGGTACATGACTTACGCGGGGCAACCCTTGTGCAGGAATGCAACAAACCTGGGCATGTGGCGGCCCAATGCAGTGCAGTTGTCTGCAAGAACTGCAAGCTGGAGGGCCACAAGACACAGGACTGCCAAGTCAGCAAGAACTGCAACCTGTGTGGGGAGGCAGGCCACTACAAGGCCTGCCCTAAAATAGCCTGCACCTACACACAGGCGACAAGAGGGGCTGTTGCCAACACCCCCAGGGTGGGCGAGACGCCCCCCACCACTGCCAAGACCCCAGCAGAAAGGGAGAACAGAGATGAGTACAGCCTGATGACCTTAAGCCCCCAAGCGCTGGACAGAGACCCCCAGCGCCCTGTCCAGGAGGGAGTTGATGGAAGAGGGAGGAACAGCAGGAGGAATGGCAGGTGGTGAAGAGGAAGAAACACCGGAGGGTTCTTCCCAAAGAGCCAAGGCCGGAAGGGACGGGTAAGTCCAAGAAAAGAGTTATTTCCCAGGCAGGCCGCAACCCAGCAACCTCTTCTCGTCGGAGGATGAGGTGACATCGAAGACCTGACCATATAACCATATAACAATTACAGCACGGAAACAGGCCATCTCGGCCCTACAAGTCCGTGCCGAACAACTTTTTTTCCCTTGGTCCCACCTGCCTGCACTCATACCATAACCCTCCATTCCCTTCTCATCCATATGCTTATCCAATTTATTTTTAAATGATACCAATGAACCTGCCTCCACCACTTCCACTGGAAGCTCATTCCACACCGCTACCACTCTCTGAGTAAAGAAGTTCCCCCTCGTATTACCCCTAAACTTCTGTCCCTTAATTCTGAAGTCATGTCCTCTTGTTTGATTGACGACGGAGGCAGAGGGAGAAAACAAGTGAGGAAAAGGGAAAGGCCATGCCTATTGTCCCCCAGCTCCAGGAGACCGGGAGCAGTGCAGCGGCCAATGGGCCCCAGCTCCAGGAGACTGGGAGCACTGAATCAGCCACCATACCCCAACTACAGGAGACGGAGGGGGTGGTGCACCCAGAAGGGGTGGAACAAGGAGGGTCCCCCTGACGACAACTCCGGTTACGCCAAAGGAGACCCCCCCCCCCCCCTCCTGGAGGATGCCAGCACCCAGGATCTGAGCCCTGGAAAGGTGCTGCAATTCACCAAAGCGGTTGGCATGAGGGGGCAAGATGACAGTCAGTGACTAAAGGACAATGGAGCTAAAAGTGGCATCATTAATCATGAGCAGTGTGAAGAACTCTGCGTGATGTATGAACGCCTTGCCGTACCTGGCCAATATCAAGGCGGATGTGACTTTTCTGCAGGAGTGCGGGCTGCCACAGCTCCGCTGCTATCGGAGGTGGGCGCGATGGTGGCCCCACAGACTGTCGGTGTGGTCGGGGGGCAATGACTGTCGTGCGTCCGGTCTAGCGATATTGCTGCGGGGAGGGAGTTTCGCCATCACTGAGGTCAGGGAGGTCAGGGTTGGGGGCCATCTCCTCGTGGTGGATATTATGTACCCGGGCTCTCCGCTCCGGCTGATTAATGTGTACGCCTCACCCATGCGGAGCGAGCGGCTGGCCGTTCTCCAGCGGCTCCCACCGCTGCTGGCCACGTCCCGGCCGCTCGTTCTGGCCGGTGACTTCAACTGCATCATTGTTGCGGCTGGTCAATCTGGCAGTGTCGACAGCAGACTGGACAGCACCTCCACGCTCCTGCTGGAGACGGTAAAAGACGCAAAGCTGCGCGACACCTTCAGCAACCCTGCAGGCAGGTCCGAGTCAGGTTTCACCTGGTCGAGATCGGACGGTTCAGTCCAGTCCCGGATAGAGTTGCTCTTCACATCGAAAGCCATCACGGTCAGACACACCAACCTGAGTCATAGCATAGTTTCAGGAGTAGGCCTTCGGGTCGAGCCTGCACCGCCATTCGGATCATGGCTGATCATCCAACTCAGTATCCGGTCTTCCGGATACCCTCTGATCCTCTTCCCTCTTAAATTGATGAACTGGCCTCGACACCCCCTGTGGCAGAGAGTTCAGAGACACTCCAACCTCATCTCAGTTTTTAAAGGACTTATCCTTAAGCTGTGACCCCTTGTCCTGGACTTTCGGGAGTGTTCTCTGACCACCGCCTCCTTCAGGCTTCCTGTCACCTACAGGAGGACCGGAAGGCAGGCAGAGGGACTTGGAAGTTAAAATGTGAAGCTGTTGACCCCAGAGAAGATTGAGGAGCTAAAGAGGGACTACACATGTTGGAGAACGGTGAAGCTCCTCGTTGACTCCCCGACACACTGGTGGGAAGCAACCCAGGAGAACATTAACAGGTTCTTCACATTTAAAGGGGTCCAGAAAGCAAGACAGTGTCAGAGGGAATTGTGTCAACTACAGACAAATTTGCAGCAACTGCTTCTTCTGCAGTCAAGAGGAGGTGGATGTGAGGGAGGAACTTAAGAGTTGAAGGGCCAGCAAGCTCGGCTCTTTACCTCTGAATCCTCTGAAATCATCTCCAGGGTCCGCCACGTGGAGCAGGATGAGACGTGCTCACGTTTCTTCCATAAGGTTCACAGGGGGAGCTCTGTGATGAACAGCGTTAGGGAGGAGAATGGCTCGGTAACATCCTTGCAGACGGATATGCTGAGAATCTGTAAATCCTTTTATACGGATTTGTACAACAAAGTCCACAGACAGCACCACCTCCCAGAACTTCCTGTCCTCTATCACGGAGGTCTTGGAGGACAGCAAGCGGGAGAGTCTGGACCAACCACAGACCCCAGAGGGGCTGACTGACTCCATCCGTTCCTTGAGTAAAACTCCCGGAAGCGATGGCTTACCGGCCGAGTTGTACTCGGCTCTGTGGGACTGGGTGGGCCCGGACCTGCTGGAAGTGTACAACGACATGCTTCTAGCCAGCAGCATGTCAGACACCATGAGGAAGGGCAGCATCACCCTAATCTACAAGCAGAAGGGGAAGATGAAGAATATAAGGAATTGGAGACCCATAACATTGTTGAATGAAGATTACAAGATCCTGTCTCAGGCCATCGCCAACCGGGTCAAGTCTGCTCTGGGACGGGTGATCTACCCGGACCAAACCTGTGCTGTACCTGGCATGAAAATGTGCGACAGCCTAGCGCTGCTCAGAGATACCATTGCCTCCATGCAGGACAAATGGGTGGATGCCTGCCTAGTCAGCTTGGATCAGGAGAAGGCCTTCGACAGGATATCGCACACGTACATGAGGGACGTGCTCTCCAAAATGGGTTTTGGGGAGGGAATCAGAAATTGGATCCAACAGCTCTACACCGATATCTGTAGTGCAGTCCAAATCAATGGGTGGGAATCAGACAGCTTCCCCGTCAGGTCTGGAGTCGGCAGGGTTGCACTTTCTCCCCTGTTCTGTTCGTTTGTTGTATTGAACCTTTTGCCGAGTCCATCAGGAAGGACGTGAGCATAAGAGGAGTGACATTGCCAAGCAGTGGGGGCACTCAGGTCAAAACCTCCCTGTACATGCACAATGTCACCGTCTTCTGCTTGGATCCAGGGTCGGTCCGCAAGTTGATCAGCATCTACAACCAGTTTGAGTCGGTCATGGGAGCCAGGGTGAACCGCAGGAAGAGCGAGGCCATGCACCGATCTTCCGTCGCCTTCACCATCAAGCCTGACTTCTTGAAGGTGCTGGGGATCTGTTTCGGGGGGGGGTTAAGCATGTGACAAGAATTGGCTGGAGTGGATAGCCAAGGTGGGGAAGAAACTGGAGCTGTGGAAGCAACGCTCCCTCTCCATAATGGGGAAAAATTTGGTCACCAGGTGTGAGGTGTTCTTGGGGCTGCTGTACTTGGCGCAAGTGGCCTGTCCCTCCCTCCTACGCCACAGGGATCACCCGGGCCATCTTCCAGTTCATCTGGGGGTCGAGGATGGACCAGGTGCGACGGGTCACAATGTACAAGTCGGTAGGCAACGGGGATAAAGCGTGCCCAACGTCGCCCTCACCCTGATGGCCACCTTCGTGTGTGTGGCTGCATCAGGGGAGCGTAGAGCCATGGCACGTGGGCACCAAGTGTCATTACCTGCTGAGGTTCTACCTGTCCCTGGTGTTGCGAAAGATGGGCCTGACGCAGATGCCATGCAATGTGCCAGTCAGCTGGACATTGCCGCCCCATCTGTCGTTCGTGGAAAGGTTCTTCTGGACCAATACCTTTGACCACAAGTCCATCGGGCAGTGGTCAGCACGGAACGTCCTGCAGACACTGCAGGGAAAGGACTCGATGGATCAGGTGGTGTGGTTCCCAGAGCAGGCTGCCCAGCTTGTCTGGCAAAATGCCTCATCGCCAGAACTCACCAACAAGCACCAAGACCTGGCTTGGCTGGCGGTGAGGGGAGCCCTCCCAGTCAGATCCTTCCTGCACCTTCGGAACCTCACTACCAGCGCACGCTGCCCTTGGGACGGCTGCTATGGAGAGGAGATGGTTGCCCACCTCTTTGCAGAGTGTGGATTCACAAAGAGAGAGTCTGGAGAGGTATGCAAGGGTCCCTGTCACGGTTTATTCTGAACAGCTCCGTCACAGAGGATTCTGTGATTTACGAACTGTTCCCAGTCCCACATTCAGAGACTGACATCGAGTGCTGCTGGAAGGTCATCAACTCGGTGAAAGACGCTCTTTGGTCTGCCCGAGCATTGTTCACCACCCAGCGGAGCGAGTTGTCCGTCAGGGAATGTTGCCGACTGGCCCGCTGCAGACTGCAGGAGTACGTGCTGAGGGACGCACTGACGCTCGGTGCAGCCAACGCCAAGGCTCGGTGGGGGAGGACCTCAGTCTAGGTTCCTTCCACTGCTGGACATGGGGGGCACGGTATGGTGGAGACGCCTCTCAAAATAAGGGAAGGGATTCCACGCCAGTGGAGTGGCAAGGGTGGGGGATAAATTTGTGAAATTTGAGCAATGTATGTAGACTATTGAATATTTTGTATAGCTTCCGAAAGTGTCGGATGAATTTTTTTGCACGGTTCATGTATTGTATATATTTATTACCTGAATAAGGTCTATTTTGAAAAAACAAGTTAATGCAAACTGTGCGGAGGTGTTGGGCAAAGCGATCACCGGTCTCACCGATGTAGAGCAGTTGACACCTAGAGCAGCGGATGCAATAGATGAGGTTGGAGGAGATGCAGATGAACCTCTGCCTCACCTGGAAAGACTGCTTGGGTCCTTGGCTGGTCGAGGGAGGAGGTAAAGCGACAAATGTAACATTTAAAATTTATAGGCCTTCATCAGAACTGGTATAATTAAACATTCTTCATTTCTAAAATTTTAGAAACAAGGTGGAATGGCAAATGTCCTCTTTGTTCCTGCAACTTCACTTGTCTTACCCCCTCCTTCTCAACCCCCACATCTCTTTTTTCAAGTTGTTTCTCCTCTAACTTTTTGAACATATGTTGGAATGTCAACAATCAGGAATGTTAACTCTTGTTTCTCTCTTCACAGATATAACCTGACCTCAGTATTTAAAGCATTTTTGTTATTGCAGATTGTTATCTGCAGCATTTCTCTTTCATAAAGTATATGCGCAACAATAGACTTGTGGGGATGAAAGACAAAAATATGGTGAATAATGCTGAGTTTGTAGTGCTGATGCAGATACTGTTGAGTTTCCTTGAGTGCTATATTTAATGGGGCTTTCTCACGGGGCGACTTGACGCAAGATGTAACCAGAGTGAAGTGGTCGTGGTCTAGCACGATATCACATGATATAACGGGGGGTAGATAAAGAGTTCCCACGGGTACTCGGCATTTCTGTTATTTGTGCGAGTGACTTGTCCGTCTCCCGAGCTTTCCCGTTAAATCTTGAATGAACATTGTGAACTGTGAAGTGTTGTTAAATCATCACGTGGCACAAATGATGTCACTTTTTTTTTCACACACTATAAATATCCTCCCTTGGTTGACTCCCTTTTATTGCCTGAGTTTAGGCTTGTTGCGGAGGTTAATGAATAGAATCTGTTTAAAAAAAAATCTAGCGTGCCTCATTTGTTGATTTTCATGTTTGCAAAGCCCTTTTTTAGACATGTTGTTTGGTGTGATGCACCTTCTCTCAATATGTGCAAGAAGTCGTCTTTTTATATTGTCAAATAGGAATAAAGACTTTGTCTCACATTGACCGTGATGATTGTCTTATTTTATTATCTACTGAGAGGTGAAACTTTCAAACGTTTAAATAGCTCAACAATTGAGGGACCTGAACACTCAAAAATGAAAAAGAATGAAAATGTGATTATATCACCTCCCTTCAACTATTTTGTGTTTCAGCATGAGAGGGATTATAACATTAGAGACATTCATCTTGTAGTGATGTGTTAATGAAGAATTGCAGACATCAATCTGATTTATATATTTATTTAACAATGAGGTAAACGAGCACTGACAATCAAACTGCTGAGTTAAAAGCTTTATCACACTTCAGGCTATAATAAAATGTGGAGCCTCCAACAGAAACAAAGTAATGCCCAAGAGGAAAAAACACACATTAACATACATTGAGACCAGCGTTTTTACTCACCTTCTGTCCCCTCTGTCCAGCTTCCAGGTTCACCGTTCGCAGGAGTTCCCACGGTAAACGCAAGAGTTATTACGGATATCACACTGGCCACTACGTCCATATAATGTTTCAATGTTTAACCACAAGTGTACAAGTCACTCTAGGAGAAATTCAAGCTTGCTTGAATTTTCTCCCGAGTCAACAAGTTACACGAGTACCTGCCGTTAGCGCCACGGTGGTCCACGAATGCCGTACGGTTATCGTACGAGGTTCCCACGATGTTCAACTCTGGTTACCTTTTGCGTCAAGTCGCCCCGTGAGAAAGCCTCTTAAGGTAGTTCAAACAAATACAAATTTCCAAGTTCTCTCTTTCAGACATGAACTTCCAAAATGCTAAGGTAATATGTTTTTTTAAGATGTTATGGGGTTTAGTGCTGGGGATTCAAGTTGCAATTTATATAAATGACTTGGATGAAGGTACCGAATGAACTGCAGATGCCGGTTTACAAAAACAGACAAAATGCTGAAGTAATTTGTCACCTGGACTAATGATTGCTAGACTTCATAGTAGGTAAAAAAGTAAATTGTAAAGAGGACATAATGACGTTTCAGAAGAGTTACATATCACATCACACCCCTGTAACAGACTGTTCGAACTACTTCCCTCCGGCAGACATTACAAGGCCTTCTACGCCCGAACCTCCAGACTCAGAAACAGCTTTATTCCAAGAGCTATAGCGGCTCTGAACCGGCCCTGCTGAGTGCCCCCCACCCCCCCTGGACTGTCCCCCTCGGATGGTCACGACACACAGCTTATTTATTTATTTTACTTTTCTTTTTCATCGGTTGGAGCTACATACTAAATCTCGTTGCACTGACGTGCAATGACAATAAAAGATATTATTATTACAGGTGCACAACCTTTTATCCGACGATCCAAATAACGAAAACCTCCGAATAGCGACATTTTTTCGGTCCTTGAAGAAAGGTCCTTGAAAACGTTCACCGAGGGCGGCCCGCAGAGGTGACAGCGGAACCTCCGGTCGGTCCTCGAAGACAGTGTATCGTGAGTCTTGCGTGGGAACTTTTTAACAGCGTGCAGGCAGCAGTAGATTGTCGCTCCCTTCAGTTTCACCCCACCTACACCCCCTCTGCTTCCCGGCCATGTGTGTGACCCCTTCCCTCCCCTCTCCAGCTCCCTGCTCATTGCACCGGCGCGGGGGCTTTGCACTGTCTTCACGTCGCGATGCTAGCAGCACAGTGCCAGTCACCGGAGACGTCAGGACCAATGGAACACCGACCCCCAGGCCCACTGCAAGCACGGAGATCCCAGATCAGCAACTCCAGCCCAGCCCCATTCCAACTCCAGAAGAACACGCTCCCCGTATGGGCAGAAGCTGATGGTGTGCAAGAATAACGTCTTGTTCTTGGGGTGGCGCAGCTCGGGCTGTGGGCAAATTGCCACTTGTCGCCATAGCGGCCCATCGGGGAGCGGATTCCTCTGGAGTTGGAGGGGGAGGGGGGTATTGTGCTGTTTGATCGCCCCCTACTATTCCAGGGACAGGGAGACAGGACGTTCACCAAGGGCGGCCCGCAGAGGTGACAGCGGAACCTCCGGTCGGTCCTGGAAGAAAGGGGAACTAAATCCCCATCCATAAAAGAGAAGGTGAGGGTATATTGCGCGGGAGCGTTAATAATTGACAATATGCTACTGTCTGCCCGCTAAGTTAAAAAGTTCCCACGGTAGACACGATACACAGTGTAGGCAGCAGCAGATTGTCGCTCCCTTCAGTTTCACCCCACCTACACCCCTCTGCTCCCCGGCCCTGTGTGTGACCCCTTCCCTCCCCTCTCCAGCTCCCCGCTCATTGCACCGGCGCGGGGGCTTTGCACTGTCTTCAAGTCGGCGATGGCTGCAGGTCAGTGCAGTCACCGGAGACGTCAGGACCAATTGGACGTCGACCACCAGGCCCACCGCAAGCACGGAGAACCCAGAGACCCACAGCCTGCAGCAGCCCAGCCCCGCTCCAACTACAGAGGAACCTGGGTTGCGGATGACGGGGCGCAGCTCGGGGCGTCGTAGGGGCCCATCGGGGAGCGGGTTCCTGTTGGTCCTGACGTCTCCGGCCACCTGCTATCCTCCGGGAACTGTACCGCCCTTGCAGGAGAGTGGGGTTGTTTGTAGTCGTAGAGGGAGGGGGCAAGGGCGGTACAGTTCCCAGTCTCAGCTCCAGTCCAGGGGGGTGGCCGGAGACGTCAGGACCAACTAGACAGCGACCCCCAGGCCCACTGCAAGCACGGAGATCCCAGAGATCCACAGCCAGCAGCAACTCCAGCCCAGCCCCGCTCCAACTCCAGAGGAACACGTAGGGGCAGAAGCTGATGGTGTGCAAGGTGTTCTTGGGGTGGCGCAGCTCGGGCTGTGGGCGAACTGCCACTTGTCGCCGTAGCGGCCCATCGGGGAGCGGATTCCTCTGGAGTTGGAGGGGGAGTGGGGTATTGTGCTGTTTGATGGCCCCCTGCTATCCCAGGGACAGGGAGACAGGACGTTCACCGAGGGCGGCCTGCAGAGGTGACAGCGGAACCTCTGGTCGGTCCTCGAAGAAAGGGGAACTAAATCCCCATTCATAAAAGAGAAGCCGAGGGTACATTGCGTGGGAGAGTAGGAATCCAAAGACAAAGTTGAATTAGCGTTCACCGAGGGCGGCCCGCAGAGGTGACAGCGGAACCTCCGGTCGGTCCTCGAAAAAAGGGGAACTAAATCCCCTTCAAAAAAGAGAAGTGGAGGGTATATTGCCCGGGAGGGTATATCGCCTACCTGGAAGAAACATTTTTTCCAGGATGTCGTCTGCACACCAAAGCTCACCAGTTTATGTTTAAAGTTTTACTTAACGTTTATCTCGTCTTTATTATTTATTCGGGGGATTCAAGAATCCCCGAGCTAGGCCGCCTATGTATCGTGAGTCTACCGTGGGAACTCTTTAACTCAGGGAGGCAGCAGCAGATTGTCGCTCCCTTCAGTTTCCCAGCGACAGTCACCTGCCACGGGAGAGAGATCATGCACTGTTGTAGGTCTCCTTTGCACGTCGGTGTTTCTGTCTTTCTCCACTCATTGTTGGCCCCATCTGTCACCACCCCCATCTACACCCCTCTGCTTCCCGGCCATGTGTGTGACCCCTTCCCTCCCCTCTCCAGCTCCCCGCTCATTGCACCGGCGCGGGGGCTTTGTACTGTCTTCACGTCGGCGATGGCAGCAGATCGGTGCGAGTCACCGGAGATGTCAGGACCAATTGGACGTCGAGCACCAGGCCCACCGCAAGCACGGAGAACCCAGAGACCCACAGCCAACAGCAGCCCAGCCCCGCTCCAACTACAGAGGAACCTGGGTTGCGGATGACGGGGCGCAGCTCGGGGCGTCGTAGGAGCCCATCGGGGAGCGGGTTCCTGTTGGTCCTGACGACTCTGGCCACCTGCCATCCTCCGGGAACTGTACCGCCCTTGCAGGAGAGTGGGGTTGTTTGCAGTTGCAGAGGGAGGGGGCAAGGGCGGTACAGTTCCCAGTCTCAGCTCCTGTCCATGGGGGTGGCCGGAGACATCAGGACCAACGGGACAGCGACCCCCCAGGCCCACTGCAAGGACTGAGATCCCAGAGACCCACAGCCAGCAGCAACTCCAGCCCAGCCCCGCTCCAACTCCAGAGGAACACGTAGAGGCAGAACCTGATGGTGTGCAAGGTAAGTCTTGGGGTGGCGGATGCGGAGGCGCAGCTCGGGCTGTGGGTAAACTGCCACTTGTCGCCGTGGCGGCCCATCGGGGAGCGGATTCCTCTGGAGTTGGAGGGGGAGGGGGGTATTGTGCTGTTTGATCGCCCCCTGCTATCCCAGGGACAGGGAGACACAGCGGCTTTTTAGACTGGTGGGCAATCACTTCCAAAGTTCTGCCCACACAGTCAGTACACCTCTCCTACACTGCATTTCATACAAACATTTATTCTGCAAGAAAAAATTACATTGAAGACTCAAACTCGCGACCGAGTAACTGCCGGGATCAAGACGCAAACTCGCGACCTTAGATCGCCTAAGGGCATGTAGCCCCGCTAGGGTGACATGAGTGCGGGAGGTGATTCAACGCTGCGGGCACATTTACAAATTGAGGAATTCATTCAACACACTGCATTTCATACAAACATTTATTCTGCAAAAAAAAACCTACATTGAAGACTCAAACTCGCGATCGAGTAACTGCCGGGGTCAAGGCGCAAACTCGCGACCTTGCGGATATGAGCCGAGCACTCTACCACTGAGCCAGCCATTGAAATCTACGTTAAAAATTTTCCATTCCGAAGACCGACAAATTCTGAATTACGAAAAGTTTCTGGTCCCAAGGCTGTCGGATAAAAGGTTGTGCACCTGTATTATTATTATTGGTTAAGAGAGTGAACATAAATCTGGAAAATGAAGAATGATGTGAGAAAATATGAAATTGGACATTTTAAAGCATATTGTCTAAATGTTGAGTGATTGGAGAGTTCTGAGATGCAGAGGGTGTCTTGATACATGATTCAGACAAGGCTAACATCATTGGACAGTTCTGAGAATTAACAACAAGAACAGGGAGGTTGCGCTTCAATTGCACAGGATGTTGGTCAGACAACATCTAGCATATTATGTACAGTACTGGTTTTACGTAAGGAAGGGTGTTAACACATTGATAGAAATTTAGCGCGTACTTTGTTGTTGTTGGCTACCCAAGTGGAATATGATGTGTTGTTCTCAGGGCCGGATTTAGATGAAGAGAGGCCCTAGGCTATTCCACGTGAGGGCCCTCCCAATCCCCCACGACGAGAGGAAGATGGAAGAGTCCACCAGATTGACACCGATGTGCAGCCGAGCGTGGCCAATGAGATAAGGGCTGGAAAGCTGTGCTTTTTATTTATTGCCAGTACTGGTGTCGAGTTATCGGCTTAAAACACTATTATTCTGAAATGGAGGGTAAGAAAAATTACTGAAGTGTTGTTTAGAGACTACAGAGCGTTGTGACAGCATATATAAGAAAGGCCTATGACAGTGTCAAAAATATTATACACCAGGCCCGTGCCAAGCTTTTCAAAAGGGGGGGTAGCATGGCAGGATTACAAATATTTTGTGTGAAATAGGTGCACGCAGCGCATATCACAAGCGCGAAGCTCAAAGACACTTGCGGGTGGGGTCCAGGGCCCTGGAAGCTCTGGGGTTTTAGATGCTCTCTGGTGCATTCTGGGCCTTATTTTGGAGCATTTTTCACCAAATTTATGACCAATATTTCAGAAATAGTTTTGGTTGAGTCAAGAGTAATGAGTGGGTCATTTTTGTATACATTTTTTAAAAATCAAGAATTGAAGCTGTCCTTGTTTTAATAATCACGTTGTACTGTAAAATGTTATGTAAAATGTTATAAAGGAGCATGCAAACACTGCAAATAAAATACTGTAAGTTTTTGCAGTAAAAAACATGTTTTAGAAAATGTTTTGTCTGTTGGTTTGATTGCCTGTTACTGTTCGACTGTGTTAGTGTTTGCACATTAAAAATATGATGCAAAATGAAAGTCAAGAAAGCAGTTCCAATTGTTTAATATTATTCATACGGAGGAGAAAATATAATTGCTCTAAAACCTACCTTAATTTTGCAAACTCACTAAAGATAACCCCCCTTTCCCTCTCCTCCCTCCTTCTTCCCTCTCCCTCGACCTCTCTACCCCCCTTGTCTCTCTCTCTCTCTCCCCCCCCTCTCTCTCTCTCTCCCTCTCTCTCTCTCTTTCTCTTCCCCCTCTCTCAACCTCCCTTTCCCCCCCCCCCACCGGCCCGGAGAAATGGGCACTCCCGCAACGCAATATTCCACCACTTACCTGGAATAGACACCTAGGATCTTTGTTAGACACGAGGCGTCAAGGTGATTGTGTAGAGTGCAAATGGAGATCTGAACCCGCCCGGACCCACTGCGCATGCGTGGAAAGACAGCGTCATTTTACGTCACTACTGCGTCACCGGCTTCCCCCAGCTGCGCAGGCATGTATGGTCGCAATTTTTTTCCCCAAAACGTCCAGCGGGCTTGAACCAGAATTTCGGGTAATTTCTGTCAAAGTGGAAATGCTGATAGCGCTCCAATTTTTTTTTTCTCTGTATTTTTTTTACTCTGGGGGAAAAAACTCCTTGGCCGGAGGCCCCCTAGATTTTGAGGCCCTAGGCTTGTGAAGCTTATACGTAAATCCGGCCCTGGTTGTTCTTCTAGTTTGTGTTTGGCTTCACCCTGGCAGTGGAGAAGGCAGAATGGGAAGGGATGCTGAAATGACTGGCAACTGCAAGCTCCGGGGTGGCCATTACGACAGAGCATGGGACGAGTATCTTGGGAGGTATGAACGCATCGGGGAGGCACAGAGAGAGTGGGCCTTTTGGAGAGCAGGAAGGGAATAAGAAGGGAAGATGTGACTGGTTGAGGGATCCCATTGCAACTGACAGAAGTGGCAAAGGAGGATATGCTGGATGTGGAGGCTAGTGGGGTGAAAGGTGGGGACCAAGGGATGGCCATCTCTGTTGTCCAGCAGAAGAGGGTAAGAGCTGACATGTAGGACATGCAGCAAATGCAACTGAGGGCTCCATCAACTACGATTCTAATTTGCTACAGGAGCAGATTTTCTAGACTTAAACTTGGAACGTACTGAATGTCTAAATGAGAAAAGATTGAACAAGCTTGGCTTGTATCCGCTGGAGTTTGGAAGAGGGTGAAACAATTTGTTTGAAACATTAAAGCTCCTGAGTGGCACTAACACAGTGGGTGTGGAGAGGATGTTTCCTTGTGGAGGAATCTAGAACTAAGAGGAATTGGTTAAATATAAGTGGCTATCCAATTAAGATGAGGTATTTTTTTTCCCTTAAGAGGAGCATGAATCTTCAGAACTCTTCTTAAAAGGGCAATGCAAGTCTTGCAATGTTTTTAAGTGAGAGCTAGAAAATCGATTTCAGGGTATAAAGTGATTTCTCTACTGCCCAGAGTAGGGGAATCGAGAACCAGAGGACATAGATTTAAGGTGAAGGAGGAAAAATGTAATAGGAACCTGAGGGGTAACTTATTTACTCAAAGGGTGCAGGGTGTTTGGAACGAGTTGCCGGAGGAGGTAGTTAAGGCAGGTATGATTGCAATGTTTGAGAAACATTTCGACAGGTACATGGATAGGGTAGGTTTAGAGGGATATGGGCCAAATGCAGGCAGGTGGGACAAGTGCACTTGGGACATGTTGGTCGATGTGGGCAAGTTGGGCTGAATGGCCTGTTTCCACGCCGTATGATTCTATGGTAGACAAGAATGTGTGGTTACAGTCAGAAATTGTGGTTGCAATTAGATCAGCCTTCTCCATTCTTACTGGAAATTAGGCTTGATGGGTTTGGTTGCCTAATTCTACTTCTAAGATACCTTTCATGTGTCGGTGGTGTGAAAGAAACTCTAGAATGGCCAAGTTTTCATGCACATTGAAACCTTTCATACGCTTTCCCTTTCCGTTTAGTTTAGAGCTACAGCAAAGATTAAAGGCCCTTCAGCCCACCGTCTGTGCCAACCAGTGATTCCCGCTCACTAACACTCCCCTACACACTCTAGAGACAATTCACAATATTACCAAGCTAATTAACCTATACACCTGTATGTCTTTGGAGTGTGGGAGGAAATCGAAGTTCTCGGAGAAAACTCACACAGGTCACAGGGAGAATGTACAAATTCTGTATAGACAGCACACGTAGTCAGGATCAAACTCTGTTCTCTGGCGTTGCAAGGTGGCAACTTGACCGCCGCACCACTGTGCCACTCTGGCAAGTGGTTGTTGGAAATATTTAGATAAGAAGAAACTGCCGCAAGCATTTAAGCGACACCACCATTCAATATCTCGCTGCCTATTCACATTTGATGGGGCAAGTGCGCGCAAAAGAGTACATCAATTGAAGAGACAATACATTTACATATTTCACCGGTATGGGATAAATGAGTTTATGATTAAAATATTCATCATACTTTATTTCACTTAAAGTTCTGTTAACAACATATGCTTTCACATTTTTGCATGGTTTAATGTTAATCCAATTTACCAGCTGAGAAAAGGGTAGGATAGGAACTAACATAATAAATCCACAATTCTTATTGGAAATGCATTAAAACCACATTGAGTCTGGAACTGAGTGGAAAATGTTAACTCAGGTGAGTTAGCATAATGTAAATCTTGAAGTGATCTGAACAAGGTGGGTCATGTCTTTCAGTGATACTGGCTTCACAATGACTGGAAAAACTATTTAAAAAAAGGGCACATATCTGCATGTAATTGATTCACTAGGATCATGCATTATTTTGACCTGGGGATTAAAAAAATATTACCCCCTCTATCGGTCTATTAGCACTGAGTGTCCTGTGTGGGAGTGTTTTTGTTTTCTTCATTCTAATTTGTCCAATTAGAATTACCTGTTAATTCCAATTGGACAAGGAATGAGAAGATTAATAGACTTAGAACCATGACAAGCATTAACTGTGGGTAATTGATAACTGAGATTAGACTAAAGGCTCTGTCCCACAATGCTAGTTTACCCAAGAGCTCTCCCAAGTTTAAAAAAAAATCAAACTCGTAAGTACGTAGAATGTACGTAACGGGTACGTCGGAACTCGTGGATGTCTTGTAGGGGCTCGTAATGCTAACGGCAGGTACTCTGGAAACGCGGAAACTCGTGAAGTTTTTTCAACAGTGTGAAAAATTTCCAAGAGTAAAAAATACTCGTGACCACGAGTTTAATTTTTTTTTTTAAACTCGGAAGAGCTCTTGGGTAAACTTGCATCGTGGGACAGGGGCTTAATGCGATGATAAATAATTCAAGAGTAATGGACACTGTCACTGAACATGTGATGTTAACATTCATTGTGGTATTTTGTGTAGTTGTAAAGTCATAACAAAGACTATCAGGTAGATATTTGGTCTATTATGTGACATAAAATCAGTGGTTCTAAAGCAGGGTAAAGACTTCTAAGTTTGGAGATGAGTGTGACAGGTGAAGTTGGGAAGTACTTGTGGAATAAGAGCTTCAGATTGAAAAGCACTGGAGTTAGGGAATTAAGGTAAAGGATTTGGAGAGAAGATTGAACGATAATAAAAACTGAAGCTCATTACGGCATCCAGAAGTAATTGAGGAGTGCACTTTGCCCTACAATTGTGAAACTTGAGGCAAGAAGCAAACTTGGCTGAAGGCAAAGAAGTAGTCAAACCAGTTTCTCAGTCATAAACTAGTCAAGGTTACTCCAAACTTTATTCCAGTGCTGGTATTTTATTTCGGATAAAGTTTATTAACTGAGATTTCATAATCCTTTCTTCATTAATATTTGTTCTATAAAGGATCTGGGTACCAGAATCTGTCAGATTACATTACATTCTTCTACCACATAACACATTCCTCAGTGAAATCACTCTAAGTAGGGATTAAGGTCACTTTAAAGGACTAAATTGCTTACAGTTTAGTCATACAATAGCTAATTCTTTCACACATGGTTTGACACATGGAAAACAGTAATATAACACTTCAGGTGTCCTTTCTTGAGCGATATTGTTGGAATAGTGTAAAAGGAGCACCACACTGTAATCTCCTCTCCTTTGTGTATCTAAGCCACATTTTACCTTTAACCAGCTATGCAAATACAGTATATTGAGCCCAGCATTGGCTCATTCAGTGAACAGCAAAGATCATATAGCGCCCTAAGATCTTTGGGGAATAGTAACGGCAGGAGAACAGTGATGCAGTTGCTCCTTTTGTGGCCTCCTGACTTGTTCTACATCAAATGATTCTGATAATTATTCTGAAACTTTATATTCTTGACTTCGACCTGATGTCATTTTAATATCAACTGCATGAAAGACCTCAATGATGCAAAACAACAAAGAAAGCATGTGTATTGGTGACTTACTAAAGTAAATACTTTTGCTAGGAAATCTTAAAATGTATTTGTTGGGTTCTCTATTTAATATAATACCATCACTTTAAGCCATTGGTGGCACAAAACGGTCCTTGCAGTCTCAGTGTAAATATAATAAAATATATGCTCTTTTTGTATGGATGAAAAAATAAATAAAGGTTCCATTAAATACCAAATATAATTGTACATATACTAAAATTAATCACAGCATTTAGGAACAGTTATACAATTTGCGTAATTTGCAGGAAATAAAAAGTAATTAAGTAATAAATTTGGGCAGCACAATTGCACAGTGATTTACGCTGCTACCTCACAGCCCTAGAGATTTGTGTTTGATCCTGACTTTGGGTCCTGTTGGAATTTGCACATTATCCCTGTGTCCCAAGAATATTTTTGTGCTTTGATTTTATTTTGGTATGTATAATAATTGGCCAACATAATTGAAAATTAATCTTTTAGACATTTAAAAACTCTTCATAAATTGTAGTCAGAAGCTATAGGTTATAGTCTGTGGATTATTGTCCTAATTATAATGTGATGTGTTCTCCTTGCAGTTATTTCTGCCTGTATTCATATCTAAATGCCAGTGGAGTCTTGATTCTGCAACAGAACCCGGCCTTTGCATGTATGTGGTATATTTTGAAAGACCTCAATAAACTCTTGTTTATATGTTTATTTAATATTTGTTATTTAAATTATATTTTGGATGCTATCCACTGCTTTTTTTTGTTATTGTCAGATAGAAGTGCCTCAGTGACTGCCAATCACCACCCCCCCCCCCCCCCCCCCCCCCCCCCCCGGACACTTATTATTATTTATTCAAATCGTTTGCTATGTCGCTCTTCAAGGGAGATGCTAAATGCATTTTGTTGTCTCTGTACTGTACACTGACAATGACAATTAAAATTGAATTGAATCTGAATCTGAGAAGTGAATAACATTAATTCACTAGGTTCCAACAACAAAATCTAATTACCAGAGTGTAACATTTTTTAGATATTACATCAATTAAAAATGATGCAAAATATGAAATGTTAAAATTAATATTGCATTCAAATTTAAGTTGACAATAAATATCCAATGGCTATTCTACACCACATGCAAAAATGGTATCACGTTGAAATCTATGTAAATTTTATGTGCGGGCAAATATCTAAGCTGGAAAAAAAAGTGAGTTCGGCAAATGAACTGCTCCTTATCAGTGTTAAAGAGGGAACTGCAGATGCTGGAGAATCGAAGGTTACACAGAAAAGCTGGAGAAACTCAGCGGGTGCAGCAGCATCTATGGAGCGAAGGAAATAGGCAACGTTTCGGGCCGAAACCCTTCTTCAGACTGATCAGGGGTGGGGGTGGGTGGGGACAAGAAAGGGATCACAGATGGGGGACAGTTAGAGAGGAGGTTGTGAAACTGTCTCCGGAGAGAAGAGGAGAACTTCTTCAAGGTAGGCATATCTTGAAGAGATAACGCAGTAGAGTGTACACAGTGTTAAAGAGGGAACTGCAGATGCTGGAGAATCGAAGGTTACACAGAAAAGCTGGAGAAACTCAGCGGGTGCAGCAGCATCTATGGAGCGAAGGAAATAGGCAACGTTTCGGGCCGAAACCCTTCTTCAGACTGATCAGGGGTGGGGGTGGGTGGGGACAAGAAAGGGATCACAGATGGGGGACAGTTAGAGAGGAGGTTGTGAAACTGTCTCCGGAGAGAAGAGGAGAACTTCTTCAAGGTAGGCATATCTTGAAGAGATAACGCAGTAGAGTGTACACAGTGTTAAAGAGGGAACTGCAGATGCTGGAGAATCGAAGGTTACACAGAAAAGCTGGAGAAACTCAGCGGGTGCAGCAGCATCTATGGAGCGAAGGAAATAGGAACGTTTCGGGCCGAAACCCTTCTTCAGACTGATCAGGCAACGATGGGGGACAGTTAGAGAGGAGGTTGTGAAACTGTCTCCGGAGAGAAGAGGAGAACTTCTTCAAGGTAGGCATATCTTGAAGAGATAACGCAGTAGAGTGTACACAGTGTTAAAGAGGGAACTGCAGATGCTGGAGAATCGAAGGTTACACAGAAAAGCTGGAGAAACTCAGCGGGTGCAGCAGCATCTATGGAGCGAAGGAAATAGGCAACGTTTCGGGCCGAAACCCTTCTTCAGACTGATCAGGGGTGGGGGTGGGTGGGGACAAGAAAGGGATCACAGATGGGGGATCACAGATGGGGGACAGTTAGAGAGGAGGTTGTGAAACTGTCTCCGGAGAGAAGAGGAGAACTTCTTCAAGGTAGGCATATCTTGAAGAGATAACGCAGTAGAGTGTACACAGTGTTAAAGAGGGAACTGCAGATGCTGGAGAATCGAAGGTTACACAGAAAAGCTGGAGAAACTCAGCGGGTGCAGCAGCATCTATGGAGCGAAGGAAATAGGCAACGTTTCGGGGAAACCCTTCTTCAGACTGATCAGGCAACAGATGGGGGACAGTTAGAGAGGAGGTTGTGAAACTGTCTCCGGAGAGAAGAGGAGAACTTCTTCAAGGTAGGCATATCTTGAAGAGATAACGCAGTAGAGTGTACACAGTGTTAAAGAGGGAACTGCAGATGCTGGAGAATCGAAGGTTACACAGAAAAGCTGGAGAAACTCAGCGGGTGCAGCAGCATCTATGGAGCGAAGGAAATAGGCAACGTTTCGGGCCGAAACCCTTCTTCAGACTGATCAGGGGGGGGGGGTGGGTGGGGACAAGAAAGGAGGATCACAGATGGGGGACAGTTAGAGAGGAGGTTGTGAAACTGTCTCCGGAGAGAAGAGGAGAACTTCTTCAAGGTAGGCATATCTTGAAGAGATAACGCAGTAGAGTGTACACAGTGTTAAAGAGGGAACTGCAGATGCTGGAGAATCGAAGGTTACACAGAAAAGCTGGAGAAACTCAGCGGGTGCAGCAGCATCTATGGAGCGAAGGAAATAGGCAACGTTTCGGGCCGAAACCCTTCTTCAGACTGATCAGGGGTGGGGGTGGGTGGGGACAAGAAAGGGATCACAGATGGGGGACAGTTTAGAGGAGGTTGTGAAAACTGTCTCCGGAGAGAAGAGGAGAACTTCTTCAAGGTAGGCATATCTTGAAGAGATAACGCAGTAGAGTGTACACAGTGTTAAAGAGGGAACTGCAGATGCTGGAGAATCGAAGGTTACACAGAAAAGCTGGAGAAACTCAGCGGGTGCAGCAGCATCTATGGAGCGAAGGAAATAGGCAACGTTTCGGGCCGAAACCCTTCTTCAGACTGATCAGGGGTGGGGGTGGGTGGGGACAAGAAAGGGATCACAGATGGGGGACAGTTAGAGAGGAGGTTGTGAAACTGTCTCCGGAGAGAAGAGGAGAACTTCTTCAAGGTAGGCATATCTTGAAGAGATAACGCAGTAGAGTGTACACAGTGTTAAAGAGGGAACTGCAGATGCTGGAGAATCGAAGGTTACACAGAAAAGCTGGAGAAACTCAGCGGGTGCAGCAGCATCTATGGAGCGAAGAAGTTCTCCTCTTCTCTCCGGAGACAGTTTCACAACCTCCTCTCTAACTGTCCCCCATCTGTGATCCCTCCTGCCCTCCAACTGTACGACCACATTCTTACCCAGATGCTGCTCGATCTCCAGCTTTTCTGTGTAACCTTCGATTCTCCAGCATCTGCAGTTCCCTCTTTAACACTGTGTACACTCTACTGCGTTATCTCTTCAAGATATGCCTACCTTGAAGAAGTTCTCCTCTTCTCTCCGGAGACAGTTTCACAACCTCCTCTCTAAACGTTGCCTTGTCCCCACCCACCCCCACCCCTGATCAGCCTGAAGAAGGGTTTCGGCCCGAAACGTTGCCTATTTCCTTCGCTCCATAGATGCTGCTGCACCCGCTGAGTTTCTCCAGCTTTTCTGTGTAACCTTCGATTCTCCAGCATCTGCAGTTCCCTCTTTAACACTGTGTACACTCTACTGCGTTATCTCTTCAAGATATGCCTACCTTGAAGAAGTTCTCCTCTTCTCTCCGGAGACAGTTTCACAACCTCCTCTCTAACTGTCCCCCATCTGTGTTGTCCCCACCCACCCCCACCCCTGATCAGTCTGAAGAAGGGTTTCGGCCCGAAACGTTGCCTATTTCCTTCGCTCCATAGATGCTGCTGCACCCGCTGAGTTTCTCCAGCTTTTCTGTGTAACCTTCGATTCTCCAGCATCTGCAGTTCCCTCTTTAACACTGTGTACACTCTACTGCGTTATCTCTTCAAGATATGCCTACCTTGAAGAAGTTCTCCTCTTCTCTCCGGAGACAGTTTCACAACCTCCTCTCTAACTGTCCCCCATCTGTGATCCCTTTCTTGTCCCCACACCCCCACCCCTGATCAGTCTGAAGAAGGGGTTTCGGCCCGAAACGTTGCCTATTTCCTTCGCTCCATAGATGCTGCTGCACCCGCTGAGTTTCTCCAGCTTTTCTGTGTAACCTTCGATTCTCCAGCATCTGCAGTTCCCTCTTTAACACTGTGTACACTCTACTGCGTTATCTCTTCAAGATATGCCTACCTTGAAGAAGTTCTCCTCTTCTCTCCGGAGACAGTTTCACAACCTCCTCTCTAACTGTCCCCCATCTCCCTTTCTTGTCCCCACCCACCCCCACCCCTGATCAGTCTGAAGAAGGGTTTCGGCCCGAAACGTTGCCTATTTCCTTCGCTCCATAGATGCTGCTGCACCCGCTGAGTTTCTCCAGCTTTTCTGTGTAACCTGCTCCTTATCAGTGCCCAAGCATACCCAAGTACAAGAGTGTAAATGCCCCTGTCCCAATTAGGAAACCTGAACGGAAACCTCTGGAGACTTTGCACCCCACCCAAGGTTTCCGTGCGGTTCCCGGAGGTTGCAGGTGGTTGCCGGAGGTTGCAGGTAGTGGAAGCAGGTAGGGAGACTGGCAAAAACCTCCAGGAACAGCACGGGAACCTTGGGTGGGGCGCAAAGTCTCCAGAGGTTTCCATTCAGATTTCCTAAGTGGGACAGGGGCATAAGAATAGTAGATTATACTGATGCGCTATGCAAGTGTCCCACGTTTCCAGAGCCATCTTGTATTGCACACAAATCATTAGTTATACCTGTTCAATGTGGTGCCTCACTTAGTATATAGTTTTTGATGACGCGGGCTGATTTGGGCAATTGCACATACAAACATTAATTAATGGAAGTAATTTTTATCAATTTGTATTTAGTCATGAGTGCTATGCAAAGCACAACTCCCAAATGACTTCCCTCCACTTTTCCCCAGTTCTGAGTAAAGTTCAAATTGCTGGAGTAAATCAGTGGGTGGGTCAGGCAGCGGATGTAATAGACAGATGATGTTTTGGGTTGGGACCAAGTACACATTTATGTCTTGAATGGCATCGGCCCTTTTAAATGTTTTTGGAGCTGCACTCATCAGGCATGTAGAGAGTATTTCATCATGCTCCTGATTTGTGCGTATTAGATGGTAAAAAAGGCTTTGGGGTGTCAAGGACGGTCACTTGCATCACGATACCCAATTTCTGGCTTGTAGGTAATGTGTCTCTTCAATGGTAACCTCCTGGATGTTGGCAGATTGAACTGCAGATGCTGGTTTTTAAAAAAAAAGGACACAATGTGTTGGGGTAACTCCGCGGATAAATTCCGTGGAATTTAATACAGAGAAATGTGATGTGTTACATTGTGGGAGGAATAACATAGGACAGAACCTACACAGTGAACGGTAGGGCTCTGGGGAATGTTGTAGAGCAGAGAGATATAGTTTGTTGAAAGTAGCACCTCGGGTAGATAGAGTGGTCAAAAAGCGTTTGGCATGATGGTCTTCATCAGTCAGAGCATTAAGTATAGAAGTTGGGAGGTCGTGTTGCAGTTATATATGATGTTGGTAAGGCCATATTTAGAGTGGTCAGTTTTGGGTACCATGTCATAGGGAAGATGTTTTCAAGCTGGAAAAGGTGCAGAGAAGATTTACGATGATCTTGCCCCGAATTGAGGGCCAGAGCTGTAAGGAGAGGTTGTGCAGACTAGGATCTGTTCCTTGGAGTGCAGGAGGAGGAGGGGTGATCTTATTGAATCATAATCATAAGAGGTATAAATCAAAATCATACAAAATCATAAGAGGTATAAATTGAGTTGGAGGACAGAATCTCTTGCCCTGAGTAGGGGAATCGAGGGGAATAGGGTTAAGCGGAAGGGGGGGAAAGATTTAATAGGAACCTGAGGGGCAACTTTTTTACATGAAGGGTGTTAGGTATATGGAACGAGCAGCTGGAAGAGTTGCCGCAGGTACTATCACAACATTTAAGGAACATTTAGACAGGTCCAATGATAGGACAGGTTTAGAGGAATATGGGCCAAATGCAGGCAGGTGGGACTAGTATAAATAGGATATGTTGGCCAGTGTTGACAAGTTGGGTCCAAGAGTCTGTTCCCATGCTGTAAGACTCAATGACTCTATCAGGCAGTATCTCTGGCGAACATGGACGGGTGATGTTTTGGGTCAAGACCCTTTGTCACATTTGAATTAGTGGTTAGACTCTACTTTGTTGGAGTGGGAATTTTCTGAAATTTCTGTGACACTTGCCACTTGCCAACCCATTGTCTCGGTCTTGCTAAATGCAGGCATAAACTTCAATTGCTGAGGAATTTTGAGTGGAATTGAGCATCATGCAGTCGTCAGCAAACTATTTCTAGACTTTTACTGAAATAAAGATCATTGATGAGTCAGCTGAAGAAAGCTGGGGATGATCCAGGGACACGTCTGCAGTGATGTCCTGGAACAGGAATGATTCATCTGCAAACCGTGTCCTATGTATGAGATATGACTCCAACAGTGGAGTGTGCTGAGAATGAACTAGAGTAAATTAATCCCTTGTGTTGGTTTGCTCACTAACAGCTTCACACTTAGCATGGTCGTTGTATCCTTCGAGAGTTGGCCAGTAGTGGCCACCTGGCCTCCCTTGGTGATGTTCTCCAGAGCACAATCTGTGCCCTCACTACTTTCAGTTCCTCTAATCGTTGTGTACAATTGAGCAGCACTAATTTCACGGCTGAATTAGGGCAGCACAGTCTTTTAAAGAGGATATTCTCTTGCGCATCTTTAACTTGATGGGATGAAATTTCATGAATCTGGAGTCAATGTAGAGGAGGGTAACTCCCTCTCAACTGTACAGCAAAGTGCCATTCTGACTGGTCGGTTTGTACCAGGCACGTGCCATGAGTAATTACTCAGGGTAGGCAGTCAGTCGGCTTTTAAAAAAAAATCTTAAACAGCGCACGTGCAGATTGTTCTCCTCTCTGTAAAAATTAAAAATTAAAATAAAGAAAGTAACAATTCAATTTGCCCAAGGCTTCCAAATCTCCTTCATTCTGAATTACTGAATGAGTGGGGATGGAGGGTAACGGCAGGTGGATAGATGGTGGGAAAAACAGGAGCACACCGGGCCAAGTTGAATCAGTTGTGATCTTATTGAATAACTAATGACTGAATGTATGAATGAATGAATAAGTTTATACTAATATTAATTCAAGGGACCAATTGGGGGGAGAGCTCCTTTCACAGCGTGTGGAGAGTCAGACCAGGGGTAAAGTTGCGGGGAGGGCAAGAGCATTGAGAAGGAGGGGGTCGGGGATCATGCCAGTAACCCGCTCACTCACCGCTGCCGTGGTGCTCTGGGCGGGGAGGGAAGCAGCTCGGGTCGCTGCGAGCGGCTGCCGGGATTGGACAGCAGAACTGGCCATCACTTTAGCGCCTTCTGCCTGCCCACTTGCCTCTGGCAGTGCTCTCCGTCTGAACATCTCTCACCTGCCGCTCGCCGGCTTCGCTCATGTCAGCCGCTTCCTGCAAATCCTTAAATTCCCACAGCCGAGTAACCTCAATTGGTCCCTTGATCGCGCTGTCGGAATTTAAGGATTTGCGGGAAGCGGTTGACATGAGTGAGGCCGGCGAGCGGCAGAAGAGAGGGAGAGCACTGCCAGAGGTGAGTGCGGGGCGGCAGATGGGGCTGTCTGGTCCCGGCAGCCACTCGCAGCCACCTGAGCTACTTCTCCCCCCCCGTCCACAATGCAGTGGCTTCACGCCTGGAGCGTCGCAAGTGGGTTACTGGCATGATCCCCGATCCCCACCTTCTCAACACTCCTGCCCTCCCTGCAACTTTACCCTGGGCCACTCCCTACAGGCTGTGACAGGAACTCTTCCCCCCCCCCACCCTGGGAAATACAGTATTTAAAAACATATAGCACCAAGAAATGTACTTACCACATTATCGGTACATGAACTCCATTCTTCTCTGTTTCCTAAGATACTCTTCAGATAATGACAATCCATGTTTGAAAAACCCACCAAGGAACTTGCGCTGCGCATGCGCAGTACTGAAAACGCAGAATTTCAGCTGCCTTCAGCTCTCCCTGTCATTGACGGCTTGAAGCTGCGTCATCGGCACTTCCGCGTGTTGCAAGTACTGCGGATGAAAGGCACGGAAAATTATAAGTGTAAGTGTAAGTGTGTGTGTGTGTGTGTTATATGTGTGTATGTATATCTATATAATAAATGTCTGATCTTGACCACTTCCTGTTCTGTATATTGATTTTAGAAAAAACGCTGCCACTTACGGCTGTGATTTTTGGCCATCTTACTCAGAGTACTCTCCGCTGCGCAGGACAAGAGGATTTTTCCCATCGATTAAAAATAAAAGAGTTATTAGTGTTTAAAAAATTTTGAGATTCTCTCTCCTGAAGGCCATGCCCCTTCTGGAGGGACTATAAAACATGGAAGTGTGGAGGTGCCTCAGTTCTCTGCAAGATAGGGGAGCACGAGGTCGCAATTCTCAGTCTGAGCTGTGAATAACACTAAACTGTGAGTGGTTTTATTGATCTGTCAGTGCCCTTAATGTGGTTTGAAAATGTAGTTTGAAAATGCAAAATAGTGTTTTTGGTTGAAAGTGCTAAAGCTCTGTTGCCTTTGGTTTTGAAAGTGCTGAAGCAAGCTGCCTTGCCTAATTAGAGCTGCCTTGCCTAATTAGAGCTGCCTTCTATATATTGATTTTTACAAGGCTAAATATGGGTGACCACAGATTTCCTGTGCCGAGGATTTTTGCACCTACCCAGGTCGTATAAAGCCGCAGCCTGGCGCAGTCCCACTCGCTGCGCCGGCCTTGCCCGAGCGATGGTTGCGAGAGGGAAGGGGAGAGGGGGGGGCAGAGAGGGAGGGACCCAGAGCGAGGGGACACAGAGGGAGAGGGCACCCCCTACCCAGGTTCTAGAGCCGCTCAGCCCCACCTTCCCACCCTTCGGGCCCCCCTTCTGACCCCCCTCTCCCCCCCCCCCTTCTGCCCCCCTTCCCACCCTTCCCCCCCCCCCCCTTCCCCCCCCCCCCCCCCCCCCCCCTTACCCCCCCTTAACCCCCCCCCCCCCCCCCCCCATCCACTGTTTCCACAAAGTGGAATTGCTCACATAGAGAGTGCAGCACTGCTGCTGATAGTGCTGTCAATATGGGAGCAGTAAGATGTAGTCTGCTCCCATCTGGCAGAAGTTACAGAAGCTTGAGGTTCTCAATCTCCTCCCAATACTGCATCTCATCATTAATTGATATCTGGCCCACACTGGTGGTGTCGTCTGCGATATGATCGCGGATATGATCTTCAATATGATTATGTTAATCTTGCCCTCAGTCCTCAATTCTTAAATCTTTCAAAAAATTATCTCCTTCCTCTTTAAATGTGCCAAAGGATTTAGTCTCTATAACTCTATGGAAGAGAATTGTGGGGTTTCACCCACTCCATGAGAACTTCTTGCCAATGTCAGTTTTACATATCTCCTCTTAACCTTGTAACTGTGCCCTTTTGATCAATATCCTCCGACTAGTGGAAACATCTCACCACCTACCTTGTCATACCTCCTAATAATTTATGCTTTAAAATGATCACCTCAGCCTTCTGAACGCTAAGCAACATGGATCTAATTTCTTTAGATGGTCATGATAGTGTGATCATAGATATAGAACAGGGCTACGATGTGCTGAACTTGATGGCAATATAAATTAATCTCATCTGCCTGCATATGACAGATTTGCCGACACAAGGGGGATGTTGGTGTCAAGTGTAATTGTGTGTCATACTGCTGACTGAGTAATACAGGTGATTTGCCTCATAATAATACAGGAGTCTGTATTTAAAATGTAAATGTGATGGAAAGGTATGGGTGCCCTGGTTCAGCAGCTAGTAAATTGCTCTGCCAAGGACAAGGTCATGACAGTCCACCTGAGAAACCAAAGCTTTCTACACAGCTCCTCACATATAACCAAGAAAGTGTAGAAGTTGGGAAGTCATGTTGCATTTGTATACAGTAAGATGTTGGTGAGACCCCATTTAGAGTATTGAGTTCAGTTCTGGGCATCATGTTATAGGAAAGATGTTATCAAGCTGGAAAGGGTACAGAGAAGATTTACGAGGATGTTGCAAGGATTGCAGGGTCTGAGCTATAGGGAGAGGTTGATTAGGCTAGGACTTTATTCATTGATGCGCAGGAGTATGAGGGGTGATCTTATAGAGGTGTATAAAATCATGAGAGTAATAGATCGGGTAGATGCAGAGTCTCTTGTCCGGGGTAGGGGAACCTAGGACAAGAGGACATAGGTTTAAGGTGAACAGGAAAATAATCTGGGGGGTACCTTTTTCACTAAGTGTGGTGGGTGTATGGAACAAGCTGCCAGAGGAGATAGTTGAGGCAGGGATTATCGCAACATTTAAGAAACTGTTAGACAGGTATATGGATAGGACAGGTTTGGAGGAATATGGGTCAAACGCAGGTAGGTGGGACTTGTGTGGGTGGGACATGTTGGTCAGTGTGGGCAAGTTGGGCTGAATGGCCTGTTTCCACCCTGTATTTCTCTAAAGCAAATGGTCTTTAGATTATATGAGATGTACAAGATCTCCTGCAATACTGGGTTGTAGTGATGCTGTGCCAAAATAATTGCTGACTAGACAGAGATATAATTGCTACAAAACCAAAAGGTAACTCTAAGTTTATAACCATGCCTGCTCATGACTGCAAACTGATTTGACTGTGTTTTTGCTTTCAACCAAGTCTACTTGGCTTAAATTTCAGTCCTGGGTCAAAGTGCACTCCTATATTACCTCGGGTCTTGTAATGACATTCAACCTTCACTATTGCTTGCTTTTATTTCTCCTTGCATTACCTTTGTAAATAACTACGCCCTCTGAATATGGTGCTCTATTTACCAATGTGCTTCAGGACTTCATACAAGCCCATGTCAAACTCCAAACTTGGATGATTTTATTCTGCAATTGAACCTATGATTTAATTTTGGACCCTCCTATTATCTTCTCTCAATTTCCGGCTCATCTCCAGCTTGTGTGTGTTCTAATAACTTCCATATCACCAGGCAACAGTCACTTGAGTTTTGGTTTATGGCCGCATGTGTTTGTAATTTGCCTGTTGCTCCAAACACCAATCTGCATCCCCATCACTAATACGCTCATTTGACTGGTTGAACTAGTCCTCATTTTGAACAACTTATTCAACTCCACTCATGATTCTATTAACTCAATTCATTTATTTAGTTACCCTTCACTCAATTCTGTTAGTTCAAGAGAGTTAAGGAAAAAGATAAGAGAGGTCCATAAGAGTGTCCTAAATTGGGGCAAGACTAACGTTGAAGGCATCAGGCAAAAACTTGCAAAGGTCGATTGGGAGAGACTGTTGTGGGTAAAGGGATGTCTGTTTAAACTTATTTGTGGGTGATGGATAAGAGAGCAGCCTGTGGTGACATTTCACTTTCATTCCTTCCCTGTGGGTTGGCAATTGACCTCCTCCTACAACTTGGTTGTTATGGTGTAATTAAAGCAGTGAAGAACATGTGAATTTATACCATACTCCTTCCTCTATGGTGCAACCGCTGTGCCATTGTGAATACCAGCGTGAATGTATCCTCGTTAACAAGTTTGAATGGTTCTAAAACAATAAAGATCCCACTTTTTAATTTTGCCAGAGGTTTTCATCCATTACCTTTTCCACTGATTTCTGCACATCAGCTATAGCTGAAAAATCTGGTACAGACAGCACGAAGTGGCTTTGCAATGGCCTTGTGTTACATACTAATAGTTCCCTATTCATTCTAAGTCTTTCCTGCAAAATAAAATAGTTAATGGTGAATTTGAGACATGAGACCAAAAATGTATGATCCCCAAACAAAACAAAAATCAGGTGGAAATTCTTTGTACAGACTGGTGGGAACAAGGCTACCACACGAAATGACTGAATCAGATAGCTTTGCTGTATGAAAAGAAAGGCTTTCTCAATGAAACAATCTACTTGCCTTCTGGGCCTGACTTGCAGCTCTCGATATGTTATGTGGGTGACACCCACACTCTGTATGGTGCAATATACAAAATGGCTTTCTATTTCTTTCAACGTATTATTCCTGTGATCTTGCACTTCTCTGTTGCTTTTTTATAAAACTGCAATATTCATTTTAATTGGATTAGGAATCCATGTGAGACATTTTTTTCTCCTCAAACAACTATTGGGGGAAATGAAATGCAACATTTTATATTGATCCCTGCTTCAGAACTGATGCAGGGCTCCAGCCCAACACGTCGACAACTCATTTACCCCCATAAATGCTGCTTGACCCACTGAGTTCCTGCAGCTGTTTTTGTTCCAGTTCTAACATTTGTGGTGTCTTATGTCTACAAATAGTAGCTTTCTATAATTTGGAGTATTTCCTTAAAGATGGTTGAAGAAGATAACACGTTCAGAAGGAAAATGAATATATACGTATCTCCCCCGCCCCCCAGCGATGTTGAGCATCTACCACTCTCAACAATCAACGAATGTCGTGAAATGCTCCCCACCTATTGGCACAAGGGACTTCTTAACATCTTGTCCTGTGTATTTGATTCTTTCTAGAAAAGGAGACATCTGCGCAGTTATGGGAAACGACAGGAGGTTTGGGACTAATCAGATTCAGATTCAGATTCAATTTAATTGTCATTGTCAGTGTACAGTACAGAGACAACGAAATGCATTTAGCATCTCCCTTGAAGAGCGACATAGCAAACGATTTGAATAAATAATAATAAGTGTCCGCGGGGGGGGGGGGGGTGGTGATTGGCAGTCACCGAGGTACGTTGTTGAGTAGAGTGACAGCCGCCGGAAAGAAGCTGTTCCTCGACCTGCTGGTTCGGCAACGGAGAGACCTGTAGCGCCTCCCGGATGGTAGGAGGGTAAACAGTCCATGGTTGGGGTGAGAGCAGTCCTTGGCGATGCTGAGCGCCCTCCGCAGACAGCGCTTGCTTTGGACAGACTCAATGGAGGGGAGCGAGGAACCGGTGATGCGTTAGGCAATTTTCACCACCCTCTGCAATGCCTTCCGGTCGGAGACAGAGCAGTTGCCATACCATACTGTGATGCAGTTGGTAAGGATGCTCTCGATGGTGCAGCGGTAGAAGTTCACCAGGGTCTGAGGAGACAGATGGACCTTCTTCAGTCTCCTCAGGAAGAAGAGACGCTGATGAGCCTTCTTGATCAGAGTAGATAAGTAATCAGCTGCCTCTTTAAAGACTGACAGCTTCCTTCAGTGCAATTTGTTTCAAGGAGAGGTGAAAGCACCAAGAATATCATATTAAAAATAAATGTATCAACAAAAATTATCACCATGGAGTAAATGGTTAAATAAGTAACTGCTTACAAATATCTTTTCATCTTTGTTCCAAATAAATGACCTATAATTAAAATTTACGGGTCCACCACCACTTTTCCAGCATCTGGTGGTCTGGCGCCTCCATTAATCCGGATAAAATTCCGAGAGCGCACTTGAAATCTCCCCCAGCTGGGAGTCCCACCAAAATTGTGGTGCCTCGATTTGGTGAGGGTGCCAATCTCTCCCTCATCAAGGCATTGACAGGTTGAATTTGCTGCCTGCGGCCGGGACTCTGGAACTCCGGAAGATCCATTCCCACAGTCGATTTCCGAGGCTGACTTTGCAGGCCGGTTTCTCGCCCCCCCCATTGATCCCCCCCCCCCCCGAAGCAGTGATCCATGCGGATCATAAAACGGATAATACGGCAAAGTCCTGAAACAAAGCATGATGGAAAATCAGTGGTGGACCTATATAACCACAGAAAACCTTCTACCGTGTTTTCAACCATCACCGGTTGCATATAATGGGTCCTATCAGATTCTGATTAATTTAATGTCATATACCCTAGGGTGTGTTGAAATTTGTCTACATGACATCACCGCTGGGAAGGTGGTGTGAAAGAGGTGATTGGTTGAGGAGTCTGATAACAGTGGGCAGAAGCTATTCTTAAATTTGGAATTTGCAATAAATTTCAATTCACTTTTATGAAGAAACTCTTGGCTTTTGGGTAATCCTCGACAGCAACTATTTAAACAGCAGTGACGTTGAATTTATTTTTGCTAATTCCATCATCGTTGCCCTGTGAAACCAAAAACTAAATAAGATAAATACTCAATAGCTCTGACAACATTGATGGAAAGAGAAACTGTGTTACTGCTTTGGGTTCAGCTCTAATTATTTAGTAAATTACCTGAAATCCCTCTCCTTTCATGTTTCTTAAATAAAGGAATTACAGTATATTTGGATCAATGACTCACCACCGCACGGAAAAGTTTGAATGTTTTTGCTTCAATGTATCTGGAATAAATTATTTAGTTCAAGCAAAGTAAAACATCCCAGAGGTTCACAAATGTAAGTTCTTTAAAGTAAACCTGTTGGCCCAGAAGTGAGTTACTGTGTCCAAGATGGTGGTCTCTGGGGAAAGCTTTAGTTGGGCAATGAATGAGAATACTGTTCACTTCACTTGTTCTCAATAACACCCGCCTCTCCCTTTTTTTAATGCAGAGCTGGGTGGAACTTCATGACATCACCATGGGAATTTGCGGCTTCATAAAGGAACTAGTAATTCCTAAGCTTTTGCTGACGAATAGCTTTAAGAAACAAATACTGTGATTTAAGTCACTGAAATGAGTACACTTGTAATACAGGTACTGCATTTAAAGCTTGAAAGCATGTATCACCACTCAGGACAACTTTCTTCCCCTCTGTTATCAGAGAGCTATGGTCAAGAGTGTTTTATTATGATATGTCCAAAAGCAGAGCAATGAAATTCTTACTTGCAGCAGCACAACAGAACATAAAACCCATAAAAAGCAACAAAAATAAGTTAACTGTATATGTATATTATATATGCGTGTGTGTGTGTGTATATATATATGTGTGTGTGTATATATATATATATATATGTGTGTGCATGTGTATATATGTGTGCACTTGTATATGTGTGTATATAAATGTGTGTGTGTCTTTGTGTATATATTATATGTTTGTGTGTAAAATATTTATATACACACACACAGACACAAATTATAATAGCAAAGTCAAATATAAATGCTCCCAAGTCTATAGAGTTCAGAGCCTATTTGAACATTGTAGTGTTTTTTTTCGCCTGATGGTGACAGGAAAGTTCCAATCTTCCAACCTCCCTTCATTGCGGATGCTCGATTATTTTCTCTGTAAATATAAAACGACAATGCTGCAAAACTATTCTGCACTCTTGTATTTTTCTCTTTACCAATGGAAATTCGAGAAACAAATATGCTGGGAGATTGCAAGATTATTATAGACAATGGGCAATAGGTGTAGGAGTAGGCTCTTTGGGCCAGCACCGCCATTCAATGTGATCATAGCTGATGATCCCCAATCAGTACTCCGTTCCTGCCTTCTCCCCTTATCCCCTGACTCCGCTATCTTTAAGAGCCCTATCTAGCTCTCTCTTGAAAGTATCCAGAGAACCGGCCTTCATTACCCTCTGAGGCAGAGAATTCCACAGACTTACAACTCTCTGTAAGAAAAAGTGTTTCCTTGTCTCCGTTCTAAATGGCTTGCCCCTTATTCTTAAACTGTGGCCCCTGGTTCTGGACTCCCCCAAAATCGGGGACATGTTTCCTGCCTCTAGCGTGTCCAAACCATCAACAATCTTATATGTTTCAATAAGATCCCCTCTCATCCTTCTAAACTCCAGACTGTACAAGCCCAGCTGCTCCATTCTCTCAGCATATGACAGTCCCGCCATACCGGGAATTAACCTTGTAAACCTACGCTGCACTCCCTCAATAGCAATAATATCCTTCCTCAAATTAGGGGACCAAAACTGCACACAATACTCCAGGTGTGGTCTCACTAGGGCTCTGTACAACTGCAGAAGGACCTCTTTGCTCCTATACTCGATTCCTCTTGTTATAAAGGCTAACATGCCATTCGCTTTCTTCACTGCCTGCTGTACCTGCATGCTTGCTTTCATAGACTGATGAACAAGGACCCCCAGATCCCGTTGTACTTCCCCTTTTCCCAACAACATCATTTATATAGTAATCTGCCTTCCTGTTTTTGTTACCAAAGTGGATAACCTCACATTTATCCACATTAAACCTTCATCTGCCATGCACCTGCCCACTGCCCCAACCTGTCCAAGTCACCCTGCATTCTCAAAGCATCCTCCTCACAGTTCACACTGCCACCCAGCTTTGTGTAATCTGCAAATTTGCTAATGTTACTTTGAATCCCTTCATCCAAATCATTGATGTATATTGTAAATAGCTGCGGTCCCAGCACCGAGCCTTGCGGTACCCCAGTAGTCACTGCCTGCCATTCTGAAAGGGACCCGTTAATCCCTACTCTTTGTTTCCTGTCTGCCAACCACTTCTCTATCCATGTCAGCACTCCACCCCCAATACCATGTGCCCTCATTTGGCCCACTAATCTCCTATGTGGGACCTTATCAAATGCTTTCTGAAAGTCCAGGTACACTACATCCACTGACTCTGCCTTGTCCATTTTCCTAGTTACATCCTCAAAAAAATTCCAGAAGATTAGTCGAGCATGATTTCTCTTCATAAATCCATGCTGACTTGGACCGATCCTGTTACTGCCATCCAAATGTGTGGCTATTTCATCTTTTATAATTGACTCCAGCATTTTCCCAACCACCGATGTCAGGCTAACTGGTCCATAATTCCCTGTTTTCTCTCTCCCGCCTTTGTTAAAAAGTGGGAAAACATTAGCTACCCTCCAATCCACAGGAACTGATCCTGAGTCGTTAGAACATTGGAAAATTATCACAAATGCATCCACGATTTCTAGAACCACTTCCTTAAGTACCCTGGGTTGTCAAATTAGAAGAATTCACATTTCACTGCTTCTCTTTCCTTATCTGACACCCTTTTGGTGACTATTCACCGCTGGCCTATAGCCTTTGTCACCATCTCCACCCATCTGCCAATTGACTCACACCCCCCTCGTTGTCTTTATCCATCAATCATTTGCCGGCTTTGTCCTACCCCTATCTCTCTTTTCTAGATTTTTTTCTCCCTGCTCCATCAGGCTGAAGAACTATATACTGCTCATTAGTATTTTTATCTTTGCCCTACCTGTTATACTTGTGCATGGTGTAATTGTACTCGTGAATAGCATGATCTGACTTAATTGGATAGCATACCAACAAAAGCTTTTCACTGTATCTTGGTAGATGTGACAATAATAAATCATTATCAATACAAATTGGGTAATTAATTATTGTATTTGTCTCCCTTACTTTTGGAATGTTTAAAAAATATACATTGTTTAACTTAGCTTTGCTTAACTTTTGTTTGCTTCTCATTGGGATCTCTTCTGGGTCAGAGGCGACCTGTATAAGAGGTTACACCTGAACTGGAGTGGGACCAATATCTTGGCAGGCAAGTGTGCAAGTGCAACTAGGAAGATTTTAAACTAGATTGGCAGGGAGACAGGATCCAACGCTGTTGTGAGGCAGGTGGGAGGCTGGATGCCAATACAGAAGTCAATGGCAGCAAGTTCAATAGACAGCGCAGGCAGGATCATCGCAGGAAGCAAGGAAAGATCTTTGGTTTAAATTGCATTTATTTCAATGCAGAAGGCCAGACTGGTAAGGTGGATGAACGGGGCATGGATGTTGGGATAACGGGGCATGGATATATAACATCCCTGTGACAGGGATGTTATATATGGAAATCTGGTCTATAGGCAAGGTAGACAGGGGTAAAAGAGAAGGGGAAAGTTGCTTTATTAAGGAAAGCATTATGGCAGTAGTCCAAGATGACATTCTGGGGGATTGTCCTGTGAGACTATAGGTGGAGTTAGAGGTAAAAAACAAATTGTCTCCATTAGACCCTCAAATAGTCAACGGGAATTACATGTTCCGCCAATTACCCCTGCCACCCCCCCCCCCCCCCCCCCCCCCCCCCCCTTCCCTGGTCCTGTATCCATCAGTCACTTGCCAGACTCCCACCTCTCTTTTCCAGCTTTCTTTGCCCAACTCTTCTTCTCTCCATAGATGCTGCCTCACCCTCTGATTTACTCCAGCATTTTCTGTCTCCCATTGTTGAGTTGCTCCAGCACTTTTTTTTGTTCAAGGTTTGGGAATCTTCAATCTTCTGTCTCTTGCAACATGAATGTCTTTGTCACATATTTAATTTGCATTGATTTGAAGCCACTTTCTTTGCCACTCATTTAAATTGGAGCATTTTCCTAAGTTCTGACCTCAAATGCTAGCATTTTTGAAAACCTTAATTTCAGGGTATGATTTATTTTAAGACTGCAAATGTTTACTGTGAAATGAAACAGACACGCCTGTTTCACCTCTCTTCTGTACTATTATGAGAAAAATATTGATTTAATAGTTATGTCTGAAACAATTTCATAGTCACATTTTAATGCCTATTGTTATGCCATTTTAATGCCTGTATGTTAACCTACAAGGACATCGGCGCAAGTGTCTATCGTGTCTGTGGAACTGGAGTACTCCGCACCAAAGATACTAGTATCTTTGCTCCGCACTATTCCCCACCACGCTGTGGATTTTCACATTGGCTACAACAGTAACAACGCTGATCTACTATTGTTACATTTTAAGCGTGAATTTGTGTTTAAAAGGTTCGGTGGTCTCATGTTTGAAATTGAAGAACTAATATTATTAAAGAAATAATATTTTTGTGATATCAACCACGTATCCTCTGCCATATTGTATACTACAACTATGAACAGGGACCTGGTCACTTCGTTTCAAGTTAAGTTTGTTACTCGTGTTGTAATTTCGAATTGGTAAATAGTTGTTAGTCACAGCATAGACAAGGAAACATAGAATACCGTTGTAACGATGCAAATAGAACGGATAGACTTTATTCGTGTGTCGAGGGCTGATAAAAGAGGTTAAATATGACACCAGCAAATAACTTCTTAAGATCAGGGAGTCAACAACAGAATGCTTAACCTATTTTATTTCAGAAATGGCAATGGATCCCGCTTTTCTAGTTCGACCCCATGTCATCAGCATTAGCGTTTACGTCTGTGCTGTTTTTGACGTCTAATCTTCATATATCGATGTGTTGACATTATTCACCGCCTTGGAAAAATAACATTGAGGTTGATCCGACAACCCTCCGACAGTAATAGCCGCAAGCGAACACACCGTACCTCTAGGTATTCTTTCATTGTTAGTGAACATTTTGGTCACTCAATTGAACAAACCAACTAAACTGTATTGATTCGTAATGATATTTATGAGAAATATAAAGTACAGATTGGAGGGATAAGGCTTCTACTTCTCACCTTAAACCTACGTTTAAGGTGAGAATAGAAATATTTAAAAGGAACCCGAGGGGCAACAATTTCATAGTGGATATATGAAAAGCTGCCAGAGGAAGTACATCCATGTACCTGTCCAAATGTATTTTAAATGATGTTTATAATACACTTAACAACATTTACATATTGTCATGGCACATGTAACAACTATAACAACATTTAAAATACATTTGGACAGGTACATGGATAGGAAGGGTTTAGAAGGGTATGGGGCAAACGCGGGCAGGTGGGACGTATAGATGGGGCCTCGTCATCGGCATGGACAAGTTGGGTCACAGTGTTTAAGAAGGAACTGCAGATGCTGGAAAATCCGAAGGTACACAAAAATGCTGGAGAAACACAGCAGGTGCAGCAGCATCTGTGGAGCGAAGGAAATAGGCAACGTTTCGGGCCGAAACCCTTCTTCAGACCGATGGGGGGTGGCGGGGAGAAGGAAGGGAAAAGGAGGAGGTGGGTCACAGGGTTGATTCCGTACTGTATGACTCTCACGTGATTGAATGTACAGACACTGAGAATGCCTGGAGTTTGTTTGCACAGTTTTTATTTTGTTTAATTTAAATTCTGAATAATGTTTACTTTTGGGGGGAAAAACACATGGGGAGCCTTTCGGCCTTTTGTACAGCTCCATTAAAACGACATTTAAAGGATATCTGGACATGTACACAGATAGGAAAGGTTTACAGTGATATATGGGCCAAACGCGGGCAGGAGGGAGTAGTGTTGAAGGACCGAAGGGTCTGTTCCGTGCTAGACGACTACGACTCTGACACCAGATAGGATGGCAAAATGTTGGCAAATTCATTGTTTAAACAAAAATAGTTTATCTAATATTTAGGATTGTTGCATAGTGTTTTGAAAGAGATGTGGACATACATACAGCATGGCATCGTTTATTTAGTTTAGTCTATTTAGTATTTGGGATTGATACATACCAAGTGTTTTTTAAAGATAGCATAGTTTATTTGTTTTTCAATTTAGGTCTGATGCATATTTTGTAAAGAGAGCCAGCTGGATGGCATCATTTATTTGTTTATTTTAATGTATTTAGGATTGGTGCATACCGAGTATTCTTTAACGAGATGTTGAGCAGGCTGTGTTTCAGTGGCGCTGCGTCCGTGCACCTTGCATTACCAGGTGAATAGGCTGGGCAGCTCGGTTGCAGGAAGGGGAGGCTCGTTGCGGAGACCCGACCAGTCACTTCCCTGCCCCGGGTGGAGAGCGCTGCCGCCGTTGCCGCTGTCAGGTGGGGCTGACGTCAGGAACCTGGTGCCGGCGAAGGGAGGGAGGGAGGGAGGTGGGTGGAGGAGGCGGCGGCGGTGGCCGGGGATGTGGTGGCTGAGGCGGCGGCGGCGGCACCTGAGGCAGCGACCCAGCACCGTCTCTGAGTGAAGGTGAGAGCGGCCTCTGGTGCTGGCGGGCGGGCGGGGGCAGCCAAAGCAGCCGATCTCCAGCAGCTGGAGACCGAGCGAGGTGGGTGAAGCGTGTGGGAGAGGCCGAGGCTGCGGCCCGGCCCGGCCCGGCCCGGGTTGATGGCGGCTTGGCCTCAGCCCGGCCATCACCTACCTGTCACCAGGCTCAGCCGCCTATTGCCCAGCACCCGGCCTCTGCCAGCCCTCGGTCTCTTGTAGTGAGTGGCATTTGATCAAATGCTTTAATTATAACCGTTTGCCCCGCATCTAATTAATTGTTCTGCTCGAAGCTGAGATTATTTTAATATTTAATGACAGATGGTGGCGAGGAGCAGACGACGGTCTGTGACTGCACGATGTGCTGCGGATTGTCAGGAGGGCTTGATTGTATCTCCCTTTTATTTAATATTTGAAGCACAGACCCTGATTTATTGAATGGGGGAGAAAATAACAATTGCGCCAGAATTATATAAATACTAGAGGATCAGCCACACTCGTACATTTTGTAGTTTTACACAGATAGCGGTCTCTTTCGATATTGTTTTGGTTCACGTTTAATGATGAAATTTACACGGATCTTCATTCAGCCAGGCAGCGTACAGTTTACATTTCGGCCCCACTTCCATCTTCAAATCTGTAAAATAAACCTAAACCTATAGGCCAAACCTAAACCTAAAAAAATAAAATTGCTTTGCAAATATAATGTGAAATTCGCGCCTCCTATTTTCTGAGTAATTTTGGTTAATTTCAGCAGGGTGCTGCCGTTTTCCATTATTATTTTGGTTGCACGGGGCAAATAACTGAAAAAAATGGGTAAGAAACTGAACAGGACGACCTACTTTCTTGCTATGAAACAGTGTTTCAATCTACTGTGTGTATTCAGTAGCATAGTTAAAACAGGAGTCACCCGTACTCAGTGTTCACCATATTATCTCTGTTACAAAACGTGCTGGAAATTATCTTCTCTCCTTCATCTTTTCCTCCCGAAGCAAGCTTCCATAAGAAATGTTACAGTGAATGGGCTGTATTTCCGAGAGGAATTTCAAGTTATCTCAGCCCTGTAGTTCAAATAATTCAAGACCTTGGAAGAGAATTGTGTGCTTGTAATTATTTCCTGATATCAAATCTTACCCATCTTGTTACAATTGTACGTTTCACTTATTCATATCGTTTTTGAAGAAAGAATGCCAGAGTTTCCATTAGTTTGTAAAGACATTTATAGTTATTGAATGTGTATATACTGACTGATATTTTTCGTACTGCTTTTATGAAATTATTATTAATATAAAATCATATGTATCGTATTTTGTTGCTAATCAATTTTGCTTTATACAGGAATAACATTTTCTTTCTCCCTTTACCCCAATTTATTTTTTAATACATGAATTTTGAAAAAAATCTGCAAATTACAAATGCAATCTGTTGTATTTGATCCTCTGTTTAGCATGTTGAATCGTGGAAGTTAAGTGCCAAGACACCGAGAATGAGTGCTACTTCGTGGTTCCTGGTGAGCAGCTGTGGCTCTCGCCACCGACTCCCAAAAGAAATGATTTTTGTTGGGCGAGAAGATTGTGAATTAATGCTTCAGGTAAGTAATTGTGAATTAGCTTGTTCGCAAAAAAGCAATTTGTAGAGAGAAGATCAGGAAAAAAAACATTTTATTCTTTTTTTTTTTTGCGGTTGCCACATTTTTGAATATTCATGTACAACTCGCTGGCAAGGGTACATCTGAATAGAGAAACAAGGAACTGCAGATGCTAGTTTACAAAAAAAAAGGCACAAAGTGCTGGAATAACTCAGCGGGTCAGTCACCATCTGGAGAACGGATAGTCCGAATAAATGTCCTGACCTGAAACATCACATATCCATGTTCTCCAGAGATGCTGCCTGACCCACTGAGTGACTCCAACAATTGTTGTTTTTTCTTTCTTACATGTGTATTGAGCCCTGTTCCACAATTTTTGCCAATGGTACAAAGAGATACATTTGCATTATGAACCTCTTTTATTTTCCTTTTGGTGGGGGGGGGGGGGATAGGTTTCACTTAACACTTAGCCTTACTATTGTGCATACACAAAAATTACAGTTTGTTTGATAATTTTCAAGAATTTCTGCTGGTTCTTTTAAACATTACCTTCTGAAGACTTCTGAATTAATGTGCAAATATTTTCACCGTGCAGTTGTTAGATCATTTGTGACTTTTTTTTTGGTGGCAGAAAAAATCGGGTAACAAGAAGGAGTTAATACTGGGTTATCTTTGCATACCACTTGTGTTTTTTATCAAAAGTCAAATAGTTGTTTGGGCTTACTGTGCTGATTTAAAGATGCTCGGTCCACATGCTCCCAAATATTATGCAGGATTGGTGCAAAGGTGGCATATTGATTCTATATAGTGTGTGCATCTTTAGGGTGATGAAGTTGAGTGGTGTGAGTGCCTTTGTGGGATGTTCCTGATTAGATTCACATCGATTGCGGGGATAGTGTAACTTTTCCATGGAATTGCAAGGTGGTTCCAATGTTCTTATATTTTTTAATTCACCAGTTGATCACCAACTGACATAATGTTAGTGACATTAATACTAACAGAAAATCAGACATGCTGTTTTAAAAGAAGCAGAACCATTGACTGTACAAAAGTAAATAAGCACGTGTCCCTTTCAAACCATAAGTAGCAATGTTACAAAATTTTGAGATTTAAAAAATCAAGTCTGCAATTTATCCCATCAGATAAAGCACAAAAATAAGTTTAATTTGACACCTAATTCACATTCATATCTTCAGTATTAAAAATGTTATGGCCATTTTCATACTCGGAAATTAGCATCTTGTTCCCTATTGATTTTCCATTGACTTAACAGAAAAGCTGTGATCGAGGACAGTGAAATGGCCATAACTTTCTTAAAAATTAAGAGAACTGAAATAAATTTTCAGTTATTATAGATTGAAGCATTCTGAAACAAATTTGAAACAATCTTACTTGGATGACCTGAAATTAAAGCATATAATTAGTTAGTTACCCAATTGTGTCCACTGGCAGCAGCCTCTACCTACAGCCTGTCTGTCATTTCTATCTTTTTTTTATTTTCAGTTAGTCCAATGTCTGTTTTGGGGGGGAACTTTTACTTTTCTATGTGGGGGAGGGGGGCAGGGTAAGGGGGAAACCGTCTCCCAGTCTCTTCCTGGCGGGGACGCGACTATTTCTCCGAGTCGCGTCCTCGTCCCCCACCTCGCGGCCTACCAGCTGGGGCGCCTTGCAGAGGGCCTACAGCAGCAGTCTCCACCCGGCGCGGCCTGCGGACTTTGGAAGCCGCCGACTCCGGTAGGAGGGGGCCGACTGTGCCCACGCAGCTGAAGACGTCCCGCAGCCCTGACGTCGGACTTGTATCACCCCGGCGAGCGGTCCTGGACAACGGGCCGCCCGTAGCTGCAACTGCGGAGGGCACGGGGAGGCCCTGACCACGGGGAACAGTGGAGGAAGAGACTGACTTTGGTGCCTTCCCACACAGTGGGAAACTTTGATTCTGCTGTGTGGGGATGTTTTAAAACAAATTCTATCGTGTGTTGTGTCCTTTATTTTTATTGTATGGCTGTATGGGAATTTCATTTCACTGTGCCATCTGGCACATGTGACAATTAAATGAATCTTGAATCTTGTAGCTAATTCCAAACTTCAATTACTAGAACTAAATATCCATTTCTTAAGAAAAGATTAACATTTTAAAATAGCCTAAGTGTCCAAATAACATTCACAAAGAATTCACAATAAAACATGATTTTTAAATCTCATTTACATTAATTTATAGGCCAAATGGAAGGAATTTAGTGTTCAATTGCTATAAATTACTGGCCATTTAAATCGGCTTTCGAGTGGGATCCTGTGGAACTCCGTGGAACGCGCTGGTTTAGAACATTCCCATTGTGGTAGATTTGTACCCCATATGCCCAGAAAAATACTGCGGGATTTAGTGGGGCCCCAAATTAGCTATTCGCAACATAAAACTTTGTATAAAGGGATCTTAAGAAGCCCTTTTTAATGTAAAAATAAACAACCTACCTTCCGTTGTCCCCCGTATGAGATGCGTCCCGTTGTTGGCAGTCGCGGGTTTAGAGGATAATTTTTAACCTACTATAACAATTAAATTAACTCATTAAATTTAAAAATAGCTCCAGCGAAAGAATCTCCCAGCGATTTTTCGTCAGCAACTAAGTAGGCTGAACAACCTCGATTTGAATAGCCTAGGGAAAATCGCGTTTTAAACCCGCACCCCTCTCAACGGCGCCAAAATCACGCACACGGGCTGGGACAGATCTGCAGCGACGCTTAAGGTATGTTGCAAACCCATAAGTTTTAATTTCTCTGAATTCTTGTAAATGAAGGTATTGTGTGTCCATTAGGCCCTAAAACTAAATTTTAGGATTATTATTTATCTGTCAGAACCAAAATTTGAATGGTAGAATCCTGCAATGGTCCTGATTGTAAGAAATACATTTGCCTTAGCTGTGGCTGTTCAGAAATGACTGAAATTAGTATTTCACAAGTTGAATCAAATGCATATATCCTCCTTTTCATTTAAATATGTTAGAAATAGGAATTGGTCAATAATTCCCCTTGACCCTCTCCATCATTCAAGAAGATCATAAGACGTTCGGTCTTTGCCCCAAAACCACTTTCTTGCTCTCACCCCATCATATCCTTTACTACTGCAGTTTAATGTCTATCAGTTTCTCCATTGAGTATAATCTATGATTCACGCTGCACAACTCTGTGGGATGGAGAATGTGCTGGCTGTTGTCAGCCGGGCAACCTAGGCAGCTTTTAGGTTGCCAAATGACAGTTTAGGTGGTCATTTAAGACGGCTTGCATGACGCATGCGATAATGTGCTCGGACGAAGTGCATAGTAACCAGTCGGAATTATGCTCAATGAAGCATTCACACAATTTCTGCTTCAAAGAAAGTCACAAACTAAACATATTCACCAATCAAGACATGATATATACCATAATGACATGCAGCAAAATGATAATTCAGTATATACAGTATCTCAACTCGCGTTGCAATGAATGCTATTTCTATCCACTTCCGAACAAAAATTATTCAGCATATTATCAACCTAGGTGAGACCAAGTGCAGGCTTGGCGATTGCTTCGCACAACACCTCCACTCAGTTTGCAATAACCAACCTGATCTCCCGGTGGCTCAGCACTTCAACTCCCCCTCCCATTCCGAATCCGACCTTTTTGTCCTGGGCTTCCTCCATGGCCAGAGTGAGGCCCACCACAAATTGGAGGAGCAGCACCTCATATTTTGCTTGGGTAGTTTACACCCCAGCGGTATGAACATTGACCTCCTATTTCAGGTAGTCTCTACAATCTTCTTCCCTTCCCAGCTCTCCCTCAGCCCACTGTCTCCGTCTCTTCCTTTCTTCTTCCCGCCCCCCCACCCTCACATCAGTCCGAAGAAGGGTCTCGACCCGAAACGTTGCCTATTCGTTCACTACATAGATGCTGCCTCACCCGCTGATTTTCTCCAGCTTTTTTTGTCTACCAACGGGATACCACCATTGGCTACATCTTCTCATCTCCTCCCCTGTCGGCTTTCCGCACAGACCACTCCCTCCGTAACTCCCTGGTCAATTCGTCCCTTCCCACCCAAACCACCCCCTCTCCTGGCACTTTCCCTGGCAACCACAGGAAATTCTACACTTGTTACTTTACCGCCCCCCTTGACTCCATTCAAGGACCGAAGCAGTCTTTCCAGGTGCAGCAGAGATTCACCTGCACCTTCTCCAACCTCATCTATTGCATCTGCTGCTCTAGATGTCAGCTGCTCTACATCGGTGAGACCAAACGTAAGCTTACCGATTGCTTCACCCAACACCTCCGCTCGGTTTGCAATAACCAACCTGATCTCTCGGTGTCTCAGCACTTCAACTCCTCCTTCCATTCGGAATCCGACCTTTCTGTCCTGGGCCTCCTCTATGGCCAGAGTGAGGCCCACCATAAATTGGAGGAGCAGCACCTCATATTTCGCTTGGGCAGTTTACACCAGCATTTTTGTCTACCCATTCACACAAGTTATGTTGTCCCACTTTCCTCACCCACTCCCTGCACATTAGGAGACATTTTACAGAGACAAGTTAACCTACAAAGCCAATGCCTCTCTGGGATGTGGGAGGAAACCCACACGCTTCCAGGGAGAATGTGCAAATTCAATACAGACAGTTCCTGAGGACAGGATCGAACACAGATCTCTGGCATGTGAGGTAGCAAATCCACCAGCTATGCCACTATGTTTTTGTTTTCCAACACACAAAAAATTATACGTTGATAACATTGGTTACTAAAAAAAAAAGAAACTGTCCATTTTCAGTCTTAAATCTCTAAGTGATGCTATGTCCCCTTTATAGCTACTGTATGTTTTAATTCAGTTCAAGACTATGGGGCAGTACATTGGTCACAAAGTTGCTGCCTAAAAGTGCCAGAGACCTGGAATTGATCCTGAATATGGGTGCCGTCTGTATGGAGTTTGCTCCTTTTCCCTTTGATCGCATGGGTTTTCTCCGGGTGCTCTTGTTTCCTTCCACATTCCAAAGGTGGGTAGGAACCTTTTTTAGACCCAACCCAAAACGTAATATTTTCCTTTTGTCCAGCGATTCTGTCTGACCTGTTCAGTTTAAACCAGCATCTGCAGTTCCTTCCTACACACTCGATACTGTATGATAGAACTTTATTAATCCCAGGAGAGAAATTGTGTGTATGGGTATATATATTACTTACACACACACACACACACACACATATATATATATATATATATATACATACACATATATACACACACACACACATACACACATATATATATATATAAGGAGGGCTGGGAGACACACACAGACACGCACACACAATACTAAAATGCCAAGTAACTTCAGAACATGGTAAGCATACTAAATCCTGTTACTAACCATATACTCTATGTAAGAAGTTTGAAAATAAGAACACAGTTGTGTCTAAACCGAATGATTCAAACGTTTAAAACCATTTTTACTCTGAAACACTCCTCTACAGCTGCTGCAACAGCAAAAACGTGCTTTAAATAACTTTCAACAAACACACTTATCATATACATGGCAGTAAGCTCTCTTGAATTACTCAAACGGTTCAGGGTGGCATCTTCATTGTGGGCCTTGCGCACTCAGCGCCACCTCTCCACAAAGCGGACATTACGCAATCAGCGCCATTTCTCCACTAAGCGGAAATGACGCAATCAGCGCCGCCTCTCCACTAAGCGGAAGTCACGGAATGAGCAGCAATTTTGCATTAAACACTGTCCTGATCTAATAAAACGTTTATTCACGGTTTTTCCTTCCAACAACTGTTGCACACTTTTCAATAAGGCACAGTTAAAAGGCCCATTTTCAAAACAAACCTGTTGCATTTGGCAAGGCAACTTTAATTAAGCAAGGCAACTTTAATTAAGCAAGGCAACTTTAATTAGGCAAGGCAACTTTAACATTCTGAAACCAACTTTTCAATTAGGCAAGGCAACTTTATCATTCTCAAACCAAAACACACTTTTAGCATGCATTTTCAAACCACATCAAGAGCACTCACAGTTTAGTAGACATGTGTTCAGTGTTATTCACTGAGACTGAGAGACGTGTCCCTCTTGCTCCCCCATCTTGCAGAGACTGACTGAGGCACTCAACACTTCCAGGTTGTCCCTCAGGAAGGGGCGTGGCCTTCAGGAGAGAGAACAGGATTTTTCCCATCGATGAAAAATAAAAGAGTTATTAAACTCTTATTTTTCATCGATGGGAAAAATCCTCTTATCCTGCGCAGCTGAGGGGGACTGAGTAAGATGGCCAAAAATCACAGCCGTAAGTGACAGCGTTTTTTCTAAAATCAATATACAGAACAACAGGAAGTGGTCAAGATCAGACTTTTAGTAATATAGATATATATGTATATTGACGTTTCTGGTCGAGACTTTTCTTCAGTCTAAAAGCATTATGCAGCATTATATATTCATATATAAATATACACTTTTGTTTTCTCGTTTCTAACTTTGTTCACGGAGTACTATGTTCACATATTCTGTTGTGCTACTGCAAGTACGGATTTCATTGTTCTAACTGGGACGTGAGAGAATAAAACACTCTTGACTTACGTCGCTAATGTGTGGGATAGAACTAGTGTACGGGTGATCGGTGGTTGGCATGGACTCAGTGGGCCGAAGGGCCTGTTTCCACACTGTATTTTTAAATTAAACTAAAAACACTAAAACTAGAGGAAATCTAAAGAAGGGTCTCTACCCGAAACGTCACCCAATTTCCTCTATCCAGAGATGCTGGCTGCTCCATGGAGTTCCCCTGCACAATTAAAGCATGGAATAGTCTTCACCCTACCATAGTTACCCCATATAATCATATAACCATATAACAATTACAGCACGGAAACAGGCCATCTCGGCCCTACAAGTCCATGCCGAACAAATTTTTTTCCCCTTAGTCCCACCTGCCTGCACTCATACCATAACCCTCCATTCCCTTCTCATCCATATGCCTATCCAATTTATTTTTAAATTGGGATACCCCACCAAACGCAACTAAATTTAAGGTAGCCCTTTTTTCCCCAGAACCCTTTTTTGCTTAAGTCCAAGTCAAGAGTCACGAGAGTTTTATTGTCATGTGTCCCAGATAGGACAATGACATTCTTGTTTGCTGTAGCACAACAGAATATGTAAACATAATACAAAGCAGGAGATAAAAGTTCTGTGTGTCTATATACCATAGACCATATATATATATATATATATATATATATATATATATATATATATATAGACAATAAATAAACAGATAAAGTGCAATAGGCTGTTATTTTTCAGAGTTTGGTAGTGGAGGGTCCACTCCAGTTTAAATTCCATTTGGAATATTTTTGGAGGACCAGGAAACCAAGAAGCAAGAGTTACTCCAGGAAGTTACTCCAGCTCCAGGGAGTGATTCTGCGTTGGTTTTCAGCGGTCGTGGTAAGGCGGCCAGATCTCTCACAATCCAAAGTGAGGGGGGAAAGTGCCTAGTGCCGACCAGTTGCCGTGGCAGTGCGCATGTGCCGCCCTGCACATGCGCACAACCACGGCCGATGATGTGCTGGCCGTGGTTGTGTGCATGTGCAAGGCGGCCGGCCGTGTCGGCGGATGAGTAGCAGGCGGAGAGCGGAGAACCGGCGGAACGGACACGGATACAGTTACGGATGGCGGGCAGAGATGGAGAGTGACAGAGAGAGACATAGAGAGGGGGCTCGCTCAGAGTTGAACGATAGGTGTCCCGGGTGCTTGCCAAGCCGGGCAAACTGGCACTGTTTTCAGGTTGCCCGGCAGGACTTTAGGTTGCCATTGGCTCCCGGGCAACCGTTAATTTCGAGTCCTGGGATTAGTCCACATTACCTCATGGGAACTATCCCAGGTTGTTGAGAGAGGCGAAAGAGATCTTGATACAGGGTTTTGTATCTTTTCTAGCCACTGACGAGGTCCTAAAGGACAGAAGAATAGCAAATGTTGTACCTTTATTGAAAAAGGGAATGGGGGATGATCCAGGGAATTATAGGCATGTGAACCTCGCATCAGTGGTAGAGAAGCTATTAGACAGGATTCTTAGTAACAGCATTTACTCACGTTTGGAAGAGAATGTTTTTATTGGGGATAGTTAGCATGGCTTTGTGTAGGGCAGGTTGAGCCTTTTCTGTGATATATCTAAATAACTTGGACCAAAATGTAGATGAGTGGCCATTTGTGCAGATAAACTGGTGTAGTTGCGGACATTGAAAAATGCAGATTTAGCAGGATATAGATCAGTCACAGGTGGAGAAATAGCAGATGGAATTTAGTCGGGGTAAGTGTTACGTGTTGCTTTTTGTGAGGTAAAATGTGAGGCGAAGGCTCATGGTAGGACCTTTAAACATTGATGCACACAGGGATTTTAGGGTCAACCCATAGCTCCCTGAAAGCAGCAATTTAAGTCGATAGTGTTAAGGAATGTGTGTGGGGGCAGAACAGCTGCAGAGTCACTTCCTTATAATGCCAGAGACCTAGCTTTGATCCTGACTACAGCTTATATTTGTACAGAATTTGTACATTTTCCCCACCTGCACCTCCTCCAATCTCATCTATTGCATCCGCTGCTCTAGATGTCACCTGATCTACATCGGTGAGACCAAGTGGAGGCTTGCTGATCGTTTCGCCGAACACCTCCGCTCGATCCGCAATAACCAACCTGTCCTCCCGGGGGCTCAGCACTTCAACTCCCCCTCCCATTCCGTGTCCAACTTCTCTGTCTGGGTCTCCTCCATGGCCAGAGCGAGCACTGGAAATTGGAGGAACAACACCTCATATTCCGCTTGGGGAGTCTGCATCCTGGGGGCATGAACATTGAATTCTCCCAATTTTGTTAGCCCTTGCTGTCTCCTCCCTCAGCCCTCGGGCTGTCTCCTCCCATCCCTCAGTCTTTGGGCTCCTCCTCCTTTTTTCTTTCTTGTACCCACCCCCCACCAGTCTGAAGAATGGTTTTGGCCCGAAACGTTGCCTATTTCCTTCGCTCCATAGATGCTGCTGCACCCGCTATGTTTCTCCAGCATTTTTGTGTACCTTCCCTGTGACTGCATTGGTTTTCCCCAGATGCTCCGGTTTCCTCCCACACTCCAAAAACAGATGTACACGTTTGTAGGTCAATTGGCTTTGGTAAAGTTGTAAATTGTCCTTAGTGTACAGCAGCGGTTCTCAACCTTTTTACCCTTGTGGAACCCTTGAAATAATTTTCATGTCTCTGGGAACCCCTGAGTTGGGGGTTGCCGGGCCCGCCGCCATTTGGAGATCGCAATGGCGATCTCTGGCGTCACAACAGGGATCCGTCAGCCGCGCCAGCGCAGTTGGGGGAGGATTGCCGGGCAGGGGTCGCCATTTTAACATCCAGCATTGTGTATAGGTGAGTGCAACTGGGGGAATATTGCATTCGGGGAGGGGGACCTAACGGGGTGTCAAACTCATTTTAGGTCACGGGCCTGACTTTGTTGTCTACGTTTGTTTTTCAACCTGCTCTCGTGTGTCTCAGTCTCTGCTATATCTACAAAGTGTTTCACTTTCCGAATTTTGTTTCTTATGAAGAAGATTGCCTAGCAAGCATTACTTTTATGATTGGTATTAACTTACAGTTGAAGGCTACAAGAAAGTTGTGATGAGAGAGAGAAAAAACAATGCTGTCTTGGCTAAGATTGTTTTGGGAGCTACACCCTTTCCATTAATAAACCATTGGAAATTGAACGTTAGCAGACACAAATGTAGACTTCTCCGCCACCATTTTAGCACTGGCATCCAAGAGAGGCTGTGGCCTCCTCCAGTCAGTGCGAGTTTCTGGGATGACCGGGAGACCGGGGAGGGCCTAGAACAGAGATGCTTTGCAGTCGGCTTGAGCTCTCTCCTCTGCCATTCTGCTCCACACAGTGTAAAGACAAAAGTATCCACCACGCAGCCCGCACTGCTACAATGTTGTTTTTTTCCTCACAGCATTCAAACCCAGCTCCCAGCCACTCCGCACCGCGCAACCTCATCCCACTCAGCGCCCGCCCCCTCCCTCCTCATTGGCCACAGCTGATTGCCCAGAGGGCGGTTCATTCTCCTATTGGGCCAGCCTGTTGTCAGTCACGCGGGATGATGGCCAGCCCGTTTGTCTGGCTCTCGCCTTGTTCGGACCCCCACCCCCTGAAGAAGGGCCTTGATCCGAAACGTCACCTATTCCTTCTCTCCATAAATGCTGCCTGTCCCGCTGAGTTACTCCAGCATTTTGTGTCTATCTTTGGTTTAAACCAGCATCTGTAGTTCCTTAGGTACACAAAAATGCTGGAGAAACGCAGCGGGTGCAGCAGCATCTATGGAGCGAAGGCAACGTTTCGGGCCATACCCTTCTTCAGACTGATAAGGGGTGGTGGGGAGAAGGAAGGAATCTGTAGTTCCTTGATACACTCTTCTTCAGAACGACTGGTTTGTGAACAGCTCCATCCAAGATCACACAAAATTGCTGAGAATAGGGTGATTTCACTAAAGGTCACTGGAGCGTAGATCCGCACCCACGTGACCAAAAATCTCAGTAATGCCTTACTTTTGTAATCAATCAGTAATCAATAATGCCTTGCTTTTGATGAAATTCAGCGAGCAAACGCGATAATTCCCGATATTTTGGACCTTTAAATCTCCACGGCAAATGTCCGCTGTTCACTTCCGCTGGATTGGCATCTTCAGCTCCCTCTTTAATTTACCTTAGTTTCTATCTTTTTTTTTTCCTGTAAATCTAGGTAGCTGTGCCTCACGGTCACCCCGACTGGCACAATAAATTGCAGATCAAAACCTGGCCGTTTTCTATGTTTTTAACGGGTGGGAAAGTGCGTGTTTTCCCATCCACTAACATGTACCGGAACTCTAGAATGTCCTCCACTTGAGATTTTTGGTCACGTGGGTGCGGATCTACGCTCCAGTGACCTTTAGTGAAATCACCCTATAGTGGACATAGCCCAAACCATCACGTAAAACAAATTCCCTTCCATTGACTCTTATCTGCACTTCACAATGCCTCGGCAAGGCCACTAACATCATCAATGACTCGTCTCGCCCCGGTCACTCCCTCTTCTCCCCTCATCAGGCAAGAGCTACAGAAGATTGAAAATGTATACCTGCAGATTCTGGGACAGTTACATCCCAGCTGTTATCAGGCAACTGAACAATCCTCTCACTAACTAGAGAGCGATCCTGACCTCCCATCCACCTCATTGGAGATCTTCAAACTATCTTTTATCAGACTTCATTGGACTTTATCTGGCACAAAATATTCCCTTTATCCTGTGTCTGTGCACTATGGACAGTCTGATTGTAATCATGTATCGTCTTTCCACTGACAGGATAGCATGCAACAAAAAAGCTTTTCACTGTACACATGACAATAATAGCAATAAACTAAACTAAGACTGAAGAATCCTGAGCCGAAACGTAACTGATCCATGTTCTCCAGAGATGCTGCCTGAACCTCTTTTGAGTTACCCAGCATTTTGTGTCTTTTTTTGTGTCTGCAGTTACTTTTTTCTACATTCTTGTGACATGGTTGTTTGGAGCTGTTTTGAGCCACTCCTATTCGAAACTGAACGGAGACTGCCCAAACTCGTTTTGTTAGATTTATCAGACAAAGGGAAGCATTAACTTTTAATCTCAGGTTGGTTTTTAGATTGGACTGAATTTTAATATGAATTCAAGAAACAAAAGAACAATTTTCTAATGTGCATATTTGGCTCCAACTGATTGACTACTACATTTAAAAAGTAAATTTTAAAATAGTTTCACCATTTTAAATCATAATTTAAACCTTTTTTAATGCTTGAGCAGAAGCTGTCAAGAATTTCCCAGCACTTTAATCTGCTCTTGGTCCATTCGTCAGGTGTTTACATGTAGCTTAAAGTATAGAACTTTGGTATGTTCATTTGTTTTATTGCAACACCTGGTAGCTGATTGAAAATTAGATTAATGCATTGGTTATGAAAGGAAGTGATAAAAGAAACATGCAATTTAAAGGTTCAAAGATACAGAAACACACAAAATAACTATTGTATAAATTGAAGGTAGACAAACATGCTGGAGAAACTCAGCGGGTGATGCAGCATCTATGGAGCGAAGGAAATAGGCAACGTTTCGGGTCGAGACCCTTCTTCAGACTTGCCTATTTCCTTTGCTCCATAGATGCTGCATCACCCGCTGAGTTTCTCCAGCATTTTTGTCTACCTTCAATTTTCCAGCATCTGCAGTTCCTTCTTAAACATTGTATAAATTGATGTCAATCATTAATATTCAATTTAATTCCTATCACAACAACCTGAATCGAAAAATAAATCGCTATTCTTTCCTTGTGGTTGGGTTGAAATTTTAAGAGACAAATGAAGGCAAACAAAATAGAGAAATTTATTAAGTAACAAACGGAAGACCAAATTGAAAAAAATAGTTTGCTTCCACTTCAAAAAGGTTGCAAGTAATCTCTCAGAACTATTAGGAAACCTAGTGACCAATGAGAGAAAGGAACTATAGAAAATCTGTATTAATAGAGAAACGGTGTCAGGGAAATGGAAGGGAATGTAGGCCGATTGATGTCCGGATCCCAGGACCTCTGCATCCCAGAGTACTAAAGGATATGATGTTTCAAATATTCAATGCTTAAAGGGCCTGTCCTACTTACGTGTCCTTGGCACGCAAAGTACGTGACCTCGTGGTCGCGTTGAGCCACGATGGTCCCGCGAAGGTCGGGCGCGATTACATGCATCCGCACAGCTGTCTGGAGCGCATGACGTCATTTGAAGATGGACACAAAGCAGGAGTAACTCAGCGGGACCGGCAGCATCTCTGGAGAGAAGCAATGGATGATGTTTCGTGTCGAGACTCGTCTTCAGTCTGAAAAGAAGGGTCTTGGCCCGCTGAGTCCACGTTGACCATCGATCACCCATTCACACTAGTTTTATGCTATCACATATTCTCATTCACTCTCTACACGCAAGCGGCAATTTGCAGAGGCATTTTCTTGTCTTTGGAATGTTGGAGGAAACCGGAGCATCAGGAGGAAACCCATCCCCCAGAAGGGTCTCGACCCGAAACGTTGCCTATTCCTTCGCTCCATAGATGCTGCCTCACTCGCTGAGTTTCTCCAGCATTTTTGTATACCACATGGACAATTGTACCTTCTGGTTGTGGCACCTACTGGCAAAGCTGGGCTAGTAGCCTCTATTCCACTGCTTTTCACAAGCTTGTTGACATCAGATGCATTTTTCATCATGTTGGTGCTAATGTTAACTTTGTTATTGTCACGTGCACTGAGGTGCAGTGAAGAGCTTTTGTTGTGTGCTATCCAGTCAGTGGAAAGACTACATGAATCCGATCAAGCCGTCCACTACGTACAGATGCAGGATAAAGGGAATAATGTTTGGAAAATGCTAGTCCTGTAGAGTCTGATTAAAGATAGTTTGAAGGTTTCCTATGATTGTTTTAAATATTACTTACATTTATCCAGGATGCATTTGATGCTAATTAGAAACTGTTCTCTAAAGATATAAAAATTGATGGACTTTCGAAGCATATACTGTAGTACTTTAATTGTAAATGGTTAGATTGCAAGGAGAACCATGCTAAATTGGAACCAATTAGCACGATATTGAAGGTAGTTATTTCCTTCTGACTGGCTTATAATTGTTCATATGTGTTCTTGCAGTCTCGCAGTGTAGACAAGCAGCACGCAGTAATCAACTATGAAACAGCTACAGATGAACACCGGGTAAAGGACCTTGAAAGTCTGAATGGGGTATGTAGAGAAACAATAACGCCACTGTTTCACACCACAAGTAATTTCATGTTGTTAATGCAGTTCACTGGCCCAGACTATTGTTTCATTCCATCAAGGCGTGTTTCAAATAATGGTAAGCATATGCTGTTAGTTCAAAAGCTTCCGATATGATTTCTAATTTGTGATTCAGCCCTTTTGTTTTAAGATTGCTGTTTATTTCCCTCACATTGATAGAATTGCCTTAACTTATCCTTTTTAATTTGAACAATTTTCATACACTTTTTGTATTGTGTTTGCATTTATCTCTGCAGACCTTTGTAAATGAAGTGAGGATTCCTGACCAAATGTACGTAACGCTGAAAGTGAATGACACGGTTCGATTTGGATATGATATCCTTTCTTAATCTTGTCGAACCTTGAAGCCTTTATTTGAATTATGATGTCAGTAACAAAGTCTTGATGTACAGTGAGATCAAATCCAAAGCACTGCGAACAATTTTGGTTTGTTTTGTCTGGTATATACTTTTGAAGGACTTTGAAATGACCTAATTGAAGGCATGAGGATTTTGAAGGAGTCACGTCAAGTCACTTTTATTTACATAGCACATTTAAAAAACAACTCTCGTTGGCCAAAGTACTTTACATTGGTGGAGGTACTAATATTATACTACAGTGGTTCATAGATTAAATACAAACATCAGTACATTCATATAGCCCTCGCTCAGAGGACGTCCAGAAAGGCTTGCGAGTAGAGATGAGTTTTAAGCCTCGACTTAAAGGAGTCGATGGAGGGACCAGTTCTGATGGGAAGAGGGATGCTGTTCCACAGTATAGGAGCTGGAACCGCAAAGGCGCGGTCGCCCCTGAGCTTATGCCTAGACCGCGGGATGTTCAGTAACCCGAAGTTGGACGATCTGAGGGACCTGGAGGTGGTGTGGTGGGTAAGCAGACTTTTGATATAGGTGGGGGCAAGCCCGTTAAGGGCTTTGTAGACATGAAGGAGGATCTTTAAATTTATTTGGAACCGCACAGGGAGCCAGTGGAGAGAAGCCAGGATCGTGGTGATGTGGCCCTTTTTCGGGTGCCCGTCAGGCGTCTTGCTGCGTTTTGGACCAGTTTCAGGCGGGACAGGGAAGATTGGCTGATGCCAGTGTAGAGGGAGTTGCAGTAATCGAGGCGGGAGGAGATAAATGGGTGGATGATCTTTTCGAGGTCATCAAACTGGAGGAATTGTTTTATTTTAGCTATCGTCCGAAGCTGAAAGAAGCTAGCTTTTACCACGGCATTGACTTGTTTGTCAAATTTCAATGCTGAGTCAAATATCACGCCAAGGTTTTTGACGTGAGGTTTGAGTAGTGGGGTAAGGCTTCCAAGGCTGCCTGGTATCATGTTGATTGAGTCCGAGGGGCCGAGAAGGATGACCTCAGACTTACTCTCATTTAGTTGGAGGAAGTTCTGGGCCATCCAGCACTTTATATCCGCGAGGCAGCGGAAAAGGTTAAGTAGATTTGATTGGTTTTTGGGCTTCAGGGGGAGATAGAGTTGTGTATCGTCTGCAAAGCAATGGAAGGAAATGCCGTGCCTTTGAATGACTTGGCCTAAGGGGAGCATATACAGGGAGAAGAGAATGGGGCCAAGGATGGAACCTTGTGGAACCCCACAGCAGAGGCTAGCTGAGGAGGAGAAAGAGTTGCCTATGTTAGTAGAGAAACTCCTACCTTTGACGTAGGAGATGAATGACATTGTTGACCAAGAATATTAAACAGTGCAGTGGTGCTAATGAGAAATTGGGAGATTTGAGATGGTGAGGAAAGATTGTTGAAATGCGTTGAAATCCATGTAAATTATTTTGGTCGCGTCAGGAAGCAGTGATGGAAATGCATTTCCATGTGACCGAACACTAGCAGGGTTGAATAATCTTTGTTTACAAGAAAATCCAGCTGATCTACATATTGCAATGTGGTTGGATTCCAGAGTGCATAAGTTTAAAATATTTAAAAACAAAATTGTTTAAAATCATTTTGGTGTACTTCCAAATGAAGTGTTTTCTTCACCTGTTTTGTTCTTGCAGATTTGCATTGCTAATGTCTTAGTTTTACTGTTTGTTGCTTGTTTAATATTTCTTTTGTAATCCATTGAAATTATTTTAGATTGTAAGAGTAAAATATATATTTTCAACTGTCTTAAAAATAGTTTTTTTTTGCCAGATTCAATCATTTTGACAGATTTGTGAGCAATCCATTTGATTTAAGAAGCATGCAATTACTACATATCATGCAGTGATATCATTTTTCATTGGATAGTAGTAACAACTTACATGTACAATTATGGAAGCCTTAACAGGAAATAACAGTGCATAAACATGAGCGTAAAATAACAGATCTCATGACACAAATATTCCCCTTACTATATTTTTTATTCAATTTTAATTCACCCTGTTCTACCTCTCATTTTGTTTCATTAACGGAACATGTGTTTTATGTAGATTAGATGGATATAGTAGGGAGGGGGGAATAGAAGCCGTTAGTTATTGACGTTTCATGTTAGGATGAGAATAAGCTGTTGTGGAGTGTAAATCAGTGTGAAGACAAATCTTGACCTGAAATGTTACCTATCCATGTTCTCGAGAGCTGCTGCCTGGCCCGCTGAGTTACTCCAACACTGTCTTTAAAAAAATATACAGTATTAACTGGTTAGCTTGATTTAGGAATACACATTCAGTATGTCTGTGCATAGGTTGTGACATTAGCATTATTGCACTATTATCAGCGACATTCCAGCAATTTAACTTGCAAATGTGGTGTACTATCAATGAGAGTGGGAAAAGTCCATTTAATATTGAAGACCACCAAACTCACCATTGCACCAACTTTCTAGTCCATATTTAAAAATAAATCTTCCACAGGAAGGTAAACCTTAAAAATAGCATCTAGGTTGTGGGAAGAGCAATATCAATACTTTGAATATACCTTTGTAGGAAAGAATTGCAGATGCTGGTTTAAATCAAAGGTAGACACAAAATGCTGGAGTAACTCAGCAGAGACGGCAGCATCTCTGGTGAGAGGGAAGGGTTAACGTTTCGGGTTGAGACCCTTCTTCAGAAGAAGGGATTTGTCACGAAACGTCACCCATTCCTTCTCTCCAGAGATGCTGCCTGTCCCGCTGAGTTACTCCAGCATTTTGTGTCTACCTTTGAATATGGGTAGACACAAATTTCAGGATGGTTTCATTTAATGAGATTTGGGGATTTATTTGTGTAATTAATTTACAGAATCGAAAATAGCTAGATTTAGTAATGTAAATTGATTTGTTATTGAGGTCATTGATAATTTTGCTTTCTTAACAAATGTCACATTCAAACATGTATATGTTGGAAAAAAGTACACACATAGTTCCTGAAGAGGCTCTAAAGGTACGTGGAGCTCGGACAACATTTAAATGAACAAAAATATATTAAAAATTGCTATCTCACAATGTTTTTCTTTTGTGCCTTGTTAGCATGAGAAATATACCAGTCAATTTCAGATACAGGTGAAAGCGGCAGAGGACAAGAAGGTCGAACAATCTGATATGGGACAGGAGCAGTCAAGTACAAAATTGGAGTCACCACAACAAAATCTTGAAAAGACTGAGAAGAAAGGTGTGCATATTTGTTAATGACAATATATTTGAATGAATAAATTGTGCCACTCTTCCTGGCGTAGTGGTTATTGATGTAAGAATATTAATTTATTATATTAAACTTCTAGATGGATACTAATGTTTCAAGTTAAAATAAATGAAATATTTCAATACAGTCAGAATTCTAAAGTACAATTGAGTTTACTGCAGGAAAATTGCATGCTAAGAATTATCCTTGAGGTAGAATTGAGATTGATATTCTAGAGTCACTCCAGTAAACTGCACTGGAGCTGTGGTGCAGCCTTTTGAGTCAGTATTTCTACAGCAGGCAGTTATATTAGCAACTTAGTTAATTAGAGAATTAGCTGTGTCGAATAAATCTGAAGGAAAAAAAATCTTTCAATAGTTTTAAGAATGCTGGCTCCTTACAAAATAGAGGAATTGTTCAGCTGCCAATATTCAGATTCAGATTCAGATTCAATTTTAATTGTCATTGTCAGTGTACAGTACAGAGACAACGAAATGCATCATGCATAAAACAATATGGAAACAGGAGCGTTACATTTTTCCTTTGCACTTTAGTGCAGAAATTGTAAGCCAACTCCTAACTGCATTAAGGAGTATTAATTTTATTTTTTGATTCTCCTGATTTAGAAATTGTAGACAAATTATGGGCATGTCTTTATCTAGAAGTCAAGTAGTATGGGTGGCATGTCCATTTTGGATTATTGGAGCTTAATTCTATTAGGTCCTCCTGCAAACACATGTAGCAACCTCATGTGGGCCTTTCAGATGTTCCCCTTTTCCATGACAATTTTGTAGGTTCCTACTGGTGTAAATTCACCTCCCACTCTGGTGTTCCATTTCAATTACACTATATTGATATTGTGTATTGTATTAAGAGAATCAGAAATCAAAAATTCTTACTTGTGACAAAAAGTGTCCAAATATTCAGTTGCTCAGCAGTAACCTCAAGGTGCTGAAGGAGCTAGAAAGGCAAATGGTGTGTTGGCCTTTACTGCAGAGAAGTAAGGCACATTTGTGGCAGTTGTAGATAACAATTTATGGAAAGCTGTGAGCAGTTAGGTCTCTAACCTGCCTTTATTAATATCCCATAGAGTGTGATTTGTTTCAGTGCTCATGGTCTTGCTAACTGAATACTCAAAGGCATGTTACACCATGAAGGCATCTGTTTGGATTGTACACTGCTGTATCCGGAACTTGGCGCTAAGCCATGCTCCCGTTCCCACCTTGTTGTGGGTCAACAAATTTCATAGCTGCAGGAATGCAGCAGGGAGGAGGGCAAGTGTTTGCACAGGTACCCACACAGCAGCACCGTCAATAACCTATTCTCTATAAATAATGACCCTCTTTAGTACCAATTTCCCTAACCCTGCCATTCCTTAGGAAACATTCTGAGTATTAAACAAACAACAGTGTATTTGCCTTGGAGCTAGACAATAGGTGCAGGAGTAGCCCATACGGCTCTTCGAGCCAGCACCCCCATTCAGTGTGATCATGGCTGATCATTCACAATCAGTACCCCGTTCCTGCCTTCTCCCCATATCCCCTGACTCTGCTATCTTTAAGAGCCCTATCTAGCTCTCTCTTGAAAGTATTTAGAGAACCGGCCTCCACCGCCCTCTGAGGCAGAGAATTCCACACTCATAACTCTGTGTGAAAAAGTATTTCCTCATCTACGTTCTAAATGGCTTACCCCTTATTCTTAAACTGTGGCCCCGGGTTCTGGACTCCCCCAACATCGGGAACATGTTTCCTGCAACTAGCCGGTCCATACCCTTAATAATCTTCTATGTTTCAATAAGATCACCACTCATCCTTCTAAATTCCAGAGTATACAAGCCCAGCCGCTCCACTCTCTCAGCATTTGACAGTGCCGCCATCCTGGGAATTAACCTTGTGAACCTATGCTGCACTCCCTCAATAGCAAGAATGTCCTTCCTAAAATTTGGAGACCATAACTGCACACAATACGCCAGGTGTGGTCTCACTAGGGCCCTGTACAACTGCAGAAGGACCTCTTTGCTCCCATACTCAACTTCTCTTGTTATAAAGGCCAACATGCCATTCGCTTTCTTCACTGCCTGCTGTGCCTGCATGCTTACTTTCATTGACTCATGAACAAGGACCCCCCAGATCCCATTGTACTTCCCCTTTTCATAACTTGACACAAATTCAGATAATAATCTGCCTTCCTGTTTTTGCTACCAAAGTGGATAACCTCACATTTATCCACATTAAACTGCATCTGCCATGCATCTGCCCATTCACCCAACCTGTCCAAGTCACCCTGCATTCTCATAGCACCTTCCTCACAGTTCACACTGCCATCCAGCTTTGTGTCATCTGCAAATTTGCTAATGTTACTTGTAATCCCTTCATCTAAAACATTAATATATATTGTAAATAGCTGCGGTCCCAGCACCGAGCTTGCGGTACCCCACTAGTCACTGCCTGCCATTCTGAAAGGGACCCGTTAATCCCTACTCTTTGTTTCCAGTCTGCCAACCACTTCTCTATCTATGTCAGCACTCTACCCCCAATACCATATGGCCTAATTTAACCACTAATCTCCTGTGTGGGACCTTATCAAATGCTTTCTGAAAGTCCAGGTACACTACATCTACTGGCTCTCCCTTGGCCATTTTATTTATTATATCCTCAAAAAATTCCAAAAGATTAGTCCAGTGTAATTTCCCCTTCGTAAATCAATGCTGACTCGGACCGATCCTGTTCCTGCTATCCAAATGTGCCGCTATTTCATCTTTTATATTGACTCCAGCATCTTCCCCACCACCGATGTCAGGCTAACTGATCTATGATTACCTGTTTTCTCTCTCCTGCCTTTCTAAGTGGGATAACATTAGCTACCCTCCAACCACAGGAACTGATCCTGAATCTCTAGAACATTAGAAAATGATCACCAATGCGTCTACGATTTCTAGAGCCACTTCCTTAAGTACCCTGGGATGCAGCCCATCAGGCCCTGGGGATTTATCAGCCTTCGGTCCCATCAGTCTACCCAACACCATTTCCTGCCCAATGTGGATTTCCTTCAGTTCCTCCATCGCCCCAGATCCTCTGGCCACTAGTACATCAGGAAGATTGTTTGTGTCCTCCTTAGTGAAGACAGATCCAAAGTACCTGTTCAACTCATCTGCCATTTCATTGTTCCCCATAATAAATTCACCCTTTTCAGTCTTCAAGGGTCCAACTTTGGTCTTAACAATTTTTTTCATCTTCACATACATAAAGACGCTTTTACTATCCTCCTTTATATTCTTGTCTAGCTTACCTTCGCACGTCATCTTTTCTCCCCGTATTGTCTTTTTAGTTATCTTCTGTTGCTCTTTAAAAGTTATGCAATCCTCTGGCTTCCCACTCATCTTTACTATGTTGTACTTCTCTTTTATTTTTATGCTGTCCTTGACTTCCTTTGTCAGCCATGGTTGCCCCTTACTCCCCTTGGAATCTTTCTTCCTCTTTGGAATGAACTGATCCTGCACCTTCTGTATTATTCCTAGAAATACCTGCCATTGTTGTTCCACTGTCATCCCTGCTAGGGTATCTTTCCTGTCAACTTTGGCCAACTCCTCCCTCATGGCTCCATAGTCCCCTTTGTTCAACTGTAATACCGACACCTCAGATTTACCCATCTCTCTCTCAAATTGTGGTTTAAAACTTATCATATTATGGTCACTACCTCCTAATGGCTCCTAAACCTCAAGTTACCTTATCAAATCTGGTTTGTTACACAACACTAAATCCAGAATTGCCTTCTCCCTGGTAGGCTCCAGTACAAGCTGCTCGAAGAATCCATCACGGAGGCAATCCACAAACTCCCTTTCCTGGGGTCCAGTACCATCCTGATTTACCCAGCCTACCTGCATGTTGAAATCCCCGCTAACAACCATAGTATTACCTTTACGACATGCCAATTTTAACTCTTGATTCAACTTGCACCCTATATACAGGCTACTGTTTTGGGGGCCTGTAGATAAATCCCATTAGGGTCTTTTTACCCTTACAATTCCTCAATTCTATCCATACTGACTGCATCTCCTGATTCTATGTTACCCCTCTCAAGGGACTGGATTTCATTCCTCACCAACAGAGCTACCCCACCCCCTCTGCCCAACTGCCTGTCTTTTCGATAGGACATATACCATTGAATATTCAGTTGGCACAGTGTGGATTGACTGGACTGATTTCTAGGGTGCAGGAGTTTGAGAGATGAAAATTTAGATGAATGAGATTTGATCATATGTAAGATTTTGAGTGAGATTGAGAGGTCATATGTTGAGTGTCTGCTTCCTCTGTGTGTAGCGTGTTTAGAATTGGGAGGCACAGTGTAAGATGTGAGCACATTAAGAATGAGGTAATTTAGTCAGAGAATGGTGAATCTTTGGAATTGTCTATCTCAGTAAATTGTGAATGCTGAATTCTTGAGGCCAATCAGCAGGTTTTTGGGCACTATGAACCAATGAATCTGAGGAATGGCTAGCAAAATGGATGATAAGCTATCAATTATGATATTGTTCATTTGGTGGTCTAGACCTGGCTTCTGTTTATGTTTTTGTAGCTTTAATTTACATTCAAATATTATGCAACATATTTTAAAATTCCTTTGCAATATTTCCTTTACAAACAGCCCATTTATATCAACTCTGCGTTTGATGTTCACTTGCTTGTGACATTATTTCAAGCCATGCAGAAAACACGGAGAAATGAATTTGAGTAAATGATGGCGAAAGCAGTTAAGACATTATCCTGGGTACACAAAATTGCTGGAGAAACTCAGCGGGTGCAGCAGCATCTATGGAGCGAAGGGAATAGGCGACGTTTCGGGCCGAAACCCTTCTTCAGACTGATGGGGGGTGGGGGGGGGGAGAAGGAAGGAAAAGGGGAGGAGGAGGAGCCCGAGGGCGGGTGGATAGGAGGGTGGGAGGAGACAGCTAGAGGGATAAGGAAGGGGAGGAGACAGCAAGGGCTAGCAAAATTGGGAGAATTCAATGTTAATGCCATCCGGACGCAAGGTCCCCAGGCGGAATATGAGGTGATGTTCCTCCAATTTCCGCTGTTGCTCACTCTGGCAATGGAGGAGACCCAGGACAGAGAGGTCGGATTGGGAATGGGAGGGGGAGTTGAAGTGCAGAGCCACCGGGAGGTCAGGTTGGTTATTGCGGACTGAGCGGAGGTGTTCGGCGAAACGATCGCCCAACCTCCGCTTAGTCTCCCCGATGTAAATCGGCTGACACCTAGAGCAGAGGATGCAGTAGATGAGGTTGGAGGAGATGCAGGTGAACCTTTGTCGCACCTGGAACGACTGCTTGGGTCCTTGAATGGAGTCGAGGGGGGAGGTGAAGGGACAGGTGTTGCATTTCTTGCAGTTGCAACGGAAAGTACCCGGGGAGGGGGTGGTGCGGGAGGGAAGGGAAGAATTGACAAGGGAGTTGCTGAGGGAGCGGTCTTTGCGGACGGCAGACATGGGGGGAGATGGGAAGATGTGGCGAGTGGTGGGGTCACGTTGGAGGTGGCGGAAATGGCGGAGGATTATGTGTTGTATTTGCTGGCTGGTGGGGTGAAAGGTGAGGACCAGAGGGTTGCCCTTGTTGCGAGTGCGGGGATGGGGAGAGAGAGCAGTGTTACGGGGTATGGATGAGACCCTGTTGTGAGCTTATCCAATGGGACATTATCCTGGAGTTCCTGACGTTAATGCACTTTATGTTCTAGTCTCAAAACATACATGAAATGCAGCTCTGTTCTGACTGCCAATTTTTATTTTCATGTAGGAGTGTATGGAATTGCTGATTTAGGCATTCTGACAAAACTAATAGTTTTGCAAACCTTCTTACAAAAGATCCTTTTGTCCAACATAAAGGCAGTAAAATTAACAAAAGAATACAGTAACTGTTTAATAATTGTATCGCATTCTACTTATTTGGACAATAACTGCAAAGTTCTATTATAGTTTACATAATTCCTCTTATTTTCAATTTAGATACAGTGCCTTCCATCCTTCCATAATGTTTGGGACAAAGACCCATCATTTATTTATTTGCCTCTGTACTCCACAATTTGAGATTTGTAATAGAAAAAAATCACATGTGGTTAAAGTCAAACATTGTCAGATTTTAGCCATTTTTATACATTTTGGTTTTACCACCTACAAATTACAGCAGTGTTCTATACATAGTCCCCCCCCTTTGCATGCAATGACTGCTTGAAGTCTGGAATCCATGGACATCACCAGTTGCTGGGTGTCTTCTCTGATGATGCTCTGCCAGACATGTATTGCAGCCATCTTTAGCTTATGCTTGTTTTGGGGGCTAGTTCCCTTCAGTTTTCTCTTCAGCATATAAAAGGCATGCTCAATTTGGTTCAGATCAGGTGATTGACTTGGCCACTCAAGAATTGACCCTTTTTTAGCTTTGAAAAACTCCTTTGTTGCTTCAGCAGTAGGTTTGGGATCATTGTCTTGCTGTTGAATGAACCGACGGCCAATGAGATTTTTGGCATTTTTTTAACTTGATCAGATAGGATGTGTCTATACACTTCAGAATCCATTATGCTACTACCATCAGCAGTTGTATCATCGATGAAGATAAGTGAGCCAGTACCTTCAGCAGCCATCCATGCCCAGGCCATAACACCCCCACCACCGTGTTTCACAGATGAGATGGTATGCTTTGGATCTTGGGCAGTTCCTTCTCTCCTCCATACTTTGCTCTTGCCATCACTCTGATATAAGTTAATCTTCGTCTCATCTGTCCACAATACCTTTTTCCAGAACTGTGGTTGCTCTTTTAAGTACTTTTTGGCCAATTGTAACCTGGCCATCCTAACCAGTGGTTTGCATCTTGCAGTGTAGCCTCTGTATTTCTGTTCGTGAAGTCTTCTGCGGCCAGTGGTCATTAACAAATCCACACCTGACTCCTGAAGAGTGTTTCTGATCTGCCAGACAGGTGTTTGGGAATTTGTCTTTATTATAGAGAGAATTCTTCTGTCATCAGCTGTGGCGGTCTTCCTTGACCTGCCAGTCCCTTTGCGATTAGTGAGCTCACCAGTGCTCTCTTTCTTCTTAATGATGTTCCAAATAGTTGATTTTGGTAAGCGTAAGGTTTGGCTGATGTTTCAAACAGTTTTATTCTTGTTTCTCAGTCTCACAATGGCTTCTTTGACTTTCATTGGCACAACATTGGTCCTCATGCTGATAAACAGCAATAAAAGGTTCCAAATGTGATGGAAAGACAAGGTGCTGATAGCTCTCTTATACCTGCATTAAGGAGGCAATTAAATACACCTGAGCAATTACAAACACCTGTGAAGCCATGTGTCCCAAACATTATGGTGCCCTGAAATGGCAGGACTATTTTTCAACACAGCTGTAATTTCTACATGGTGAAACCACAATGTATAAAAATACCCTTTAATAAAATCTGACAATGTGCACTTTAACCACATGTGATTTTTTTCTATTACAAATCTCAAATTGTGGAGTACAGAGGCAAATATATCGATGATGGGTCTTTGTCCTAAACATTATGGAGGGCACTGTATATCCAGTTGTGTCTCAGCAGGAGTAACAAATTTACTAAATTTATAATACAGTACTAATTTCGTAGACTCACGACGTCTGCTCTTGTCCTTTACCTTCTATACTGTTGTAAACTATTTCTCAAATTGGCACAGAGAAGCAAAACCTTGCAGTCTCTGCAATCTCAACCCAGAACATTTTGACCAATCCTATGCCTTCATGGATGAGAGCTCTGTTAGTGAAGCACAGTTTGTCCCTGTTGTCAAGGTCTTTCTGGGAGTTCAGCTGGTCACTAGAATCTGGGAAGATTCTGCACTCTGCTCTGGTGTGCTTGGACCACGGCAATGAATCAGCCACAGAGTACAGTGTAGAGTTAAACAACATGGTCCAAGGGCAGGGAACACACACTTCATTCCCATCTTTGAAAAAATTGCTGCAAATTTGGCATTGCAGAATTAGTGGTTCTATAAATGGTTTGTTGAAGCACAATTCTGATGGAACTGTGGGTGGATTCTGGTTAGCTAGATACAGAACTCTACTTTGTGGCTGAAGTTTAGAGTCAATTTATAGATTCCCCTATTATTAATTCTCGATAGAGGAGGTGGCTGTCTTCCCCCTAAGTTGCTGCTCTCAGAACAATTCCATTGATCCTAATCCTGCACTTGTTTCCCTGTAACATGTTCTCTCTCACACATCCATCAACCAGATTCTCCTGCCAGTTATCTCCACTATGTATCATTTACAGCAGCCACTTAATCCACTGATATGGATGATAATCCACTATGAAGTTAAACCCTACATTGCACTCGATATCCTTGAACTCAAGTCACTACCAGCCGCATCACTATATCACCCATTGTGATCATTTGTACTGCAAATTGGTAAAATTATTTGCAAACAAGTTTTTTTTTGTTTGCTAAGTAGCACTCCCTCTTTTGCATCAAAAGTTTAGTTTTATTTAGCAATCCAGCGTGGAAACAAGGCATTCGGCTTACCGAGTCCATGCCGACCATCACCTGTTTACACTAGTTCTATGTTGTCCCACTTTCTCATCCACTCCCTACACACTGGGGGCAATTTTACAGAGGCCAATTAACCCACAAATCTGCACGTCTTTGGAATGTGGAAGTAAACCCGGTGGAAACCCAAGCAGTCACAGGGAGAACTTGCAAATCCACACAGATGAGATGTAATCCTGAGGTGTTATCAGCTCTCTCAGTGTGGAGTTCTCCCCAGTGTCTTACAAGATTTAAAAAAAAACAATCCCTGAATATTATATAAAAGTAACAGTTTCCATTGTTGTGAATATTTTGGATTTCTAACTTTTTCAGATACGTTTATTCTTTTGGTCATCATATTTTTTTGGAAAGATTATTTGGTAAATGTATTGCATTTGTGATGTGAAAATATCTCGGAACATTAGGAGTATTATTTTGTAAATATATAACCTAACATTACTTTTTTGAAATATATATTGTTTATCTAACAAAAAATAGTAACCACGCTAATAACATATAGAAGCATTATTTTGTAAATATATACCCTGTTATATATGTTAGTTTATTGAAATATCTATTAGACATCCAACAAAAATTAATAGCGACATTCAAGGTTATTGACTTCCATTGAGTTGAAAGCAAACCCACTGTAGGATGGACAAGCCACAGTAGGATTAAGCTAACCTCCACCAGTTAGTGTTTCATGAATAGTGTTTTGTGTAAATTGCATCGAAGCGGTACATGTCACAGCATGCTTTGTATCGGCACCAGTCCGAGGTTCGTACATTTGTCAATATTACGAGTAATGTCCACTATGGATTTTAGGAAGAAAAAAAACAAAGATTTGACATGTGAACATGTTATTATTTGAGACTTTTTTTTGTTTTTTTTTGTTTATTTTATTAGAAGTTAATACAGCACAAAACAGTACAGTGGCACCTAATTTTAGGTGCCAACTATGTAATACCGTAATCCATTCTATGTACAACCTCTAGTTTTATGTTATAAGAAGGAAGTAAGCAGGACAAGAAAAAGAAAACAATAGAAAGGGGAAAAAGTGGAGAAATAGATGGTAGAGAGTAGAAAAACGTGAAGTGTGTATATAAAAAATAATGAAAAAGGAAGAGAGAAAGTGGAAAGTAGAAATAGAAGAGAAGGCCCCTTAAAAGAGAATTTTTCAAATCTGTTATTATTTGAGACAGGACAAAACTAAAGGCTTTGTTGTGTTAGGGCACGTTTCCATTTATAACTGTCCTTTATAAACAAATCGGTACAATACCTGTAAGAAACTATTTGGTATCAAATCTATCAGTCATATACTTGCATTTCATGATTTGTAATTTTGTCTTCAGTATTTAATCAGTTCTTACTTTTTAATAGAATAAAATCTTTATATAAAGCAAATAATAAAATTATTTTATAGTCTCTTAAAGTAATCCTGAAATATTTTATTAAAAAATGTAGTAAACAGCAGGGCAAGTTTTATAGAAATAGTTGAAAACATTAAATCAATAGAAGCTATATTCTTCCTTGACATCAATGAAGAAAAGGGGGTCACTCCTGTATCGTGCACTTAAATAGGTTTTTAATTGTATGTTTTAAAATGACCGTATTCTTTAACTAACATTAATCCAAAGAGGTTAAGGAAATGAATTAGGAAAAAGTGCAAAATAACTAATGATTAAATGACGAATGACAGTTGGAAAATCGAGTTTGGGTAATGTTGCAGAGAAGAGGGAGATTTTAGCCATGGAATTATTGATAACAAAAGCAATGAGGTAAAAGCATAACACACAAATCTGAAAAGGTACATTCAGTCCTTCAAATTTGTTCCACCGTTCAATTTTATCACAGTTGTCTGTCTTTATCTAACTTTATCTAACTATTTTCCGTACACCTTTAATATATTGAATAATTTGGAACAAAACATAACTGTTGTTGAGGTTGTGAAGAGAAGAAAAAGTTATTAAACTCTATCAATAGTTTCAGTTGATCCAGTGTCTTTTGGGGCGTGAGACAAAATTATTCAAGAATTTTTGTAAATAATTGTTTTCTGGTTTCAATACTAACTTGCTTCGAGCTGATTTTAAGACTTTCTCCTTTGTCGACAAGCAAGAAACTACAGATGGTAAAAATCAGATAAGGAACAGAAATTCAGCATCTGTTTTTTACACACCTTGTGGAAAGAGAAATAGAGTTAACATCTTGGGTCAATGAGCATCATCAGAACTGGAAAAGTGAGAAAACAAGCATAATTGAAGTTACAGAGAGAGGGAGTGGCTGAAAGGACAAAATTGTCTGAATTGGGGTGGAAACAAAGGTTGTCCAGGTGATGCAATTGTTTCTGACACTTAGGAAGGGAAGTGAATGCTCCTTAATCATAGCTGATCTATTTGAATCAGTGTAACTAGAGGAGGATAAAAGGGAACATTTCGAGATGGAGAGAATATGTCAGCATGCTGGAACTGAGACAAAGGATATTATAAATCTGGAATGATAGATAATGCTGTCAATATGTAGCAGATCTGATACTATCTGTAGACTGAGGAAAAAGTGAGCTAACGTTACAGGTGGATGATGACCTTGTATCAGAACTAGCCAATTCTGACCAATACAAGTTGGTTACCTGAAATTGTTGAATTTATTATCGTCCCATGGTGAACATCACGGTTGGATGGAGGATGAAGTGCTGTTCAAGCCTTTATTGGGCAGTGGTTTACAGAAAAAGACAATGCAGGAGTAACTTAGTGGGTCAGGCAGTGTCTCTGAGAACATGGATAGGTGGCCCCTCCTCAGTCTGAAGAAGGATCTCAACTCAAAATCCATCTATCCATGTTCTCCCAAGATGCTGCTCTGTTACTCCAACACTGTGTCCCGTTTTATGGAGAATTTTAATGATGGGTCACTGGAAGTTCAGGTTTGGCTTTGCATATTGATTGGTGGTTTCTGCATTTGGTTTTGTTCTCATAACAGACTAGTTTCTCCACCTCTGCCTCTCTGTGTAAAAACGTACCCATTTCCTCAATTTTCCAATTATTGACTTAGAATTTTAATTCTATTTCCATCTGTACAGATGCTGAGAATCCCCAGGGTTTTGTTTTTATTTCAGTGTCCTTGGTTGCCACACCGGAGGACAGAAGATCTGTATTTTTCTAGCATGTTTATTCAGTTTTGGTTTAGTAGTTCTAATAGTTTGTGTTATTTTGTGAACATTGATACATTTTGATAATGTTTTTATTAATTTTCCTTTCCTTAGAAAGTGCCACAATTAGACCTACTCCTCTGTACGGCCAACCATCGTGGTGGGGTGATGATGATGTAGACAATAAAGGAGGAAGAAGTGAACTGAAGAAAACAGATTCTAGCAAAGGTAATTGATTTATAAAATTAGCGTAATGATTGCTCCGTTTATTTGTCAACTTGATCTTAGGACTTATTTAGACTTTAGTAGAGGCAAAGAAATGGACGTGAATGTTAATTAGTCTGCAAACCATTATGATATTATAGTTGAGTTTACTGATCAATTTGAGGATATAACCAGTGATATTCATTTCAAGAGCTGCTTGCAGAGAAATTGAAACTGCTACAATAAATATAGTTATTTTTACATACATGCTTCTGCATTGATTTTTAAATGGTGAAATAAATTCCAAAACAGATACATTGCCCTCCATAATGTTTGGGACAAAGACCCATCATTTATTTATTTGCCTCTGTACTCCACAATTTCAGATTTGTAGTAGAAAAAAATCACATGTGGTTAAAGTGCACTTTGTCAGATTTTATTAAAGGGTATTTTTATACATTGTGGTTCCACCATGTAGAAATTACAGCTGTGTTGAAAAATAGTCTCGCCATTTCAGGGCACCATAATGTTTGGGACACATGGCTTTGCAGGCGTTTGTAATTGCTCAGGTGTGTTTAATTGCCTCCTTAATGCAGGTATAAGAGAGCTCTCAGCACCTAGTTTTTCCTCCAGTCTTTCCTCCACCTTTGGAAACTTTCATTGCTGTTTATCAGCATGAGGACCAAAGTTGTTCCAATGAAAGTCAAAGAAGCCTTTATGAGACTGAGAAACAAGAATAAAACTGTTAGAAACATCAGCCAAACCTTAGTCTTACCAAATTCAACTATTTGGAACACCATTACGAAGAAGAGAGCACTGGTGAGCTTACTAATTGCAAAGGGACTGGCAGGCCAAGGAAGATCTCCACAACTGATGACAAAAGAATTCTGCCTATAATAAAGAAAAATCTCCAAACACCTGTACGGCAGATCAGAAACACTCTTCAGGAGTCGGGGGTGGATTTGTTAATGACCACTGTCCACAGAAGACTTCATGAACAGAAATACAGTGGCTACACTGCAAGATGCAAACCACTGGTTAGCTGCAAAAATAGGATGGCCAGGTTACAGTTTGCAAAAGTACTTAAAAGAGCAACCACAGTTCTCGAAAAAAGGTCTTGCAGACAGATGAGACAAAGATTAACTTATATCAGAGTGATGGCAAGAGCAAAGTATGGAGGAGAGAAGGAACGGCATAAGATCCAAAGCATACCACCTCATCTGTTAAACACAGTGGTGGGGGTGTTATGGCCTGGGCATGTATGGCTGCTGAAGGCACTGGCTCACTTATCTTCATTGATGATACAACTGCTGATGGTAGTAGCATAATGAATTCTGAAGTGTACAGACACATCCTATCTGCTCAAGTTCAAACAAATGCCTCAAAACTCATTGGCCGGCGGTTCATTCTACAGTAAGACAATGATCCCAAACATACTGCTAAAGCACCAAAGAAGTTTTTCAAAGCTAAAAAATGGTCAATTCGTGTGGCCAAGTCAATCACCCGATCTGAATCCAATTGAGCATGCCTTTTATATGCGGAGAGAAAACTGAAGGGGACTAGCCCCCAAAACAAGCATAAGCTAAAGATGGCTGCAATACAGGCCTGGCAGAGCATCACCAGAGAAGACACTCAGCAACTGGTGATGTCCATGAATCGCAGACTTCAAGCATTGCATGCAAAGGATATGCAACAAAATACTAAACATGACTATTTTCATTTACATGACATTGCTGTGTCCCAAACATTATGGTGCCCTGAAATGTGGGGACTATGTATAAACACTGCTGTAATTTCTGCATGGTGAAACCAAAATGTATAAAAACGGTCTTTAATAAAATCTGACAATGTGCACTTTAACCACATGTTTTTGCTATTACAAATCTGAAATTGTGGAGTACAGAGGCAAATAAATAAATGATGGGTCTTTGTCCCAAGCATTATGGAAGGCACTGTAAGTGACATTCAACAGAACACAGTCAGTTCTCCAGGTGCTACCAGGTATTCACACTCAATTTCAAAGAGATAATCTTCCCTGTGTACCTCAATCCATTTCAGAGCTTCTGGTTGCCCCATAAACGCCCCATTGCAATCCCCTCAATCCAGAGGGACTGTGAGAGATTAGACTTTTCTTTAGACTTTAGAGATACAACGTGGAAACAGGCCCTTCGGCTCACCGGGTCCACTATGATCAGCAATTGCCCTGTACTAACACTATCCTACACACTAGGGACAATTTACAATTTTACTGTAGCCAACTAACCTAAAAACCTGTACGTCTTTGGAGTGTCAGAGGAAACCAGAGCACCCGGAGAAAGCTCACGGGGAGAACTCGCGAACTCTAAACAGACAGCACCCGTAGTCAGGATTGATCGCTGGTCTCTGGTGCTGTAAGGCAGCAACTCTATCACTGTTCTGCCCCACCCCCCGATGTAAGAGAGGCACTGTTGCTTCATGAGATCCCTCGACTGACAACTATATTTGTTGTGGCTGGCACAGTGGAAATTAGTAGATGGCATTAGCATAGAGTGCCTTCCAAAAACAAAATGGCAGGCAGTACCAGCATCAGAAGATTAAGGAGTGGGGAGCTAGTCATACAGTCCACCAGCAGATTCTACATTTTGAGGTCATCGGCCTTGTATCCCATGACAGGTAAGAATTTATGTACTGTGTGGCTCAGCAGTTAAAATATCCTAAATGAATAAATATGATGCCCACAATGTTATTTAATCTCTAAAGGATGCTTCTTATTTTTCTGCCCATTTTGTAAATGTAATTATCAGCGAGGTAAAACAGCATCTGTGGGAGGGAAAGGAATCGTCGCCGTCTCGGTTTGTGGCCCTGGAATCGGGATGGTTCCTTTCAATTCCTTCCCTCCCACAGATGTTGCTCAATTCCCTGAGCTCATCCAGCAGTTTATTTTTGTTTCCCAAGATTACCCTTGTGTTTTGTCTTCAGATGTAATGGGTAAACAAGTGTACATTAAATAGGTATGTGATCATCTTTTGTAGCTGTACAAACATCTGCCTAAATATGTGTCTCATGCTTTAATCTGCCAACTGTTTCTATTGGAACACACTTGCCTGGTGTATACTGAATACTTAGGAATTTGTTTTGGGCTTTGTTTAGAATATTTTATTAACTAAATGAACTTGAAGATTTAGTGTCAGGATTTGGAGGATTTAATTTGGTCAGATTCCATTGAAAAAGACTGAAGGGCATGCAAGGAGACACTGTAGATTTGTTCCATGTCAAGCCTGTGCTGAATTAGCATATCTCATCCAGTTTGGCAATGTGAAGATTGGACTTTATTGCCTTCCATCACAGTGAGGGACATGGGGAGTCTGCTGTGGTGGATGTTTATGTTAACTTTTATGTAGTTGTGTGCCTTGTTGCTTTTTTTTGGTATGGCAATTCAGATATCACTGTACCTTAATTGGTACACCTAACAATAAAAGACCTTTGAAACCTTTGGATATGTTTGGAAATGCAAGGAACTGCAGATGCTGGAATCTTGAGCAAAACTGAAAGTGCTGGAGTAACTTGGATCTTGACCCTACTTATGAATAACAGTCCCGATCCAAAATGTCACCTATCCATTCACTCCTCAAATGCTGCCCAACCCTCCAGCACTTTGTGTTTTGAACAGGATATACTTGTTGATATCTGGAATGATTTCTTATGAACTACGTGCAATTCATAATTTGTATTATTGGCAGATCAAAGAACTTGGCCACCTTTACTTTCTTCAGCTCATTTTATGCATTAAAGACACCAATGGCATATCTCTATCCACAGAATTTACTATTCAAACCCTACATACTATGAGTGGGTGCAGCTAAATTGTCACTAAAATACTTCTGAAGTTGTGGCCCTATCACCGATGCAAACCACAAGCCAATTTGTGTTAAGCAGAAGAATGGCTGGAAAATATTTTCTCAATAGCATTTTCAGGCAGGATATTGTGGTAACATCTGCTTTCTCATTAATGCCATTGGATCTACACATCTGAAACAGAACAACTCAGACAACACTGTAATTAACGCTACACCTGAGCATTATCGTGCAATTAGCACTGCACTTGTATATCAGCCTGAATTATGTGATTTCTTTCCCAGATTGTGGTTTGAACCACAACCTCTGACTTCAGTGCTTCCACACCTCAAAAATGTTTTTCCTGGAATTTGATGGCATTTCCTGAAATCTAAGCCTTCCCCAACTGCGCATGTGCAACTGCCACCCCAACTGCGCACGCACGGATACCCGGTCCACTGTGCACGCGCGGATGGCGTCATTTTGCGTCCCTACCGTGTCACCGGCACCATTTCCAATGGTGCGCAGCTGACGGGCCTCCCCCAACTGCGCAGGCGCGGATGGGCGGAATTATTTTTCCCCCCAAATCCCTTCGCGTCTCCCCGTGCATGCGGAATGGGCCGGGTATCCGCACGTGCGCAGTTGGGCCGGCAGTCGCACATGCGTAGTTGTGGAAGGCTTACCGGCTGGGAAATTTCCCTAAATTATTATTTAATTTCCCTAAAATAACTCGAAGACAACCAGAATTTCCCAAATTTGGGGTAATTTCGTTCAAAGTGGAAACACTGTCTGACTAAGAGGTGAATGTCACCATTAAACTAAGGTGTTACTATTTTGAAGTATGGATTTTTCATGATTTCCCGACTACTTCCTGAAACACTCTTCACACAGTTACTAAACATCATCCGATGTGTTTAATTGCAGCCTTTAAGAATGCCTTTCCTGGGGTATTGTTAACAATCCTTGTTGCAACTTTTACAAAGTCCCCCTTGTCCTCGCTTTCCACCCCATCAGCCGTTGCATACTACATATAATCCTCCAATATGTTCGCCACCTCCAAAGGGATCCCACTACTGGCCATATCTTCCGATCTCCACCCCTTTCTGCTTTGCGCAGAGTCCATTCCCTCCATAACTCCATGGTCAACTCGTCCCTTCCCACCCAAACTACCCCCTCCCCAGGTACTTTCCCCTGCAACCGCAGGAGATGCAACACAGCTCCTTTACCTCCCAGTCTGAAGAATGGTTTCGGCCCGAAACGTTGCCTATTTCCTTCGCTCCATAGATGCTGCTGCACCCGCTGAGTTTCTCCAGCATTTTTGTGTACCTTCGATTTTACAGCATCTACAGTTCCTTCTTAAACCCTTTACCTCCCCCCTCGACTCCATCCAAAGACCCAAACAGTCTTTCCAGGTGAGGCAGAGGTTCACTTGCACCTCCTCTAACCTCATCTACTGCATCTGGTGTTCCAGATGTCAACTTCTCTACATCGGCGAGACCAAGCGCAGGCTCGGCAATCGTTTCGCTGAACATCTCCGCTCAGTATGTCTTAACTAAGCTGATCTCCCGGTGGTCCAGCACTTCAACTCCCCCTCCCATCCCCAATCTGACCTTTCTGTCCTGGGCCACCTCCATTGTCAGAGTGAGGCCCAGCACAAATTGGAGGAACAGCACCTCATATTTCACTTGGGTAGTTTACATCCCAGCGGTATGATCATTGTCTTCTCTAACTTCAGGTAGCCCTTGCTCTCTCTCTTCAATGGGGTGAGAATCCAGAAATCGGAGGTGCAAAGGGACTTGTGAGTGCTGGTGCAAGTTAATCTGCAAGTCGAATCGATAGTAAAGAAAGTAAACTCATTGCTAGCATTTATTTCAAGAGGGCTTGTATACAAAAACAAGGATTTAATGTTTAGGCTCTAAGGCAGTGGTAAGGCCGCATTTGGAATATTGTGAGCAATTTTGGGCACCATATCTAAGGAAGGATGTGTTGGCTCTGGAAAGGGTCCAGAGGAGGTTTACAAGAATGATCCCAGGAATGAGTAGGTTAACCTATGATGAATGTTTGGCGGCACTGGGCCTGTACTCGCTGCAGTTTAGAAGAATGAGGGGGGGACCTCATTGAAACATACAGAATAGTGAAAGGCTTAGAGTGGATGTTGAGAGGGTGTTTCCACTAGTGGGAGAGTCTAGGACTAGAGGTCATAGCCTCAGAAGTAAAGGACATTCTTTTAGGAAGGCGATGAGGAGAAATTTATTTAATTAGGGTGATGAATCTGGAATTCTTTGCCACAGAAGGCTGTGGAGGCCAAGTCAGTGGATATTTTTAGGCAGAGATAGATAGATTCTTGATTTGTACAGGTGTCGGAGGTTATGGGGAGAAGGCAGGAGAATGGGGTTAGGAGGGAGAGATAGATCAGCCATGATTGAATGTCGGAGTAGACTTGATGGGCCGAATTCTACTATTCTTTATGACTAATGTTTTGGTCATTCACCACGTGTTTTTGCCTTGTGTTGCCTTTATTACAAAGGAATGGAATATAAAACAAAAGGGAAGTCTAGTTACAGCTGCACAAGAAATTGGTGATATTTGGATTACTACATAGTTCAGGGCTCCTTATTTAAAGGAGGCTATGAATTGACAGTAATTCAGAGAAGGTTCACTAAATTGGTCCCAGAAATAAAATGTTTTTTCTATGGAGATACTTTGACCAGCTTTGGCCTATATATAATATTTTGAAAAGGTCAAATGTGATTTTAATGAAACAGAAAATTCCGAAGGTTCCCAATGTGGTAGATGCGGAGGGGAGGTTGCCCCTCAAGGTTATTTGGAATTAGGGAGCACAATTTCCGAATGAGCATTCAGTTGTTTAAGATAGAAGTGATTTGTTTCTGTGAGGATGATCTATCCCCCAAGGAGCCACTGAGTATATTTATGGCAGTGAGACACATATTGGTGTATCAAGGAGTCATGGGATATGGAGAGTGTATGTGGAGTTGAAGTCAGCGCATGACGAGCTGTTATCCTATTCGATCATGGACAGGTTTGAAGGGTTGTTTTGCCTAATCCTATATTTTACTTTACGAGGATCCAAGCTCTGGCATTCCTGCAGTTAACCTCTTCACCGCTCTTTCACACTTCTAATCATTCCTTAAAACCTACCCCATCAGCTCCAATATCACCTTTCGTGCTGAGATATCAACTTTTGTTTGATAATACTCCTGTGAAACATTTTGCAATGTCTTACTACATTTAAAGGTGCTTTATTAAAACCTGTTGCTGGAGATGGAGCAGCGACATAGCAATATAAGCCACGTACAGCAATGACAGTCTGAAGAAGGGTCTCGACCCAAAATGTCATCCTTTCCTTATCTCCAGAGACGCTGCCTGTCCTGCTGAGTTACTCTAGCTTTTTGTGTCTATCTTTGGAAGTATAAAATATCCAAAATAGGCACAGTGATACCAGGGACAGTGAGTGAGACATAGGAAGCATTGATATCAAATGAAAAGATACCTGGGAAATTAATTTATGTGTATTCTTCTCCATAGATAATTCCAAAGAGACCTCAAGAAATGAGCAAGAAATTAATGGAAACCATACTGATTATAAGGACTTTGAAGAAAAATCTGTCTATTCGTTTCGCAGAGAACCCAGCTACTTTGAAATTCCAACAAAAGAATTTCAACAGCCATCCAAGTCTCCAGACTGCGAAGTTCATGAAATTCCAACAAAGGACACTGATACAATTCCGTCACCTCGCGTTCAGAGTCATGCTTCCTTCACTATTGAGTTTGATGATGATACCCCAGGCAAAATGAAAATTAAGGACCATGTAACTAAGTTTCCCTCAAGACCGAGAAAGGCTCAACAGATTGAAAAAGTTCCTGTGCAGGGAGATGTACTCTCAGCAGAGAATAAAGTGGTTGACTGGCTGGTTCAGAATGACCCAAGCTTAATGCTGAAGAGACAGGCATCAAGAGATATTTATAGTGCCAAGAGTGATTACCAGGTTCAGACAAAGACTCTAAAAGGTATTATTTGTCTTTACTGATATTAAAGCTTGATATGAATTTAAAATTTGGTGGTAACATTCAACTATAGAGGAATATTCTTTTTCAAAACACTTTTCAGATGACTAAAAATATATTGCCTTAATCCAGAATGCAGTTCAGACTTTAGATTTTAGAGATACAGCGATGAATCAGACCCCCTGGCCCAACGAGTCCGGGCCGGCCAGCGATCACCCCGTACACTAGCACTATCCTACATGCTAGGGACAATTTGCAATGTTACTGATGCCAGTTAATCTACAGATCTATACCTCTTTGGGGCATGGGAGAAAACCGGAACACCCAGAGAAAACCCGCACGGTGTCAGGGAGAACGTACAAACTCCGTATATGCAGCATCCGTAGTCAGGATTGCACCTGGCTCTGTAAGGCAGCAGCTTTACCGCTGCGCCACTGTGCCCGAAATGTTTATTTTTCCTCTTCTTCTATGGGGTATTCACCTGCTGAGCATTTCCAGCACATTCAGTGTGTTTACTTTTTAATAGCAGGAAAATGCTAATCTATTAAATTAATTTTCAACAGGAACACTAATTATTTTTCTTTGCTTTTCTTAGGTTATAGACATGAAGATGGGACTCAAAGTGATTCAGAGAATCAAATAGTATCTCCACAACAGGATAAAGGAGACTCACCCCTGGATTCTCCTCCAGAGCAAATGACGAGTTACAGTGATAGTAAAATGTGTCAGCTCCAACATGACCAACAAGACATGCCCGTGGGTCAGCAAGCCTTTGTTATTGAATTCTTTGACGATGATAATCCTCGTAAACGTAGAGCACACTCTTTTACACAAAACGCAAATGCCATGCACAATGATTCTTATATTGCTCTTAGAGCTAAACTAGAAAAACGAAAAGGCACTTCAACCTGTGAGAAGGTTGCAGTACAGCAAGCACAATCATTAGTGCAAACGAACAAATCTACCGCTAGTTCGTCACTTCCCCAAAGGTCTAATTCTCTAAAGAGAGAAAAGACTGAAGAACGATTAGGTGCCTCTGCTACCTCAAGCTTCAAAGGTTCACTTCGGAGCTTTGGGAGTGTGGGACGAAAAAGTAAACTCAGCCAGGAGTTTGCTGCTGAACTATTAAAAGAAACTGCAAAAAGTGTTAAAGTAGAAAAAACAGATCCTGTTCCTGTGACAGTTGCACATGTGCCAGCGCCTTTACCAGAAACACCAGTATCAGCACCAACAACTTCAACAAAGGCAACCTTGAAACTAATTGATTCAGCAAAGCCAATCTCCAAACAGGGTGATCAAGATAGTTTAAGTGACACTGGCACTTATACTATTGAAACAGATGCTCAGGACAAAGAGGTTGAAGAAGCTCGTAAGATGATAGATAAGGTAAGAAAACTACTTAAAGAAAACTAGTTAAAGAATACTACTTAAAGAAAGTATGACCTTCTGATACAATCGGTAGTCTTTAATTCCATAATCCAGTTGTGACCTAATTATTCTCAATCATCTGATTTTGAATTGCTCGGAAAGAGCATGGAAATAGACATTTGTAATACATGTCCTTCACGGCGATAGTGATGGGATTAATCGTGGAATTATGACAATAATCTATTTTTAAGGATCACCGATTAGCTGTTGTATAAATTAAATGTCTCACCTGGGGGTAACTAAGTCACTTTTTCACGTACTCTGGATATAGTCATACAGTATGGAAATGGGCCCTTTGGCCCAACTTGCCCACGCCAACCAACGTGCCCCATCTATCCTAGTCCTACCTGCCTGTGATAAATGCTTATCTCAAAATGCTACTATAGTACACTCTTTTGTCTCTTGCATAAAACTTCATAAATTTTGGAATGAAATTTTTGGCATTTCACAAAATTATTTAAAATAAAATTGAACCCCAATACAGAACTGATTATTTTCGGATCAATGGAAGACGGCTGTAAGCTGACCGTTTCAAAAATGTCTCCTTAATTATGGCCTAATAACTGCAAAAAAACGTATACTTAAATTCTGGAAAAATGCACCCACACCAACGCTCAAAATGTGGATTTCAAATATGTCAAGAAATGTTACATCTTGAAGATATGAGATTCGTCCTATCAGGCAAATCAGACCAATTCTTAAAGATTTGGTCTCCATTTATCGAATTATTACAAGCATATGGTGCAACACAACCTTAGAAATTAACTGTTTAAAACCGGTTGAGGGGTGGGTAAAGATACAAAGTAGGTATATCTCTTTCAATCTCTCTTTTTTTCTCTTTTTTTCTTCTATTCTTTTTTTTTTCTTATTTCACCTCTTTTTGTTTTCTCTCTCGGGCTATACAGCTTTATGGGCTCTTTTTCTCTATTTTTCACAAACTAACAAAATCACTACTTTATATAATATTCTCTTTCTCTTTATTTCTTGCTTTTCTTACTTTTTTCTTACTATTAAATTTAAAATAAGAACTTGTACATGAAATGTAATATGCTATTCATGCCTTATATTATTGTACACTGCTTCTAATAAAAATATTAAAAAATAAATTAAAAAAAAAAAAAATTAAATGTCTCACCTGGGGGTAACTAAGTCACTTTCTCACGTACTCTGGATATAGTCATACAGTGTGGAAATGGGCCCTTTGGCCGAACTTGCCCACGCCAACCAACGTGCCCCATCTATCCTAGTCCTACCTGCCTGCCTTTGGTCCATATCGCACTAAACCTACACTATCCGTGTAGATGTCTAAATGTTTCTTAAACATTGAGATAGTGCCTGCATCAACGACCTCCTCCGGCAACTCATTCCATACACCCACTCACTATCCTTTGTGTAAAAAAGGTTACCCCCTCAAGTTCCCATTAAATCTTAGGCAACCCTATAGATAATGTTGGGAATGCCACACTTTTACATGTGTTGCATGCTGGAAATGTCCTTCCTAAAGTTATTCCCTCATTTATTTTAGATAGGTAAAGCAGGATTTTGACTGATTAGTCAATGAATAAGTATTTGTTCAAGCCAAGATGGTAGGATGGGATGAGCTTCCCATGCTGTCATTTTGTCCGTTTTGGTGGTGGAGATGACCGGTTCTTTTTGTGAATTAAGGGCCTGTCCCACGAGCATGCGACTGCATGCGGCAAGCGTGACCTAAAGGGCCGGTCCCACCAGCATGTGCCTGCATGCGGCAAGCGTGACCTAACGTGGTCGCTTGAGACGTATGGCCTCGCGGGGCCGGTCCCACTTCAATCGCCGGAGCCGTATGGAGTTGTGCAGAGCGGGTCCTGACATTGCGCAGGGCTCCGAAAAACTGACCGTGTTTAAAAATTCCTCGCGGCAACGGCCTGCCGGCCCGCAGCCACCTCGACGCCGTGTCACTCACTCGACCTCCACGCGGCTCCGGCTTCTGGTTTGGTCGCACTTGCCGCATGCAGGCGCATGCTGGTGGGACCGGCCCTTAAGTCGCGCTTGCCGCATGGACTCACATGCTCGTGGGACAGGCCCTTGAGGTTAGCCTATTTCTGTTGGATTCCTCCATCTCCTGTATTCTAATTGGTGGCTGTACAACACTTATTAATTGTTTTCTATGCTACACTGGGATGTTGCAATATTGTATCATCTGTCCAACTGAAGGCCCATTTCACTGGAAATTAATACATGATCAGAAGAATTATTTCTGAGAGATTTATAGGATTTCAGAAAAATATAGGAACAACATGGTGGTCATAGAAACTCATGTGAAAAAACTGTAAAGTCAGCCCATGATTCAATTGCATGAAGATGTATATTTTGGACATGAATGGAGGCATTTATTATTTCTATGCCTTTACTCTCTTGTGTACCTTGTCAGCAGAGGAATCTGGCAAAAAACCTTCCCTGTCTTTCTCCAACATTGCTCTGTTATGAATGTCTGATTTATAAAAAAAAAAAACGATTTTGTTTCTATCCTTACCAGACTCCCAGGATCATCAAATAGGGCAACATAGCTAAGATCAGAAATTCAAATTTGCAAAGTTGAAACCTTTTCAAGGGTTGGCGTATTCCTTATGGTATTTTCAATAACCTAATGTTTTTTAAGCACTTTCAAAAGAATGTCTTAAAAAAAATGTTTTTGAATATTCAGATAATTAAAACTGGATCTCCCAATAAGCACAAACAATATTAACTACAGCAACCAATACAATTACATGATCAACAAGGTGACTTCATAAAGCAGAGCCAAATAAGGTCAATTTAAATGATGAGGGAGTTCCAGAAATGATTGCTTCATACATTTATGAATTTGATGCATGTTGATGTAAGCGCAAAATGTTCAACCTTTGTCCCCATCAATTGACTTGGCTTTGTGGTTAATAAATTAATATATTGCTTGTTTGAAAAGCTGTGGCTTATTAACTCTTATTTGTCTTTAACCAGGTGTTTGGTGTTTTTGAATCACCTGACTTTTCCGGAATTAACTCTGAAATTTATAGACCTGTAATCTGTGATGAAGATTCTCCTACACTAAGGGATGAGGATAATGTGTGTAATCAAAATGCTAGCACCATTTACCAGCAAACACCTACATTACAGGCGTATCGCACTACAGCCATTACTGGCTCTGATATTGTGCCACAGGTAATGGTCAGATCCGATTAGCTTATTGTCATAGACACCAGGGTGCAATTAAATTCCTTGTATTACAATGCAGCCAATCCTCATGTTATAGCAGGTCAAGGAATGAAAATTAACCCTTGCGGAATTCACAAATCACTACCAAAAGATCTGAGATACTGAATAAATGCTGTCATGAAATATACGTGAAGAAAAAGCCCATATAAATAAAAATGTTGGTTCTGTTCAACTCTCATTCCTTGAAGCACGCACCGATGATGTGGCTTTGTGTTATGGAAACTCGCAATACAGTTGGTTTTCTGGGATTGCAAATGCCCCCGCCCCTTCCCGTTAAAGCAGATGTCTAGTTTATGGGTCTCTAGCCATTAAAATAAAGTGTTAACCTTGTAGTCCTTCAACAGGAGGCAAAGATAATTTCACGAAGAAGTTCATGTAATAGCATTTTCTGCATGATGTGCAGGTAGTGTGCTTTTGGTAGAATTTCTTCAAGCTACTGCCATCATCGCTTAATGTTCTGCCTCTGGGGTTCTAAGGGCAACATTTATTTCTTGACCATTACCATTTAAGCAGATAAACTGGAGTCTTAACATGGGTGACATGCCTGATGACCGTTACAGTTGATAAGACGTTGGTGTTGTCACATTTGCAGCATTGCGCTCAGTTTTGGTCACCCTGCTATATGAAGGACGTCTTTAAGAGGGAAAGAATGCAAAGAAGATTTACGAGTATGTTGCCAGGATTTGAGAGCCCTAGCTGTTGGGAGAGGTTGGGCAGGCTGGGGCTGAGCTCAGGAAGGGAGACCAAGGTGCTGGTGAAGGAGATGAGGCCACTACCTTCTGTGGCAGAGAATTCCACAAATCACAACTCTGGGTGAAAAGGTTTTTTCTCATCTCAGTGCTAGGCAAAGAGCCATTTCAGGTAACATTTTTTGTAAATATGTTTTTAGCTGTATGAGGTCATTTATTGAAACATCAGATTATTAAGGGTTTGGACGCGCTAGAGGCAGGAAACATGTTCCCGATGTTGGGGGAGTCCAGAACCAGGGGCCACCGTTTAAGAATAAGGGGTAAGCCATTTAGAACGGAGATGAGGAAATACTTTTTCACACAGTTGTGAGTCTGTGGAATCCTCTGCCTCAGATGGCGGTGGAGGCCCATTCTCTGGATGCTTTCAAGAGAGAATTAGATAGAGCTCTAAAAGATAGCAGTCAAGAGATATGGGGAGAAGACAGGAACGGGGTACTGATTGTGGATGATCAGCCATGATCACAGTGAATGGCGGTGCTGGCTCGATGGGCCGAATGGCATACTCTTGCACCTTTTGTCTATTTCATGAAATATATATCTTTATTTTACTGCGTCAAAAAGTCTGCTTCTGTTATGTAAACTACCAGCAGAAAGCTTGAGAATCATTTTCAATTTATTGAAAAAGCAGGAGCTTTCGTGGGTGATGCCCCCGGACCCCCACTGGGGCACTGCCCCTGAACTCCGCCGGGGGCCTAGCCAGCTTCCTGGACCCCTGGCCAATACTTCCTACTTTGTTTCTGGAGGTGAATATCATGCTTGTAGATTTAAGATGATAGGGGCAATATTTAATAGAAACCCGAGAGGCAACTTCTTCACTCAGGAAAGACACTTGGACAGGAACATGGATAGGAAACATTTAGAGGTATGGGTCAAATGTGGGCAGCTTGAATTAGCTTATATAGGGCATGTAGCTCTGCATGGAAGATTTGGGCCGAAGGACATGTGTTCGTGCTACAGTGCCCTCCATATTGTTTGGAACAAAGATCCATCATTTATTTATTTGCCTCTGTGCTCCACAATTTTGGATTTGTAATAGAAAAAATCACACGTGGTTAAAGTGCACATTTTTATTAATGTGAGAATAATGTGAGATTTTATTACAGGCCATTTTTATACATTTTGGTTGCACCATGTTGAAAGCTAAAGCAACAAAGGAGTTTTTCAAAGCTAAAAAATTGTAATTTCATGAGTGGCCAAGTCAATCACCCGATCTGAACTCAATTAAGTATGCGTTTTGTGTGCTGAAGAGAAAGCTGAAGGGGACTAGCCCCCAAAACAAGCACAAGCTAAAGATGGCTGCAATACAGGCCTGGCAGAGCATTACCAGAGACGACACCCTGCGACTGGTGATGTCCATGAATCACAGACTTCAAGCAGTCATTGCATGCAAAGGATATGCAACAAAATATTAAACACGACTATTTTAATTTACATGACATTGCTGTGTCCTAAACATTATGGTGCCCTGAAATGGGGGGACTATGTATAAATATTGCTGTAATTTCTACATGGTGAAACCAAAATGTATAAAAATGGGCTTTAATAAAATCTGACAATGCACTTTAACCTCATGTGATTTTTTTTTCTACTACAAATCTGAAATTGTGGAGTACAGAGGCAAATAAATAAATGATGGGTCTTTGTCCCAAACATTATGGAGGGCACTGTAGATGACTCTATGACTATGACCCCCATCTATGATTGCATACCAACAAAGCTGAAGTTGTCTCTGAGAAATAGCTTGGCATGCTGCTGCATTGCGAGGGAATAAACACGAGACAAAATCCCATCTTCCATCCAGTCATGTGGCACTACAATTTAACGAAAAAATATAAATTTTTGAGAAATTCTAGGCCCACTATGAATGAGAATTTAAGGTAATTAATCAGGCATAGCTTTACAAGATGCATTCAATACTTTGTATCTTCTTGGTACAAATTCTAGGTGCGTCCAGTTGGCCCCATATACCCGGCATCTCAGAAGTGGGTCTCAAGATGGGCAAGCCTGGCTGATGGCTATAATGGCACGGTGCCAGTTACTGGGTTCCAGGACCTTCAAGGGAGTGAGTATTCAAGTTAGTGATGACTTAGACCAAGTTGCAATAATACCATCATTTGTTCCCACTCTTATCTTCTCTCCATATTTATCTATTGTAGAAGATGCAGCTACAGTTGATATTGGAACGTACAGCAAGAGCATTGAAACCCTGGATTCAGATGCAGCGTCAACAACCAGCCAGTCGTCACGGAAACGTCGAACACTTCCACAGTTGCCACCCAGTGAAAAACTTGATATTCCAAAAGCAAAAGACTTTCTACAGCAACGCTCTCCTCCTAGTTCTGAATCAATAAAGAAATTAGAAATGGATTTACGGTCCTTTCCACAGCCTCAAGAAAGATTGTTTATCCGTGAAGACAAAGACTTGGAGCCTGACAGTTTAAGCGATGATGATAAGCCTGATGACTCTTCCCATGTTGTAAAAGGGAAGGGTAGGAAGTATAGAATTTCCAGGGCCATTAGGAAATTGCATCAAGACCAGACGTGGAATGATCAGGGGACATCTGAGGAAGGGCCACTGGTGACTGATGCATACACACAATGCACAGCCAAAGAGCTTTCAGATTCAAGTGGCACTAAATGCATCTCAGAACATGATCTGAAATCGGCTTTGTATAGTACAAAAGAAAAAATGTTGGAAAGCCCTTCTAATCAAACTTCAGTAGCTAAAGTGATATTAACAAACTTTGAAAAAAAGACTAAAGAACGGGATTTTAGCTCAAAATCATCTACTGTTTCATCCTCTACAAGATGGTCATCTGGTCTGGATATCAATAAGACTGTTATGGAAAGCATTGATACAATTAGCTCCACCAGTAAAACAACTCGAATAAATAATAGAAGTCCCTCACAGGAAAGAAAGAAGATGTCGACAAGAGATTCCCGCGTATCTGTTATTAGACAAGAAAGCTTTACTAAAGACAGACCAAGTATTGATACTGCAACTTATAAAGTTCCTACTATTTCAAGCCAGATGTCAGTTAAAGATCATACAAGAAGCTCCCACAGAACAGAAAGCACAGAGGACACTCATCTCTTTCTGAAGGATACCGAAGATGCAATGGCAGCCTTAGAAGCAAAGCTCCAGTCTCAAGACTTCCATTTTAGTCAACAAGAAAGTAATTCCCATGTCCAAGGTGATTCCTTCTCTGGAGAATCAGATAATGACACAACCAGTTCTGTAAGTTTGAAAAGTAAAAATACAACTAGTTCTGTGCAGAAACAGAAAAACGTAACTGGTGCGCACAAAGGGAAAACGGCCACATCAGTTCAAGGGCATCCACAGCAGGCCAATGCTCGGGAAAGACTGTCGGAGAAGCGCCGAGCCCAGGTTCTGGATTCGTCCAATAAATCGGACAGTAGTCGGCGTTTTCAGTTGAAACGTAGCACAGGATCACGTGGCTCCACAGACTTCACTGACGACGAGAGGTCCACCAGCCTTCCGTATGTACCAACAACAGACACAGTCTCTTCTGATCAGGAGCACTCTCAGACCAGTAAATCTCAAATGCGCAAAAGATTTTCTGGTTCTCTGCGCACAAAGGAGGATTTGAACAAGACAGCGAAAGCTTCAGTGCAAACAACTCTAACCCGTTCGAACAGCCTCTCGACGCCCAGGCCAACCAGAGCATCTCTGCTGCGCCGGGCTCGGCTCGGTGATGCCTCAGACAATGAGGGTGCAGATGTGGACAAATCTTCATTGGCTTCAGAATTGTCCACCACAAGTTCTACCTCTTCAAAGCAGCCAACTGATAAGAAATTATCGCGGCTTGATATGCTGGCGCTGCCACGGAAACGAGCAGGTTCACTCACTGTAAACAGCGACACGGAAACTTCAGTGCTGAGGAGCAGCTTTAGTATGAAAAGTGTGGATTTAACTGCTACAAGTCGCAAGTCAACCAGCACTGATTCAAAAACTGCATCCAGAAAAACTACTACAAACACAGTGAAACAGACGAGAGGTCGTGGTAATGGTACAAAATCAGCTTCTAGTGAGTATATTCTTAAAGAATATCAGAAGTACATAATTTCCATTGACCTATGTTTCAACTTTTTGAGCAAATCTCCATAACCTGCAACTGTCCATATGTTTACCCAGGTATTTTCCTCTGAATCCAACTCGTTTTTGTTACCCAGTCCCCCCTGAGATCTGTTTTTATTCCCATTTGAGTCCTTCCACATGCTCGGTGGTGCCCCCCCGTTTCATTTATCTCTATCTTGATCATTTTGACCTCCAGAGGCTCTTATCTCTTCCTATTCTGTAGTTTAATTTAGTTTGGAGAGACAGTGCGGAAACAGGGCTATCGGCCCACTGAGTCTGCGCCGACCAGTGATCACCCCGTACGTTAGTACTATCCTACACATTAGGGCAATTTACAATTTAGCCAAAGCCAATTAACTTACAAACCTGTACGTCTTTGGAGTGTGGGACAAAACCAGAGCACCTGGAGAAAACCCATGCAGGTCACGGGTTGAAACTCCATTTAAAAAGCACACGCAGTCAGTTTCGAACCTGGGTCTCTGGCGCTCTAAGGCAGCAACTCTACCGCTGCGCCACTGTACCACCCATCATTGCATCTCCATGCCTCTCTCAGCTTTCTTCATTGTATGGTATACATTTTCTGTATGTCCTTCCCACTCTTTTCCACACAGCCCCCTAACTTGGCGGGATGCTGGAGGCGACTGTTCTTGACAATTATACACCATCCTTCCTGAACCATGGGGCAATCATGAGCTCTCCTGGTCCTCATTTGTTCTTGCATAAAGTCTTCAAAGTACAGAATCTACTAACTTTCCAACCAAGTGCTTCACAATTACAGCAAACTTGATTTTAGCCCTTTGTTTTTATCAATAAGCTCTTGATTTGCAGCCTTCCAATTATATCCATCTTTAATGTCTCCCTCAACAGAAAAAAATCTTCATATGCTGCCCTGTCCACTCTGATGACAAATGAGGCCAAACCTAAATGTCTCTTGCTTACACACCCATCACTATATCAATTAACAGATCAATGTGAAGCTTTAAGACCCTCATAAAGAATTCATGAACAGGTGGAAATAAAACTTGCATTTGATTAATGTGCAAATTGGAGAGCCTTTTCACTCTTCCTGATATTATAATGTCTAAAAAACACAAAATACAGCTATGACTATCACAATAATCCAATTTTTATAACACATTTATGGTTTAGCCAATCTAGAGAGTTTCTGTCAATGTATCAAATGAAAGACACTTGCTATCTATCTTCTCTCATGATCAAAAACAAGACAATTTTCTTCAGAAAAGTAAAATCCAAAGCCTTAACTGCCTTCATCTTGCTGAAAGTCAGCAAGCATAGTCTGAGATTAGTCTCCCTATCCTCAAACAGAATTGACTTTCCAAAGCAATGCTTGCCTGACCAACAGCTCTATGAAATGATATTCAACCTTTGTTATACTTACTTTGTCTGCTTAATCCTAATTCATCTCCTAATCTATGATTTGTGAAGCTTTTAAAATCTTTAGACTTTAGCATTACAGCGTGGAAACGGGCCCTTCAGCCCACAGAGTGCGCGCTGACCAGCGATCACCTTGTACACTAGCAATGTCGTACATAGTAGAAACAATTTATAGAAGCCAATTAACCCACAAGCCTGTACGTCTTTGGAGTGTGTGAGGAAACTGGAGCACCAGGAGGAAACCTACACGGCCACAGTGAGAAAGTTCAAACTCTGTACAGGCAACACCCGTAGTCAGAATCAAACCCGAGTCTCTGGCGCTGCAAGGCAGCAACTCTACTGCTGCACTGTTGTGCTGCCCATTGAGTATGGTTCAATGGTGGGTTGCAAATGGTTTGAATGTATCAGTACACCCAAGGGGAAGAATAGTTTTACATAACTGGGTCATGTTGAAAATTATTATTCGCAACTTGGGCTGCAAGACAAATGTTATGAATTTTTTGTTAACAGGTAGAGTGATATTTCAAAGGGGAATAAATATTTTGTCAATTATCGATTATGCTTGGGCTTTTGTAAAGTTTTTTTTAATGCGTTTCTCACCTTCTAAATGGGTGCAGAGCAGGAACCTAATGAGAAATTAACAAATTCCAAATTCCATAAAAATGTTACTACACATTAATATAGCAGCTTACAAAATTTATCATATAAACTTTGTAATTGCATTATTTTCATAGTATTCATTGAATAAATCAAGGAATTAGTTAACTGAAAAAGGATTAGCATTAGCAGATGTCTTGTAAAGGACAAGTTTTTATTTCACATTCTTAACTACTCTGATTAACTATTACCTCTGACTAACATAATCTGATTAACCTTATCACAAGGTTTATTAATAACTATTATTTCGGTGACAAGTTATGGTATTCTATTACTAAAGAAAATTGTAGGTACTTATTGAGCATGATGAAGTAATGTTTTGCTTTTTCATATACTAATCTATTGTAAGTCTCTAGCCATTTTATAACCAGATTCTTACAAATGGAGATTAAAACTCGGGTTTTGTGCTTCAACTGCATTTTTTACTTTTATTTCACTTCTCAGCTGGCTTAAGTTGCTTATGTTGTTTAAAAATATTATATTTCATTTGTCTGGCGAGAGGATTAGTGTCTCATTACTATTCATAATAAAAAAACATATAGTGTTTGCAATACTAATAATACCATTCAATGGCTATCGAGTATGATAATCGGCCCAGATACATGTCTTAAGAGTACCGTATTGATTGCTAAGCATTATTTGATGTAATTTTCAAAGAAATGCATAGAGGGAGGCCCAGGGTTATGTTAAAGGTAATAGGATGTTTAATAACACAATGAGAACAGAACTATCTTTAGATGTAGAGTGCCAGAGCAAAGGAGTTATTTAGTTTTGTTTAGATATATAGCATGGAAACAGGCCCTTCGGCCCACCTGAGTTCATGCCCACCATCGATCACCCATTCACATTAGTTCTATGTTATCCCACTTTCTCATTCACTCCCTATACATTAGGGGCAATTTACAGATGCTAATTAACCTGCAATCCACACGACTTTGGGATGTGGGTGGAAACCAGATCACTGGGGGAAACCCACTTGGTCACAGGTGCAAACTCCATACAGACAACACCTAAGGTCAGGATTGAACCTGGGTTTCTGGCACTGTGAGGCAGCAGCTCTACCAGCTGCACTACTATGCCATCCTTATCTGTGACCTATTAAAAAGACATATTTGCTGCACCTCACCTGGGGTGTTAAGTCTCAAATTAAGAAAGGTATGATTACAAAAGAGGAGGTACAGAAGAACTAGAATAGCTGCAGGAATAGGATTTGACATTCCTGAATAGACTGGAGAAGCTGAAGCGGTTCTATGTAGAACAGAGATAGTTTGGCAGAAGTTTGGTGAAGCTGTTTAAAAAATGGCACAGATTTTAAATAATTGGCAAAAGAACCAGAGGCGACTTAAGGACAAATTTGTTTTAACCGAATGGATGGTTAGGTTTTGGAATGTACTTGGTTGATTTGTGGATGTCAATTTAATCAGAGCTTCTTAAAAGAAAACACCTGCCACGGATAGCACCTATTACTTCCACGGGGAAAGAATTCCACTAGAAGTAGTAATTCTGTAGATCAGAGAGCATCCGCAGAGAAAGAAAGGGTCAACATTTTGGTTCAAAGAACTGTGATCTGCCATCCATGTTGATTTTATTGAAAGGTATGTTCTCTTGTTCCAGTCTTACTCCCTCCAGTGAAACAGATTTTTGCCTATCTACTCCCACAGCTTCTTTCAAAATCTTAAAGACCAAATTGAATCACTCCGTAACTTGTATAGAATACAAAAAAAAGTAACTTTTCTATATCATATCGTTGATGCCCAGATCACATTCTGGTGCTACTTTCATTCCGAGTCCAACTGAACTTTGATAAGGAACATTTCCCAAAACTTTGTGCAGTATTACGGGTACAGCAAATGTATTCTATTTTATATCCTTAAGTTGTTAAAATTACAATATTCTATTTGCTCATTTTGTTTTTTTTTACCTAAACCTGTATGTTTTGGTAATTCATATGCAGACTTGGGCCATTGCTGTGGCTGTTCATATTTTTCTGTTGTTTCCATCCTCGCTATACTGTACCAGAGTGGTCTTACCAAGGCCAAGGAATCATTCATATTTCCCAGATGTTTATTGAAACAATAAATCTCAGTGCTGACGTTATTTTTTTAAATAGGAAGATGATTTAAATGGGATATACAGAAGGAGGCAAAATTGTATTTGTAAAAAGTTGTGTGAATTGATCACCAAATATCTGACCAGTCTCCATTTGTAAGAATTATCTGTTTTTGTATAAATCTTGGGTTGTTCTATCTTTGTTCTTTTATCACCTTTTTCTTTGTTCAAAACTAATTCTTTTACAAGACTCAAGATGGAGGCAACAAACTTCAGATTACACTTCTACTTCAGAGGAGGAGTATAACTCAAATCACACTTCTCCTAAACACAACCGCTTGCATGCCTCAACAGCTACCCACAGCAGTAGAGCACAATCTTCCAATTCAGGGAGAACAAGACAAAACGTGAATGATGTTGACGATCCGTATGAAAACTGGACTACACACAGTGCAGAAATTGCAAGGTATTGTGAATTTTGCTTTTTACCATTGCTCCTGGAACTGAAAACCTATGATGTGTATTTTAGATGTGTATTTTTCTTTCCCTTTCTACCTTCCTCAATATCATGCATCATCTGATGTAAGGATCATAGGTTGTGGTTGCTCCTGATTTGCTCGTATCCTTCCCGTTAATGCAGCTGTTAAATATGCTGGTAGAGCCCCAGTCTGATATCTTTCCCCGAGAGGAAATGCCTATCCACGTGACCTATACCCCCACGGTTGCTTGCAAGATGACAATAAAGGTTGATTGATTGATTGATTGATTGATGGCAAAGATGATATCAGAAATCTATCAACCGAAATTACGGACAAAATCAGGAGCTGATATAACACACCAAGTACTTATAACTCATATTTGATGATAGGCTGAATTCTGTATATTTTTCTTTAAATTATTACTCTTTTAAAAAGAAAGCATTAGATGTCATAAATGTTATCAATTTCATTGTTGGCATGGGGACCCTTAAGTGGTGTCTTTCTCTGTGCAAAGCTCCTATGCGGATGCCAGTTTCAGAGGACGTCCCGCATTAATTTTGTTGAAAATACCAAAGACTGTAAATTTTAAAAGGTCTTAAAACCTCTCTTTATATCTGTCCTTGCAATAATGTGATTTCTGATGTTCCATAATTTTTAATTCTCATGTATATTTGCACTCCCAAATGTCGCAGTGCAAGTGATGTAAATTAATTCAAAGTACCCTGTGTGGAAGAATTGAGTAAAACATTTTCCTAACCTTGAACAAAAAAACGAACATACTTGTGTTTGAGATTTCCAACATCTGCAATTTTTGTGTTTTCATTCCTAAGCTTGTGTCCACCCCCCCCCCCCCCCCCCCCCCCCCCCCCCCCCCCCCCCCCCCCCCCCCCCCCCCCCCCCCCCCCCCCCCAAAAGAACCCCCCCCCCCCCCCCCCCCCCCCCCCCCCCCCCCCCCTTTAGTCAGCACAACTCTTTTTCCAAGATAAATTAGAAAAACAGACCACTATCTTTGACACTGTATACCATAATATTGCAATGATGCACCATGTCTCTTCTGTGTTATTACTTTTGGAAGTTAACTGATTGCCGATGAAATTCTAATTGCCATGTAAATGGTTGCAGAACTATTAATTGGAACTCGGCCAAATAACTCAAATTATGTTTTTTGATAAAATTCATGTTGCATTCTTTGAAACTCCTAACCTTTTGATAGGATGAGTTACACTAGTATTTCAATGCAGTTTAAAATATATATATATAATTGAAGAAATAAATTGTCTCTTATTAAATACTTCTCTAGTTTGTGAAGAGATTAATGGTAAGGATTATTTTATAACCATATAACAATTACAGCACGGAAACAGGCCATCTCGGCCCTACAAGTCCGTGCCGAATAACTTTTTTTCCCTTAGTCCCACCTGCCCGCACTCATACCATAACCCTCCATTCCCTTCTCATCCATAAGCCTATCTAATTTATTTTTAAATGATACCAATGAACCTGCCTCCACCACTTCCACTGGAAGCTCATTCCACACCGCTACCACTCTGAGTAAAGAAGTTCCCCCTCATATTACCCCTAAACGTCTGTCCCTTAATTCTGAAGTCATGTCCTCTTGTTTGAATCTTCCCTATTCTCAAAGGGAAAAGCTTGTCCACATCAACTCTCTCTATCCCTCTCATCATTTTAAAGACCTCTATCAAGTCCCCCCTTAACCTTCTGCGCTCCAGAGAATAAAGACCTAACTTATTCAACCTATCTCTGTAACTTAGTTGATGAAACCCAGGCAACATTCTAGTAAATCTCCTCTGTACTCTCTCTATTTTGTTGACATCCTTCCTAAAATTGTACACCATACTCCAGATTTGGTCTCACCAATGCCTTGTACAATTTTAACATTACATCCCAGCTTCTATACTCAATGCTCTGATTTATAAAGGCTAGCATACCAAAAGCTTTCTTTACCACCCTATCTATATGAGATTCCACCTTCAAGGAACTGTGCCCGGTTATACCCAGATCCCTCTGTTCAACTGTATTCTTCAATTATTTACCATGTACGTCCTATTTTGATTTGTCCTGCCAAGGTGTAGCACCTCACATTTATCAGCATTAAACTCCATCTGCCATCTTTTCCAAATGGCCTAAATCACTCTGTAGACTTTGGAAATCCTCGTCATTATCCACAACACCCCCTATCTTGGTATCATCTGCATACTTACTAATCCAATTTACCACACCTTCATCCAGATCATTGATGTACATGACAAACAACAAAGGACCCAACACAGATCCCTGAGGCACCCCACTAGTCACCTGCCTCCAACCCGATAAACAGCCATCCACCATTACCCTCTGGCTTCTCCCATTCAGCCACTGTTGAATCCATCTTGCTATTCCTGCATTTATACCCACCAGTTGAACCTTCTTAACCAACCTTCCATGAGGAACCTTGTCAAAGGCTTACTAAAGTCCATATAGACAACATCCACTGCTTTACCCTCGTCAATTTCCCTAGTAACCTCTTCAAAAAATTCAAGAAGATTAGTCAAACATGACCTTCCAGGCACAAATCCATGTTGACTGTTCCTAATCAGACCCTGTTTATCTAGATGCTTATATATATTATCTCTAAGTATCTTTTCCATTAATTTGCCCACCACTGAAGTCAAACTAACAGGTTTATAATTGCTAGGTTTACTCTTAGAACCCTTTTTAAACAATGGAACAACATGCGCAGTACGCCAATCCTCGGGGACTATTCCCGTTTCTAATGACATTTGAAATATTTCTGTCATAGCCCCGGCTATTTCTACATTAACTTCCCTCAATGTCCTAGGGAATATCCTGTCAGGACCTGGAGACTTATCCACTTTTATATTTTTCAAAAGTGTCAGTACTTCTTTTACTTTGAACCTCATAGTATCCATAGCTACTCTACTAGTTTCCCTTAACTCACATAATTCAATATCCTTCTCCTTGGTGAATACCGAAGAAAAAAAATTGTTCAATATCTCCCCCATCTCTTTTGGCTCTGCAGATAACTGTCCACTCTGTCTCTCCAATGGACCAATTTTGTCCCTTCGTTATCCTCGTTTTCTTCTCTGCTCACTTTGGTCTCTGGAAACTTTCCCATTGGCATCAAATTATTGAGCAGTAATAAAATATTATGTACACAGGCCTGCTTTCCAGATGATTCCAATTGTGGTTGGAAATTCAAGAAAAACTAGTCTAAAAACTAACATTATCCATCTTTTTGGTTAAGAAAAGGTGACCATATTTAGTGATAGATAGACACAAAGTGTTGGATTAACCTAGCGGGTCAGGACTGTGTCTGAAGAAGGCTCCCGACCCAAAACGTCACCTAACCTTTTTCTCCAGCGCTGCTGTCTGACCCGCTGAGTTACTCCAGCACTTTGTGTCTATCTTTGGTATAAACCAGCATCTGCCGTTCTTTGTTTCTACATACTTGATGGTAGTCTTGATAAACCAGAAAACAGAACACATTAAATCTGCATGCATGATGACAACAACCTGGCCCTTAACTCCAAGAAGACCAAGGAGCTCATTGTAGACTTCAGGAAGTCCAGAGGTGGCACGCACACCCCCATCCACATTAACGGGACGGAGGTGGAACGTGTTTCTAACTTCAGGTTCCTGGGAGTCAACATCTCCGATGACCTCTCTTGGACCCACAATACCTCTACTCTGATCAAGAAGGCTCATCAGCGTCTCTTCTTCCTGAGGAGACTGAAGAAAGTCCATCTGTCTCCTCAGATCCTGGTGAACTTCTACCGCTGCACCATCGAGAGCATCCTTACCAACTGCATCACAGTATGGTATGGCAACTGCTCTGTCTCCGACCGGAAAGCACTGCAGAGGGTGGTGAAAATTGCCCAACGCATCACCGGTTCCACGCTCCCCTCCATTGAGTCTGTCCAAAGCAAGCGCTGTCTGCGGAGGGCGCTCAGCATCGCCAAGGACTGCTCTCACCCCAACCATGGACTGTTTACCCTCCTACCATCCGGGAGGCGCTACAGGTCTCTCCGTTGCCGAACCAGCAGGTCGAGGAACAGCTTCTTTCCGGCGGCTGTCACTCTACTAAACAACGTACCTCGGTGACTGCCAGTCACCCCCCCCCGGACACTTATTATTTATTTTTTATTCAAATCGTTTGCTATGTCGCTCTTCAAGGGAGATGCTAAATGCATTTCGTTGTCTCTGTACTGTACACTGACAATGACAATTAAAATTGAATCTGAATCTGAATCTGAATCTGTTTCACAGCCAATTGTCCGTGATGGAATGAGTTTTCCTGTTTTTCAGCATTGGTTTTGGGGGGAAAATAATATATTTAAGTTGAATAAACTGTTACCAATTAACTTTAAGTTCTTATTAAAAACTCCTTTAGGTGTTGGGATTTTCTAGGTATCTTGCAGGCAACAGTACAGTGAGTTAAGATTAGACCCTGTTCCAACGATATTCGACAATTATCTTAAAAACAGATTGCTGTGTTAACACCCTGTTTTAAAAATTATTGACTAATAGTGTGCCAACTAGTCAACTACCTAATTTGTTTTTTGAGACTATGAAATATTTAGATATTCTTAAAACTAAACATAAAATAAAAATATTTCAATGGAAAAAGTGCCTGAAGTCCGTTACTTCGGGGTGTATCGTTCACTCAAAAGTAGTTGCAGAACATGTTTTAATCTGATTGGTGCATAATTTCTGTGCTCATTATAAATATAGTTTCATTATTAAAAGTAATATGATAGATCACTAGTTTAACAAATCATATCAGTTTTATTAATATTTTAGTGAGGTGTATAACATTTTAATATATCACGATGTAATATAATTCAATTGGGGTTAAAGGGTCGTACAGTTTAGTTTATTGTCACATGTAACAAGGTACAGTGAAAAGCTTTTGTGTGCTAACCTGTCAGTGGAAAGACAATGATTACCATCGAGCTATCCACAGTGTACAGAACTATACAGAGCTATACAGCATGGAAATGGGTCCTTAGGGCAACCCTGTCCTTGCCGATTAAGTTGGTAGTCTGGCTTGGGCCCATTTACCTGCATTTTGCTCGCAGCCTTCAAAACTCTTCCTGTCCAAGTATCTGTCTAAATGTCTTTTAAAATGCCTAAATGTGCCCACTTCTATAGATTCCTCATGCAGGTCATTCCAGATATGGACTACTCTAAACTAAACTTAACCTTGCGTGAAATAGTTGCCTGAATCCCTCTTACATCTCTCCCTTCTTACCTTTAGCTGATGCCAACTAGTTTTAGAATCCTCTACTTTGGGGGGGGGGAGGGGGGGGGGATCCATGCTCCTCAAGATTTTATACACCTCAAAGAGGTAATCCTCAGCCTCCTGCCCTCAAGTCTCAGCTTATCCAACTTCAAGGGTCAAATGTTTAATTGTCATATGTACTGATGACAGAACAATTATATTCTTTCTTGCTGTAGGTTAACAGGTCTGGAAACAATAATATGCAGATAACATAAAATAATTCAAATATAATAACTTAATAACTGTAATACCAGGTAACCATAATAGTGCCAAAACGTGTAGTTTGGCTGTAGTGCAAACAAAGACACAGTCCATAGTAGATCGTAGTTGCTGAGGTTAATGTAATGTAATGCTCAAGAGCCTGATAGTTGCTGGGCCGAAACTGTTATTGTATCTGGTGGTCATGATTTCAGGTTCCTGTGCCATCTTCCCGATGGAAGTAGCGACATGAGCGCATGGCCAGGGTGGTGTGGGTTTTTGATATCAGCTGTCTTTTTGAGGCAGTGCCTCCTATAGATCACTTTGATGGTGGGGAGCTCAGTACCCGTGAAGGACCGGATAATATCTACCACTTTCTGTAATCCATTTCGTTCCTGGGCATTCAAGTTACAGAACCAGGCCCTGCCGCAACCATTGTTATGCTCTAATCTATGTCTGTAGAAGTTTGATAGTGTATTCATTGACATACCAAATCTCCTCAACCTTCTAAAGATGTACTGTTGAAGCGTTGATGAGCTTTCTTTGTGATTGCATCGATGTGTTGGGCCCAGGACAGATCAGAGATATTAATTCTCAGATACTTGAAGCTTTTGACTGTTTCCACAACGGTCCTGTGGATGATGACAGGCTTGTGGATCCTTTGCTTTCCCCTCCTGAAGTCAACAGTCAGTTCCTTTGTCTAGCTGGCGTTGAGAGCAAGATTGTTCTGGCACCATTCAATCAGATGATCGATCTTCCTCCTGTACTCTGACTCATCTTGACCTGTTCTTCCTCTATCAGCGGTGGTATCAACGATTAATTTAAAGATGGCGTTGGAGCCCTGTCTGAATACACAGTCATGGGTATAGAGAGAATTGTGCAGGGTACTGAGCACACAGCCCTGAATTGCTCTCCCTATAACCAAAATTTGCGTAACCTCGGGGTGAATCTCTTGGGCACTCTTTCCGACATATTGGGTTTTTGAGCCATGCATATAACATCCTGATTTTCCTGTTATAATGTGGCTGCTTCAGCTTGGATTCTGGAAGAACAAACATTGAGAGCTACCTCCCACTGTTAACATTAGTGAAATTGAATCCATTATACTCATCAGATTTGCACGTCACACAAAACAGGATTCACATCTTTATGGCTGACAAAATGCTGTTGAAGGTAGTGGTATAAACATTGGAAGTCAACTCATGGAAAACCTGTCCCAGGCAGCTGATTGAAACAAATGGCAATTGCTTTTGGTTGTGATAATGGATGCACTTAATTAATTAGGTCATGTAAAAAATGTTTTGACACATCATTCAAATCTACGTTGGTAGATTATTAAAGTGTATTTGTTTCAACATGAGTGTTTTTATTTCTAATAAATTTCATTGGATACCAAATGTATCCACTTAAAAGGTTTGATTAATGCTAAATATTAATCTACTTTTCAGACTCAGCCAAGATTTAGCTAAAGATTTGGCAATCCTTGCCAGAGAGATTCATGATGTGGCAGGAGATGGAGATTCTTTAAGTTCATTACCAACTACATCCACCCTTGGCTCCACAATTTCAGCTAGAGAAGAGGTAATGTCACAGTTTTAAGTTACTTCCAGCGTTGCACTTTGCAGAATTCGGGTACGTATATTCAAATCGTAATCATATACGTAATAAGAAAGTAAATATTGTAAAATTAATAAATTTAATGGGAAATTATCAAATTTAGTTCCCTTTTTCAATTTCTTTTATCTGGCTTTATGGCAGCTTTATTTCACTCATAAGTAAGCAAGTATAGATATTGCAAGTTGACATAGTGAAAGCTCTGCTTTTTCTAAATTGAAAACCAATTACGAAGGAAGATGAGTGGAGCCTGCGTATCATAAACACATCTGAATTGGGAATAATTTGAGCAATTGTGCTTAGTTGCAATCAAATGTTTGCACAAATACTATATACTTTAAATAGTTTGTATGGAGTTTGGAAGGGGAACGTGATGAGAACATAATAGTATTCCTGAATGTAGACATCGATAACTTTATCTAAAATACACTTATTTTACTGTTGAGCCTCTTTTATTATAACAATTTAAACCTCATTTACAGTCTGTTTGTGTAAAGTGGCAATCTTTTGAAACAACTTAGTTCCATTCAAGTCTATTGCAAAAAAAATGATTTAAGTTATAATCAAGTAACATGTTGTTATCTCTCACTTTGTTTTTCGTTGACCCAGATTCCAAAACCATCATCACGGGCATCCCATAACTCACAGGTGCATCATTTAGTTTTCATCTTTCATTTTTTCATATTTCATATGATTTCATATTTACTTAATCACCTAAAGAACACATTGTTAAACCAAGATTTTAAATACACTTTACACATTTTTTTAGTTGGTGCAACACATTCCTGAAGCAAGTCTGAACTTCCAGAAGGTTCCTCCAGAATCTTTGGGAATTAGGAAAGATTTGGATCAAAATATGAATGATAGCAAAGATCCAGATTCAAAAAGAAGAAGCTGGACCAGAGAAGAGGTTGTCAATGTTTTCTTTATATTTGAGAAATGCCATGACTATTTTACTTTCTGATGTGTGGGTGCATCATTTTATATTAACTAATATAATGGCCGATAAATTAGTAAAGCACCCTCAATGAGTTTGTGACTAAATGATGTCAATGTGTTTTGTGTGCAATTTCTTTACATCCCATCACCAATGCATTTTATTGAGATAAACTGGTTGTTATGAAATGTGCCAGTGTAGTCATGATTTGAGCATCAACAATACATTAATTAGTGTAAAATGATGTCAAAGGCACCCATTTACTCCATTGGGTCTCCATGCATTCATTCAAATAGCAGCTTTGTTCTTTCCACCTATCCCAGCAACTTCCTTTCCTTAAAAGTATTTTTATTTAATTGCTTCTATTGAATTTTACTCCACCATTCTTATTTAATACTTTCCAGATTCTAATTACCACTGGGACACAACAATAATTTCATCATGTTCCCACTAGTCCTTTTAAAATTATCTTAAGTTAGCACCTTCTGGCTATTTGCCCTTTAGCCATCGGAAAATTGTTTCTAATTTTAATTCTGCCATCTCCATCATGGGACAACACAGTGGCGAGACTGGTAGATCTGCAACCTCACAGCGTCAGAGATCCAGGTTCGATCCTGACATTCGGTGCAGTCAGTGTTGAGTTTGTACGTTCTCCCTGTGAGCACGTGGGTTTGTTCCTGTTTCCTCCCACATCCCAAAGACGTGTGGGTTTATCTAGCTCTCTCTTGAAAGCATCCAGAGAACCTGCCTCCACCGCCCTCTGAGACGGAGAATTCCACAGACTCACCACTCTTTGTGAGAAAAAGTGTTTCCTCATCTCTGTTCTAAATGGCTTACTCCTTATTCTTAAACTGTGGCCCCTGTTTCTGGACTCCCCCAACATCGGGAACATGTTTCCTGCCTCTAGCGTATCCAAGCCCTTAACAATCTTATATGTTTCAATGAGATCCCCTCTCATCCTTGTAAACTCCAGAGTGTACAAGCCCAGCTGCTCCATTCTCTCAGTTTGAGGTGAAGATATATTTTTGTGTTGATGGGAAAGGATTCCCAGGATTATTTTATTTACTGGTTTTTCACTAGCAACCCGATCTATGCACTTGCATACCTCACTCGGTTCTTTCCTCGGCCTCCTCTGCTCCAAGGAAAGCTAATCCTGCCTGTCAGTCTCTGATAACTGTCCTATTCCAGGCAGCATCCTGGTAAATCTTTTGTGGCCCCTCTCCAACGCAACCATGACACTTATAGTGTAGCAACCAGAACTGCACAGAATACTTTCAGTAAAGTTGCACCATGACCTGCATGCTTCTAGTCCCAGCTAATGGAGGCTAACATCTCATATGATATATTTCACACCTTGTAAGCTAAGGCCTCTCGATTCCCCAATACCCCCAGGTTCCTACCATTCATTGTGTATGCCCTACTCCTATTGGACCTCAGAGAAAACTGTTACTACTTGCATACCTCCCATTTATATGGATTAAATTCTATCTGCTCTGTCCAATTTACTAACTGATTGATATTGGCCTAAGACTATCCTCACTCCCTTAATAGTCTTCTGAAAAGGCTGAGCAAGGCATTCAATTCAAAGATAATTAGGATGGATATTAATTACTGCCTTGCCAAGGATGTAAACAGAGCAAAGATGATTAATTCATTGCATTGCTAATCTGTTAATCTAAAATTTGTGCATAATCGTGCTTGGGGTTGTTGTTCTTGCATATCCTTTTAGCCAGCTCTTGTTCCTCATTCCTGACATTAACCAGACCAAAATATAGCACATCACGTTTTTCTGCGTTGAATTTCATGCTGAATGTTCTGCACATTCCTTTGTCTTGGGTCTCTTGATTTTTTTTTTCTGGAATCTCCATACCATGTATTAGCCAAACAATTTGAAACTGCTTTTCTTCCAATTCTAAGTAATTAATATAAAAAAATAGCATAGATCCCCTCATACGGAGCCCAGGAGATCGCTATATCTCTTAAATCTGATAAACAGTTAATTATAATAATATCCTTTACTGATTTTTGAATCTGTGTTGCTATTTTTCACTTTTTCTCCAATGAGCTATAACATAGTTCATTATGAAATGGTTTTTGAAGTCTGTATTCACAACATCAACTGCGATATCCTCGCCTGCCCTATCAATTGCTTTCTAAAAATGATGCCATTGAAAAGCTCTATAACATTTTAACCATATAATGATAAATTAAGTATTGATGTTGTTGCACTAATGCAGTTACCAAATTAAGAGCTTCAATATTTCAGTACTAATCTTGCATCGTAAACAAGGTCATATTAAAAATCAAATTTAAATATGCTACTGGCACAAAGCCCACAGGTGTAGTTCAGTTAGATGCAGATCAAGTATTTATTTCTATGTGACTCATGCCTTCAACATTTTTAGCACCAACCATCTTATAGTGATCACGTTTTAAAATGTTCAAAATTAAGGAGAAAGGAAGAGAAGGAGCGCGAGGGTTGAGGGAGAGCTCAGCAAGGGCTACCGGAAATTGGAGAAGTCAATGTTTATGCCGCTAGGATGCAAACTGCCCAAGCGGAATATGAGGTGCTGCTCCTCCAATTTCCGGTGGTGCTCACTCTGGCCATGGAGGAGGCCACTCTGAATATTTGAGGCTGAAGTGGTTAGAAAAATGTAAAATAATTTGCACCAAAAGAAATGATTATATCTGCACTTTCTGGTCAAGAGAGTATGACTTCCATATATATATTTAAAAGGGTATCTGCACTGATAATCACAAGACTTAAAATTTTATTCCATATAATTGAAACAACCTGAGAAAATTTGTGATTTCTCGTCTTCATCACAAGTTGCGGGTCAATTTTCACAATAAGACTTTTATTTTGACGAAACAGTTTTGGTATTTTGATTCTTTTGGAATAATACTTTTTGAGACGGGGTCCATCTGTTATGACATCTCCCTGGGTTGCAAACTGGCTTTTATTTCCTTTAACCCAATTGAGCTTTAGAATTCTAAAGTTTAAATCATGACATGATTATAGTCATGACCAGGTCATTCTTGCATGTGGTTTTATTTTACATGGCAGAGAATCACCGACAATGCGATCACATTCCAATGAGGTAACTTTATACAAACTGCACCCAGTGTTAATACCACTAATATCTTGTGTTACATTTCTAATCACTAATGCCAAAGGTGTGATTAATTTATTTGTTGAACGTTGTCAACTATTTAAGAATTGTTTTTTTATGTTTATGTTTTATGTTTCTGCATTTCTACCTAGAATTAGGAATTTGCACATTTGTTTTAATTCCGTCCCTTCACCCGATACAAGGAAGCTTTTGTCGTAGAATATACTCATATGAACAATATGCTTTAACTATTCTGATTTAAATTACTACATTTTAATTTGCTTCATCTCGGGTTACATTTTCAAATTATAAAATATATTTCAAATCTAAAATGGTTTGTTTTATGATAGCAAGTGAAGGAGCGAAACAAGCCTGAAATACTTATTTTTTTTATACTGCCTAACCAAGGAAATAAATGTTCAAAGAAATGATTAAAAACATTAAAATGAACATGCAACTCAAAATATATAATACATCTGTTAATGTATTTGAAGATGAGCAATTTAATAATGCCTGTAAGCCATCAAATTATGATCTTAACTTTCTGATTGAAAAGTATTGCTCACAGACAGTTCACAAAGAACCAATATTGCTCTAAAAATGATCAAGTGTTAATGCATGAATTAATAGGGATCCTAATTTTGAGCAATTCTCCAAACTGATCCCTTTTAAAACAAAATAACTATTTTATGATAACCTTTTTTAGAGATTATGAATTATTCCCATGAATTTACTAGAGATTTTTTTTTACAGTTTCTAGATGAATTTTGATTTGACAGGCAGAGCAATTTTAAAGACTTTATGAAGTTACTGCTCAAATAACAACTTACACTTTCCACCAATCTGAGGAGTGAGGATGTGTGTATAAATTGTCTGAGGAAGTGCCCTAGTTGCATGTGCCTCCTGAAATTAATTGCATAATTCATGCTCTTCTGAGTTCCAAGATAAATCCATTCTTGGTCCCACCTATAAGCACATGCTCATTGAATGTTTGCTATTATAAAAGTAAAAATCACAAAAAAGTATTTGTTCTGGTCTTTGCATTGTAAAATACATTATTCTTCAATAATCTGGCTTCTGCAAAGATTTTGACGTACATTATGCTGCACAGAGGATCTCAAACTATTTCTGTCATTTGGCACCATGCCAACTGTACACAATAATTTGACCTATTCACCAGAATTCCTCCAAACCACACCAAAAGGAGTTATGGACTTTATAAAATATTTAATATACTTAGTGTTAATAACCCAGATTTTTGTTGTTGTAATTATACAAAACTACGTGAAGCTGCAAAAGCTTTGGAACATTTTTTGTTGAAAAAAAAAGTATTGATGTTGTTGCACTAATGCAGTTACCAAATTAAGAGCTTCAATATTTCAGTACTAATCTTGCATCGTAAACAAGGTCATATTAAAAATCAAATTTAAATATGCTACTGGCACAAAGCCCACAGGTGTAGTTCAGTTAGATGCAGATCAAGTATTTATTTCTATGTGACTCATGCCTTCAACATTTTTAGCACCAACCATCTTATAGTGATCACGTTTTAAAATGTTCAAAATTAAGGAGAAAGGAGAAAGGAAGAGGAGGAGCGCGAGGGTTGAGGGAGAGCTCAGCAAGGGCTACCGGAAATTGGAGAAGTCAATGTTTATGCCGCTAGGATGCAAACTGCCCAAGCGGAATATGAGGTGCTGCTCCTCCACTTTCCGGTGGTGCTCACTCTGGCCATGGAGGAGGCCACTCTGAATATTTGAGGCTGAAGTGGTTAGAAAAATGTAAAATAATTTGCACCAAAATAAATGATTATATCTGCACTTTCTGGTCAAGAGAGTATGAATTCCAGATATATATTTAAAAGGGTACCTGCACTGATAATCACAAGACTTAAAATTTTATTCAATATAATTGAAACAACCTGAGAAAATTTGTGATTTCTCGTCTTCGTCACAAGTTGCGGGTCAATTTTCACAATAAGACTTTTATTTTGACGAAACAGTCTTGGTATTTTGATTCTTTTGGAATAATAATTTTTGAGACAGGGTCCATCTGTTATGACATCTCCCTGGGTTGCAAACTGGCTTTTATTTCCTTTAACCCAATTGAGCTTTAGAATTCTAAAGTTTAAATCATGACATGATTATAGTCATGACCAGGTCATTCTTGCATGTGGTTTTATTTTACATGGCAGAGAATCACCGACAATGCGATCACATTCCAATGAGGTAACTTTATACAAACTGCACCCAGTGTTAATACCACTAATATCTTGTGTTACATTTCTAATCACTAATGCCAAAGGTGTGATTAATTTATTTGTTGAACGTTGTCAACTATTTAAGAATTGTTTTTTTTATGTTTAATTCTGCATTTCTACCTAGAATTAGGAGTTTGCACATTTGTTTTAATTCCGTCCCTTTACCCGATACAAGGAAGCTTTTGTCGTAGAATATACTCATATGAACAATATGCTTTAACTATTCTGATTTAAATTACTACATTTTAATTTGCTTCATCTCAGGTTACATTTTCAAATTATAAAATAGCTTTCAAATCTAAAATGGTTTGTTTTATGATAGCAAGTGAAGGAGCGAAACAAGCCTGAAATACTTATTTTTTATACTGCCTAACCAAGGAAATAAATGTTCAAAGAAATGATTAAAAACATTAAAATGAACATGCAACTCAAAATATATAATACATCTGTTAATGTATTTGAAGATGAGCAATTTAATAATGCCTGTAAGCCATCAAATTATGATCTTAACTTTCTGATTGAAAAGTATTGCTCACAGATAGTTCACAAAGAACCAATATTGCTCTAAAAATGATCAAGTGTTAATGCATGAATTAATAGGGATCCCAATTTTGAGCAATTCTCCAAACTGATCCCTTTTAAAACAAAATAACTATTTTATGATGACCTTTTTTAGAGATTATGAATTATTCCCATGAATTTACTAGAGATTTTTTTTTACAGTTTCTAGATGAATTTTGATTTGACAGGCAGAGCAATTTTAAAGACTTTATGAAGTTACTGCTCAAATAACAACTTACACTTTCCACCAATCTGAGGAGTGAGGATGTGTGTATAAATTGTCTGAGGAAGTGCCCTAGTTGCATTGGCCTCCTGAAATTAATTGCATAATTCATGCTCTTCTGAGTTCCAAGATAAATCCATTCTTGGTCCCACCTATAAGCACATGCTCATTGAATGTTTGCTATTATAAAAGTAAAAATCACAAAAAAGTATTTGTTCTGGTCTTTGCATTGTAAAATACATTATTCTTCAATAATCTGGCTTCTGCAAAGATTTTGACGTACATTATGCTGCACAGAGGATCTCAAACTATTTCTGTAATTTGGCACCATGCCAACTGTACACAATAATTTGACCTATTCACCAGAATTCCTCCAAACCACACCAAAAGGAGTTATGGACTTTATAAAATATTTAACATACTTAGTGTTAATAACCCAGATTTTTGTTGTTGTAATTATGACAAAACTACGTGAAGCTGGCAACAAATTTTGGAATTTGTTTGTTTAAAAAGAAAATCCCAAATTTGCTGTTCGTAATTCACTTCTGCCTTTGCACCTTCCACCATCAAAATTGATTAACTCAACTTTCAAGTTCTCGCAATAGATTTCTAGAGCTTTGTGAGAGTTTTGGTCATCGTCAAAAATATGTCTTTGCTTTGCCTTTCTTTTCAGCTGTCCTTTGCACATTCAGTTATAGGCATGGCCTTTCATTTGCAATTAAATCAGTATTTGTACCACCTTGGTTAGGTATTATATAAGATGTAGCAGACATATTAGAAGGTACTATTCAAGTACATAAAATCTACCCCAAGCCAAAACTAATTTATCATTCATGATAACTGCAACATTTTCTCTTTCTGTGAATGTTATTGAATATTTTCTTTCAGTTCAAAAACACATTATGAACATATGTCATATTTTAGGTCATACTGGATAATCTGATGTGGAACTCAGTTTCCCAGTTGTCACAGTATATACGTGAAAATATGGAACAGACAGCAGCAAAAATCAAGTGAGTAAATCAGTGGCTTTTTGGGTGTATTATCTGTGAAATGGTTATTAAAATATTTGTTTTAATCAGGTAATGAAAGTCAAAACTATTGCATATTGAGATGATGCATAGAGGCTTTGAGATTAGATCAAATGAAACATTTGTTACTCTGTCTGTTTCCGTACATATAAGTTATTATGGGATACTGTGAAGGAGATTTCTGAAAGATGTGGTCCATCAATTAATTTCATAGTTGCTGATAAGGCTATAATGTGATAGTTCCTAAAACTTATATATTGTAAAAAACAATCCACGTTTGTCAAGGTAGTTCGATGAGTAAAGCACCTATTAACAGATGTGGTGCCATCAATCCCCATTAATGCAATTCTAAACCTTTTTTTTGATACTTAGAAAATTGATACATTTCAAATCTCTGTCATTTCCACGGAGGAATTTCCATGGGGAATTTAGCCTTTCCTCAACTGCATTTTCCGTCCGATTGACTATGTGGAGGTTGACTAATATTTTATTTTTCTCTTATAAAGACACAGTGCTAGAGTAACTCAGTGGGTCAAGCAACATCTCTGGAGAACATAGGTGATGTTTCAGATCACGACCCTTCTTCAGGCCCCGACACGAAACGTCACCTATCCGTGTTCTCCAGAGATGCTGCCTAACTCGCTGAGTTACTCCAGCACTTAAATGTTTTTTTTTATACAAGCATCTGCAGTTCCTTGTTTCTACATTCTCCTTTCCTCTTTCCTGAAATATAAAATTTGACTTCAATAGTAGTGTGAAATGGATGATAGTGAAGAGGTAAACCAGTACAGTTTGTTTTGCCATTGCAGTAGTTGGAAGAAAAACACATCTTGTCTGAGGCTCTATTTTAATCCCACCAGGGACAACTTGGATACATTTCTTTGCATGTAAATTTCAATAGGATTTTTGGATGAGAAAATATATAGTGCTAGCATATCCTAAAATATGGTGCAATGGAGACGATGCGTCATATTTGTTTTGTAAAAGTCATCTGTTCTGTTTTAGAATTCTGTTTCAAAATAAAGATAGAAACTGGGAAGAAATTGAGGCCAAAATAAACTCTGAAGATGAAGTGCCAATTCTCAAAACATCAAATAAGGTAATCGTTCTGTTTTCCACATCACTTGTACCTGGTCTATACTCTTGCTTCCTGTCAGTGCTAGCCTCCTCATTTCCTGGGTTCCAACTTCAATTTATGGTATCGCTATTATTCTCTTACATTTCCTGTCTGCTATTTGCTACACCTTAGAAAACACTCTACCGTTATTCCCAAGGAGCTGTCCACCTTTTGATAAATGACCTAAATCTTCAGAATTCAAATTTGAGCCTATGCAGTGAGCGTCAAGATGCTATCTCTGCTGAAATATATCCTTTCCCGACTAACGTTATCCAACCAATGTTTAATTTGTTCGCCTAACACTCCTCCTAGGCCGAGTTCAAACAATTCTGTATTGTAAAATCCAATACTGCTTGAGGTTTTGATCAGTGATCTATCAAGCATCTCTTAATGTTAAATGCTGAAGGATAGATATTAATTAAAATCTGCAAAATATCAGTGATAAATTGTGATAAGATGCTGCCGATGACAGAAAGGACGAGCCTGGAGATGAAGTCGGGCCCTGGACTGGAGACTGCGGCGGTCGAACTCGCGGTCCTCTGGTCGGCGCCCGCCTGCCGCCTCAATCGGAGTCCTCGGCATGAAGCCTGCCCACATCCTCGCTCGTGGTCCACGCCCTCCCACATCCTCGCTCGGGTTCGCGTCCTCGGGTTGACACCGAGCCCTCTCTCTCTGTCTGCTCTCGCTCTCTGTCTGCCCTCTCTCTCTCTCTCTGCTGTCCTCACCTTCCCCCTCTCTCTCTCTCTCTCTCTGCCTGTCGCTCTCTCTCTCTGCCTCTCTCTCTGTCTCCCTCTCTCCCCTCTCTCTCTCTCTGCCCTCTCTCTCTCTCTGTCCCCTGCCTCTGCTCTCTCTGCCTCCCTCTCTCTCTCTCTCTCCTCTCTCTCTCTCCCCCCTCTCTCTCTGCCCCCTCTCTCTCCTGCCCCCTCTCTCTCTCTCCCCCTCTCTCTCTGCCGCCCCTCCTCTCTCTCTGCCCCCTCTCTCTCTGCCCCCTCTCTCTGTTTGTCTCTATTTCTCGCCTCTCTCTATCTCTCTCTGCTCTCCCTCTCTCTGCGCCTCCCTCTCTCACCTCTCCTCACTATGACCTCGCTCTGTCTCTGTCCCTCTCCCTACCCCCTCCTCTCTCCATCCCTCTCTCTCTCTCTCCCTCTCTCTCTCTGCTCTCCTCTCTCTCTCTCTCTCTCGTTCCCCCCCCCCCCCCCCCCTCTCTTTGCCCTCTCTCTAGCTGTGCCTGCGCTGTTGGGGGCTATGCGTGAGTGGATAGGGAGGGGAATGGGGGAATAGGAGCGAATTAATAATAATATAATATCAAGGGGGGGTTAGTGTGTGTGTGGGATGGGTGGTTAGTGTGTGTGTGTGTGGTGGTGGGGGGTGGTAAGTGTGTGTGACGCCTCAGCCCCCGCCCCCCGCAACCGCGCATTGAGGACGGGACCCAACAGGTCGCCCTTGGTCTAGTATTAACTAAAAATCTTCTGATTTTAAAAGACTTATTATTTTTCTATTATAGGAAATATCTTCAATTTTTAAAGACTTGAGAAGAGTTCAAAAGCAATTGGATGGTTAGTAAAATTAATTGAAGCTCTTTTTATGCAATTGAGTGTTTGATAATCGCAATGTTTAAGAAACATTTAGACAGGTACATGGACAGGATGGGTTTAAAGGGATATGGGCCAAATGCAGGAAGCATGTTGGTCGGAGTGGGCAAGTTGAGCCAAAGGGCCTGTTTCCACACAGTATGACTGATCTTTACCAACTGTCATACATGAAAAGATGTTTATAAGAATGGTAGTTCAAATATTGTCTTTTCCCTTATTTTGCAAAAGGGGTAGATCAACTAACGTCTCATATTTTACAGTGATCAATACAATCATCGACCCTGATGGATCTCTGGATGCCTTGACTACTAATCAGATGTCACCAACTTCTGCTTCATCAATGAAGATAAAAGAAAGGACTGGTAATACAATGATCTCCCCAAACGATTTGCCAAAATCAACAACTCGGATGCTAATGGCATATGCCCATCAGGGCCCTAAACTATCCCAAATGTCTTCTGATGCTGACAGCATTGACTCTGATTCTGAGTGTAATACTCAATATACCATTGTTGAGCCAAATATGGAAGATACCATCACAATGCTTTGAAAGAGCATGTTTTGTTTTGGCCATTATTGTGCCAGTGTGCATTGTCATTGTTGCTATGTGAGTGTGATTGTGGAAAAAAAATGTATAGAATAACGTTGTGACTGACATATTGCACAAAAAAAAGCTTTTTGAAAAAATGTAAATTAGCAAAAAAATACGTAGCTAGGTTGCGTTACACTGTGGCAATGTACATCTGGCGTTAGTGCAAAAGGAAACTGACTGACACTGAAAACACTTGAGTTTGGGGCTAAATCGTGCCATTGAATAATATGTAACTGCCATGCACTGAAGAGCACTGGTTCCACAATTTCCGTCATGCATGAGAAGTTCAGCACCAACTTAATGATTGAACAATAGCTTCATGTTTAACAAGTTGTTACATTCATTGTTCTTTGTTTTTTTATATCATGTTATGATATAGACAGGACCGATATTTAACATAGTGGTGTTTGCAATATTAGTTCAATGTTTTGAGAGGGAGAGCAATCAATCATTTTCCTCTAAACTAATCTTTATTTGATTATAAACATATGTAATAGTTGATTAGTTATATTCCGATCAAGCTTGTGGTATTCTTTGGTCACCTTGGTACTGTGCATGAATACATAAGGTTTTCAAATCCTATTCTGATGTTGAACAGGCTTTAATTTTGATGGAGGAAATCTATACAAATCACGTCAATAATACAATTGTGAACCTTCCAGACAATTTGAATTGTAACCACTTAAGATTAACACAACCTGCTCAGCCAGTAAATTCTGTGAGAGCAAAGTTGGGACTTTCCAACTAGAAACAGTAATGCACAAACATTTATCCCATACTTTGAAATATCAAGGTGTATCTTGCAAAATGCTGCACTTGGAACTATTTTCAGTTGTGTGTGTGTGTGTTTTAAGAGGTGTTTTCATTCAAGCTGTCCTCCACTTAACATGCTTGCCTTTGCCCCTCACACTATCCTCTTTCAGCTGGGCGTGCACAAATTATTCCATGAAGTTGCCATAGAAATAGCTAACTCCAATATCGTAGATTAACTGGCAGCTTGCCTTTGTGCATAGTTTAACCTGCATTGATTTATCATGCCAATGATCACAGAATTATTTCAAAGGGAAGAATTTGTCCAAGCGATATTTGAACTTGGGATAACATGCATGATGGTTTAAAATTGTAAAATCAGAATTCGCAAAGAACAAAAAGTAACCTTAATTTTGGAAAAGTTTCTTTTTAATAATGAGAAAATATTTCCTTCTTTATGGGCAGAAACATTTGTACTTACAAGCTTCAGAAATTTAATGCACAAGTTCTGTAGCTCTAACCAAACAATACTCAATAATTTGTTTTCTATGATATCCTCAACAGAACTGAAACATGCATTGAATTTTTGCACGGTAAAGACACTAAAAATTCTACCAAAATTACCAAAATGTGTAAACAATAGCAGCAATGTTCTGTGATAATTGGAATGATAAATTATATTGTAAATGCCTGTACTGGTAACTGTGACAAGTTATTTAGGTGGCTTGGTTCTTATAAAGTTTGTCGTCATGATAGGCGATCCACCCAACCTATGACAGAGTTAGAGCCAAAGATCTTAGCATCTCGCCTGTATTTTCTTTAAATTCACTCTCTTACATCAGTTGGTTTAATAATACTTCCACAAGGCCATGGATCAGTTCTTGCAATGATTATGCACCTTCATATTATCGTCTCCTGAAACATAATAAGTAAACAGATGAGAGTGTCAGGCCACTTGTAGTCCACAACATAATGCATGATCATAAATATGGCATATGTGGATTATGTGTGTGTGTGTGTGTCGATTCATGCCTGTATGCTGCATATGTATTGTTTTGTTTCAGCATAGGTTTGACTCCTCACCACAAAGAACAAAAGGCTGTTTTTTGAGGGTAGATGCAAGTTATTTTGGTGGCATGCCAGCCAAGAATTATCAGTGACTAATCTTTCATGTGGGCAGCACTGCTATGATGTGAATGTTTCTGCACTTCACCCCAGTGCAGCTTTTATTCTACATCTGCCTTTAATCTCGTGTGCACTGTAGGCATCTGTGAGGTGTGAGAATTTGAAGACAAGAAGTATTTTTTTTTTTGGATGGAGTTGTCTTCTACTTGTCTTCCACATAACAGTTAGATTATAAATTTAAATGGTAACAGAAAAGTGAAGTTATATTGTCCAAATCTCAGTCCCTTTTTAATGTACATGCAGCAGACGGTTAGATACTACCGTTTTTTTTTTAAAAGTACATATTGTGGCCCCTCAGCTTGGTCCAGATTTGACTTGTTGCTCTCAGTAAATACACTGACTTTATGGAAACAATATATTATCATCTCCTTTCACTGTGAGTTAAATTAACAGCAGCATTGCAAGTTTGGTGCAGCAGTATTTGAACATGTTTATTGTATGTTGCTTTAATAGTGTCTCCTGTACGTTCATAATTTACATTTCACGAGGACTTTGCTATTTTAATAGTTGACTGAAAACAATTTTGCCAAACAGTTTGGAAGATTCTGAATCAGAAACTGATATCCAAAATGATTAGTTAGTTTAAAAATCAGATTGTAGTATGCTTACACTAAATTTTCATAAGTGCAGAAAAAAAATGTAATTCCTTCAATATTGTTGTACACTGTTCATAAGTAATGCCCTGTGCTGAAGTGTCTTAAGCACTTGTTGCTAGCCTGCTGATCCTGTATTGTCTCTTCAGTGGCACATTTATTATTTTACTTGCAACAAATTCTATTTAAATGAGAAATGCCAATCATGCCGCATTTGATTTCAAACTGGATCATGCCAATCTTGAAATGTTGTATTTCTGTACACGCTCCAGCTTTGATTTTGTTTTGTATATCACTTTTTGCACAATTGTACAAAGCTGAACATACTTGGCTTTCTTCCATTTTTGGCCAGTTTCAACGATGTAATTTATTTTGTTGCCTTATAATGAATATCATGTGTAAATTTTGTTGAGATGAAAGCATTTGATTTTTAAATTGTTTTGCACATGCTAGTATAACATTAAATTTCTATTTAATTTTTCCGTAGAATCAAATGACAATAAACCATTCTTCATAGCAGTGAAATGTTTGTGCTTTGAAAGTCCATGTTACCAATGTAATGTTAAACTGAGCAGGCTGCAAGATGATACATTCGGTAATTACAATTAAAAGAGAGTCGTGTCATCTCATGTTATCACACTAGTTTGTGGTAAACTGAGATGTTGGCTGCTTTACATTTATTTTCACTCTTCAAATATAATAGTACCTTTTTCATAGGTTCGTTTGGGTCAGACGAGGGAAGAAATTTGAACTAAAGGATTTTTAAAATGCCTTGAGTTTCTCACTTCTTAAGTCTGGTGGCGAGTATCCTGGGGCATTAAATAGTCGTAAAAATGTACATGGACATGAGACTGCAGATCCTGAAATCTTGAGCAGAACTGTTGGAGAAATAGTTTCCAGAATCCAACCAAAAATCACACCTCAGCTCTACAGATTATTGCTTTTCAAGTAAAATAATGCCTTATAAATGTGGCAAGACTTTCTACCTCCAGCATTGTTTTCGGTGTTGTTCCCAAGTTAAATTCTTCTTCTTTCACTTCTTCTTAAACCCATCTACAAATCAATTATTGTATTTCCCGGCAATGAAGACGCACCTGCGTCGAAGATGCACCCTAATTTTGAGTTGCTATATTTTGAAAAAAGGCTGGCAGGACAGGATTTCTCACGCTCAAAAAAATAAAAAATAAAAATAATGAAAGTAACAATTCAATTGGCCCAAGGCTTCCAGATCTCCTCCATTCTGAATGACTGAATGGGTGGGCCGGTAGAGCATGACGGCAGGTGGAGAGGTGGTGGGAAAAACGGGAGCACACCGGGACAAGTTGAATCAGTTGTGATCATATTGAATGACAATACTAGTTCAAGGGACCAATTGAAGTTACTCGCGCTGACACATGAGTAAACTCCACCTCCCGCTGTCCTGTTATCCACCGCCCGCTGACACGCTCCGCTCTATGATCTTTGCTCTTGAGCTGGTCCCCTCACTGTCCGGTCTCCGAGCCAGGTCAAAAATAGGGATAACGAGAATTTCAAAACTAACACCAACTGCTTTTGTGCGCGTCTGCTTTCAAGGCAGCGGCATTCATAGAAACATAGAAAATAGGTGCAGGAGTAGGCCAGTCGGCCCTACGAGCCTGCACCGCCATTCAATATGATCATGGCTGATCATCCAACTCAGTATCCTGTACCTGCCTTCTCTCCATACCCACTGATCTCTCTAGCCACAAGGGCCACATCTAACCCCCTCTTAAATATAGCCAATGAACTGGCCTCAACTACCTTCTGTGGCAGAGAATTCCACAGATTCACCACTATCTGTGTGAAAAATGTTTTCCTCATCTCGGTCCTAAATGACTTCCCCCTTATCCTTAAACTGTGACCCCTTGTTCTGGACTTCCCCAACAGCGGGAATAATCTTCCTGCATCTAGCCTGTCCAACCCCTTAAGAATTTTGTAAGTTTCTATAAGATCCCCCCTCAATCTTCTAAATTCTAGCGAGTACAAGCCGAGTCTATCCAGTCTTTCTTCATATGAATATCCTGCCATCCCAGCATTCTTATTCTCTCTGTTATTCTCATTTGACCGACAACCGCCACACATCTCCAAAGCATGTCCTCATGGAAATTTACATTGAAAGACACGGACCGGGCAGTGAATGCCATGCAGTGTCACCCAGCGCAGCAAGTGAGGCCATGTCCTGCTCCCGGGGGCAGTCGGAATTTAAGGATTTGCGGGAAGCGGCTGAGATGAGCGAGGCCGGCGAGCGGCTGGAGAGAGGTGTTCAGACGGAGAGCACTGCCAGAGGTGAGCGGACCAGCTGAAGGCGCTGAGGTGACGGCCGGTTCTGCTGTCCGGTCCCGGCGGCCGCTCATAGCCACCCGAGCTGCTTCACTCCCCGGCCACAATGCGGTGGCTCCGCGCCCAGAGCGCCGCGGCAGCGGTGAGTGAGTTTCTGGCATGATCCCTGACCCCCTTCTTCTCAACACTCCTGCCCTCCCCGTACCTTTAACCCTGGCGGCCCAGCCAATTTGTGCAGCCCAGGCCGAGCTGAGCAGGGCCAGACTCCCCACACACTGTGAAAGGAACTCTTTGCCCCCCAGCGGCGTTGCCCTTTTACAGCCGCTTCCCATCAGCTGCCAGCAATGAGTGATAGACTGGGCTATCCCTCCGTACAGCAGCATCATTCTTGATGTTGCTGTACTGAGGGATAGCCAAGTCTATCTTTCTTGGCTAACAACCTAATCTTCGGCCTCCAAGACGCAGGTAAATTTTCGTGCCTTATTTTTGGGTAAAAAACAGTGTCTTCATTGCCGTCAATTCCCGTACTGTACTGTCCGGTGTGGTGTTGAGCTTCTTCATCATTGTTGCAGCTGCACTCACCCAGGCAAGTGGAGAGTTTGCCATCATTCTCCTGACTTGAGCCTTGTAGATGGTGGACAGAGTGAGGACGTAAATTTCTCACCACGGGATTCCTAGCATCTGACTGCTCTTGTTAATTGTGTACATGGCTGCTTCAGTTTTTGGTCAGTGGAATCCCCAGGATATTGATTGTGTGTGGGGGGGAGGGGGGTTCCGTAATGGTAATGACATTGAATATCGGGATGATCGCTGTTATTTTAAATCTTATTTATAGAAAGCTGACCATTTTAGTTTTATTTCACACTGAAAGTATATTCGTTTGCTAGAATAGATGCACATCAAATGCTTTCGACTTTTATTTTACTTGTATTGTACAACATTTCAGGTGATATTTTCAGTAATAACATGACCAAATTGAAAATTTATTACAGGTATAAGCAAATGTATAGATTTACACAATTTGAGATTCAAGTTTGATTCCTCGTCAGATGTTGTATTGGGGAAGACTTATGCATGGTTAAGTCCCTGACTATATAATAATTGGTTTAATAATGCACTTGTCAAGATAAGATTGTGCTGAAGCCAGATGAATCTTTGTGAGCTGGTCCCAGAAGGAGATCTGCTATCATTCATTACAATTGCTCCACAGTTTTAAACCTTTACTTCAACAGCAGAATTTCTTACACAAAATCTGCCACACTGTGGACAACTTGCTTAATTGTAATCATTTATAGTTTCTTTGCTAACTGTAAAGCAATCAACAAAAAAGCTTTTCACTATTCCGCGGTACTCATGACTATAATAAATTAAATTAAATGTCCTAAGGCAACCGGTGTAGTTAGTTACTGAAAATGAATTGCAAGGCACCAAGATGCTTTGGCATGTGTTATGAGGATGCCACACTAGTTAGTCGGCGAGTCTGTGAATGCAATTTCTGACAGTTATTTTAATTTTTTATTTCATTTTCAAGATATGAGTGTTACTGGCAAGGTCAGCATTTATGGCCCACCCCATTATCGCTAAACTGACTGGCCAACTCTGCCATTTCGGGGAGCTTTTTAAGACTCAAATCACGTGCAAATGAAAGTGAAGTGGCAGTTGGTTATAATGATGCAGCCCAAAACCAAATGACCAAAAAAGAAGAGCAAAGCTTGTAATATGTTACTGAAACTTAAAGGGGAACTAACAGAAACTTAGCAGATGTTTGACTAAAGGTTTCCTTCACGTCACAGCAACAGGTTATTCAGAAGTGAGCAGTCAATGTTCAGCAAACAGAATAACAATCCAGCTATTCTATACTGGTAAGTTCGTATGTTACTTTTATATTTTCCAAAACTGAATTGAAAGTATTTTTGTTTTGTATACAATTTTCTTACTATAAAGTTTCTGATTTTGTGCAACTGAATTCTTTATTTAATTAATTTTCATTTTCATAATTATCATGCACTATTATAAAGGGTAAGATAAAAGGGATTTGGTATCAAATGTATCGTGAATTTAAGTATAGAAGTAGAAACAAGGAACTGCAGATGCTGGTTTACCAAAGAAAGACACAAAATGCAGGATTAAGTCAAGCAGCATCTCTGGAGAACATGGATAGGTGACATTTCGGGTCAGAGCCCTTCTTCAGACCGTCAAGTGAATTTAAGTGCTCTTACCAACCTTTTTATATAGTTCTAAAAATAAAATTAAATGAATATAATTTTGGTATCCTGTTTCCTAAAGAATTCAGACTATCTTTTAATTAATTAAATTCCTCTGAATTTACTAATATGCTGAGTCTCACCATTGAAATTAACTGCACCATCAGTATTTGTGGATGAGTTTAATTATTGGACTCCCACTGGGATGTACTCTTCCAACAATTGTAATCATATAACCTTCCCTCAGGGCCTTCTAATTAATCCTGTGGTTTAAAGCATCCAGGCGATGCCTGTGAATTTACTGCCTATGTTACAATCGTTTTCAGACAATTTCCCTCCCAGGATTTTAAACTGATGTTGCTTTTAATCATTTCAATATGACATTGTTTCACAATTCATACTTGAGTATCAACTGCGATTACTGCCCGTGGAACTAAACACATACTAGCCTGATTCTCTCCTCGCCCAATGTCTATACTCTTGCCTTCACTAGGCAATAATAATGTTCATGTCATAGGAACACAATTAGGCCGTTCAGCCCCTTGAGTCTGCTCTGACATCCCATCATTGTTGACATATCTTTCCCTTGCAACCCCATTCTCCTGCCTTCTCCCTGTAACCTTTGACGCCCTTACTAATCACCGGGTGACACAGCGGTAGAATTGCTGCCTTACAGCGTCAGCGATCTGGGTATGATTCTGACTACGGGTGCTTGTCTATACGGAGTTTGTTCGTTCTCCCTGTGACCAGCATGGGTTTTCCCCGGGAGCTCCAGTTTCCTCCCACACTCCAAAGACATATAGGTTTGCAGGTTAATTGGCTTAGTAAAATTGTAAATTGTCCCCACTGTGTGCTGGGTAGTGTTAATGTGTGGGTCGGCACGGACTGGGTGGGTCGAAGGGCCTGTTTCCACGATGTATCTCTAAACTAAACTAAACCAGAAAACCTGACAGATTGGACAAATGCAGAGCTTTGAACACTTGAGTTTAACCAATTTGCCACAAATTGGGCCCATGATCATGTTCTGTGTAGTGCACCTTATACATTGATAAACTAAACTTGTTTAACTATTGACTAAAGCGATTGACAATAGTAAATGAGTTTCAAAGCATGCTATGGAGCAGGGTCAGCAGTTGCTAGCATGTGAATTGGTAAATGTGACATGTAGTCAGATAAGAATCCAAATGTATAGTCTACAGATATGTTAATCTATATCCTTGGGTTGTTTGTATTATGTTCAGTTCCTTTGTGTAGGAGTATCTTCTTTGATGCATACAGTAGAATTTACTACTCATACAGTAGTAGTGAATAGATCATATGAAGCTACTTTGATTTAGTAGCATTTCAATTAATGACTCCATATGCAAACGCAGATGGTTGAGATTAGTAGAGGATATTTATGAGAAGTTATTCTTGCCATTATTAACACAACTTTTAATTATCGCCAAAATGTGTATTTGTTAACGTTCTGATATTACATAAGGACATGTTTAGCACAACACCAGATTGTGATTCAACATGTATTATAATTTTAACGAGTACTAGACTAGGGAATCTATCAAAGAGTTGCTCCATAGAATGCTGAAACACCTCACTGGCCGAACTGATACCGAACGGCATCCACAAGAATCTGTAGCGGCCGAAAGCAGTGCTGAAGTTGGAAGCATAGATGATGAATGATCCAGGAGGATTTGCCAGAAGGAGCTCTTGTGTCTAACACAGAGAACACTGCTGCCTTACCCATGTGGGCAGCTACTTCCTCCACGGTACGCATGGGGTGATGGGGCCTTTTGAGTGCAGTGTTTAGGTCCATAGGATTAATACATATGCAAATCTCCTGTTTATTCTTCTTTGGAGCAGCCTCCATCGAGGACACCCAATCGGTGGGTTGTAAAACAGGTGTGATAACTCCCAATGTCACCATTCTGTCCAGTTCGGCTTTGACCCGGTCCCCCATGTCAATGGGTACACGGTGGGCAGGACGAACCACGGGTCGCACCTCTGGGTCTAAAGTCATAGAGTAGGTTATTGGTAGCTTGCCCAGTTCCTCAGTGAAAAGATCCTGGTAATCCGTAAGAATACGTTGTGTATAATCAGGAATTAGAATTAGTTGATGCACGGCCTTGCTGAAGGAAACCAGTCCCATAACTTTGCAGGCATCATAGCCCAAAAGTGGCACGACCTTGCGGTCAATGACATAAAACTCCTGCTTGTATGATTGATCCCCTAGATGGCACTGCAGCTTTACAATACCAACTGGGTTAAGTTCACTTCCACCATAGGCCACAAGAGTAGCACTACAAGTTTTTAATTGTTCTGCATTCCAAACATGAGTAAACTCCTCGTGAGACAAAACATTACATTTCACTCCAGTGTCGATCTTCATTTCAATCGTATTGTTGTTTACCTTCACAGTGGCCATGGGCTCACTATTTTGCACATTTTGTCTTGCAATGGAATGTGTTTGCAGAATCACACCATCCACTTTAGGCTTATCATCAGTGCTGCTATCAGATAGCTCAGACAAAGGCTCGGCCTGTAGCAGATTCACTGATTGTTTTGTCTGCACTTTACTGAAACCGCATGGTTGAGATCTACAGCATCTCCAGAAATGGTTTTGTCGTTTGCAACCATGGCAAATTTGGCCAAAAGCTGGGCAACTCTCCCTTCTTGCAACACGAGACCCACTGCAATTTGTGCACTTTGTAATAAATCTTGTCACAGGCCTATCAAGCTGTGTTTTCATCGCTATCGCAGGCATCTGTTGTCTTAGAATCGCGGCCTGTACAATATCAATTCCCAGAGTTAAATGCTGAGCCTCTGTCAGCGTTCTGGCGTTTAGAACAGGCAGCTCATAATTCTCACAGATAGAGACAGCATTATCTAAAGTTACAGCAGGGTCACGTTTATTAGTATCTTAGTTTATCGTTAACAAGACCGCACACTAATCTGTCTCTAATGAACTCATCCTGGAGCTCGACAAATCTACAGCTTCTTGCTGCCTTTTTTATCGCACACACAAACAATTCAATAGTCTCACCCTCATTTTGGTTCCGTGAGAAGAACTTTACCCACTCGATGGGAGGATTGGCTTGAGGGTTACACAGTTGTCGAAATTTTCTTTTGAGACATTCCGGGTCGACCGCCGTTTCAGCAGGGATAACGACCAGAGCTTCACCATCGACAGGTGGATGAGTTACTTCTCCAGCATACGCAAACTGTTCTGCTCGTTCGTAAGCTTTGTCTCCTGCGAGACTGAGGAGCAGGTTATCACGGGCCTTAGCTGGCTTGTCATAGTAAGATGCAGCGATGAAGAGGCGCCAACACTTTCCGATTCTGCTATCAAAGGCGAGAGGTTCCGGTTTTCGGAAAACTTCTCCCATATCCGAAAGTGTAAAAACTTGTATAAATAGCAGCCAGTCGATCCAAAGTTCACTTCTGACACCATGTATAAAGTATCATTGACACTGAGTCGTAAAACTTCATAATAAGTACTTTAATAAGAATACATACAGGAACCATAGAAACAGGCACCGTAGGCTCGAAGTTATAGATTAAAACTGAAAGCATGGTTGCTCACATTCCACAAGATGGCATATTGGAAACCCGACATGGATTACGGATCGGGTCAGCAATAGCAAAACCAGACATGGATCAAATCAGCAATAGTGATTGATCTACGCATGTACCTGTCCATATGCCTTCTAAATGGTGTTATCCAACAGACTTTTCTCATAATCATTGGTGAGTTGGCTTTGTCCACTAATTTTTATATTCATTGTTCCTCCATTAAGAAAACTGCACAAACCATAATTCATTGAAAAATTAATAAAACAATTATTTACTAACAAATTTAAAAAGCAACTGATGGAAAGCTTACAAAATAACAATAAATTCCTGGATGTCCCCAGAATACCTTCTTCCAGATATATTTATGCTTATTAATCACATTAAGTATATGGTTCCCCTTTAAGTTAGACTAAAGCGATCACCTATTCAGCGATCACACTAACACTATCCATTACACTAGAGACATTTTTTACAATTTTACTGAAGCCAATTATCCTACAAATTTGTACGTCTTTGGATTGTGGGAGGAAACCGGAGCACCCGGAGTAAACCCACGAGGTCATAGGGAGAATGTACAAATCCCGTACGGACAGCACCCATAATCAGGATCGAACCCAAGTCTCTGGTGCTGTAGGGCAGAAATTATGCCACCCAATGCTTCTTATAAAATGGAAAGTTTAGTAAATTCTTAAACTATAATGTAACATATTGAGAGCAGTTTTATTCTTAATTAGGATTTCTCCATGTTAATTGTCAACTCATTGCAAATACATTTTGATATATAAGTATAGAACAAAATTACTGCCCTAATTTACCATTTTGAGAATGGCATGCCATTTTGACAATTGGTATAAGTAATCTTTCTACACATTTTTTTTTTTTCCTTCTGACGATTGTGTTTTGAAATCATTTATTGGCAAATCCCACATGTAATTAAAATATCAGCACCACAAGATTTTGAGTTACAATGTCCTTAATTTTGTTTCCAATGTATTCAGCTCTACGTGAGTTTCTTAACTTAATGGAATTCATTAAGGTAATGCTTTTTGTAAATCTGTTAAGATACTCATATTATTTGCTACCGGATGTAAAACCACATTTTTAAATCACTTCTCTTTTTGTGATGCCAGTGTATGTAATTAAGCAGTGTTAATTCTTTAAAGAGCATATAATACAGATTCAAAATGATGGCTGTTCATATCCAGATTTAAACATGAAATCACAATTTTAAGAATCTTGGGCACGTGAATCTGCTACATGCCTTTACACACTGCAGGAAAAATGAACATTGAAGTCTGTAACGAAAGAGAATAACGGAGTCTAGATCTGTCTTCACCAATGCTAATGATGCACTAAAACATCAATACTCCTGTACCTGAATCCTCTCACAATACAATCCAGTGTGATTATAATTTGCCTTCCTATTTCCTCCTATGTTTGCTTTCAATGTCAATTGGGTCCCTTCAACATTAGCCTGTTCCAGTCTCTTACCATTTAAAATGAAACTTTTTGTTTTATTTGCTGTATTAGATCCACATTTTGTTACTGCTGTTATGGTCTTTGAAAGGACACAAAGTGCTGGAGTAACTCAGCAGGTTCAGGCAGCATCTCAGGAGAACATGGATAGTGAATGTTTCAGGTTGGGACCCTTCTTCAGATCCTGACTTGCTGACTTTGTGTCCTTTTGTTTATTAAACCAGCATCTGCAGTTCCTTGTTTCTATATTACCTTGAAGTCTCCTTGTATCTTCTGCGCTGCTGGGAAATGAAGCTGGTGACTTTCTGTTAATACTTTCTCCTGGTCACTTTCCTCACCCCCTGGGCTATCCTTAACTGTCTCTCCCACCGCACATGGCCATTCATACATGCTTCTTTGGCTGAAGTGCTGAAATGTGACCACGGGCTAGAGATACCACAATTCAAAACCCAAGCTTCTCACCTTTCCAGTGATTATGGTTAGGATTATCAGGGCTGAACAAGACACCTTCCGTCCCCTCCCTCCCTTCCATCTGTAAATTGTCATTACCTTGGCTCAAATGTAAAGAGAATAGTAACCATTAGATTAAAGTACGGAAAGATGAGTTTCTGCCATTGGATCCTAGCAATAGTCACCACCTTCTGAAGAGGAGAGTAGAAAATAGTTTGGGGGCAGAGTATGAAAAATAGTGATATTATTCCAAAATACTATTATTAATTTGCAGGATAAAATATTCTACTGCAGTTTTACATGTGATAGGAAACTTAAACAAAATAATTTATGTTTATCTTGAAACATTGACATTTTATAAGGTCCTTCATGGTAGGCTGATTCAGAAGATTAAGATGCCGTGACGTGAATATAGAGAGTTATAGGTGGATGGGTGGTATTCTAGATGGAGGTTTGTGACCAATGGTGTTTCACAGGATTCAGTCCTGAGACTTGTATTGTTTGTGAGATGTACAAATGACTTGGGGGGGGGGGGGGGGGGGGGGGGGGGGGGTCAGTCAGCATGGATGAGTTGGGCCGAAGGGCCTGTTTCCCTGCTGTATGACTATGACACTAAAAGCATAGATGGGTTGGTTAGTAAGTTTGATGTCATTAAAATTGGTGGAATTGAGGACAGTGAAAAAGGCTGACAAATGATACAGCATGGAAATTACAGACATGGGTGGAGGAATGGCAGATGGAGTTTAAATGTGAGATGTTGAACTTTGTAAGGGGAAAATAAATGGTTAATGGAGGGACCCTTAACAGCATTGATATGCAGAATGATCTTGGGCTTCAAGTCCCCAGCTCCCAGAAAGTGGCAACACAAGTAGAGAGAGGTAACAAAGACATATTGACTGTTTAGCATCATTGGTCGGGGCATTGAGTATAAGCGTCAGGAATTCATGTTGTGGCTTTATAGGACCTTGGTTAGGCCACTTTTTAGAGTATTGTGTGGAGTTTTGGTCGTCACCACATTACAGGAAGGATCGGAGGCTTTGGAGAGGATTCAGAAGAGATTTACCTGGATTTGAGAGTATTTGCTGTGAGAGGTTGGACATTTTTTCTGGACCTTCGGAGGTTGGGTGATATCTGATAGAAATATATAAAATTATGAGGCATAGACAGAGTAGACAATCAGTAACTTTTTCCCAGCGTGGAAATGTCAAATACTAGAGGGCAGAGTTTTAAGATGAGAAGGGGAAAGTTTAAAGGAGATATGCTGGGCAAGTTTTATTTCATTTTTTTGCACAGAGAGTGGTAGGTGCCTATGATGCACTGACAGAAGTGGTGGTGGAACCAGATATGAGTGACATTTAAAAGGCTTTGAGATAGGACCAAGAATATTAGTATTGGTGTATTATTATCATGTGTACTGAGATACAGTGAGATACAGTGAGAAATTTTGTTTGCATGCTATCCAGTCAAATCATACTCTACATGAGTACAATCAGCTCATACACAAGTACAACAGGTAGAGCTGAGAAAAATACCAGAGTACAGAATATTATGCAATAACATTACAGTTACAGAGGAAACAGTCCAAGATCTGCAATCAGGTTGGGTGGAAGATCTGGACTACATCCTAGCTTATGGGAGGACCATTCAGTAGTTTGAATTCAGTACAATGGGGAAGAAGCTGGTCCTGAATGGAGGGATATGGATGATATGCAGGCAGAAGGGATTAGTTTAATTTGATATATTCGGCACTGACATTGTTAACCAAATGGGCTTGTCCCTGCGTTGTACTGTTCTATTTTTTGTTTTTAACATTGAACAAAATGCAAAATGTCACTACTCAACTTCTTAGAGTGTACAGCTGTGGTGCTGGGTTGAATGGTTTCCACTCAAATGACTATGTTGAGGGCTTAATTTTCTTTTGGTACAATCAGTCGATGACATTGACTGTCGTGCTACAATAGATAATAGGTGCAACTGCAGAAGGACCTCTTTGCTCCTATACTCAACTACTCTTGTTATGAAGGCCAACATGTCATTCGCTTTCTTCGCTGCCTGCTGTACCTGCATGCTTACTTTCATTGACTGATGGACAAGGACCCCCAGATCTCGTTGTACTTCCCCATTTCCCAAGTTGACACCATTTAGATAATAATCTGCCTTCCTGTTTTTGCTACCAAAGTGGATAACCTCACATTTATCCACATTAAACTGCATCTGCCATGCATCTGCCTACTCAACCAACCTGTCCAAGTCACCCTGCATTCTCATAGCATCCTCCTCACAGTTCACACTGCCACCCAGCTTTGTGTCATTTGCAAATTTGCTGATGTTACTTTGAATCCCTTTATCCAAATCATTGATGTATATTATAAATAGCTGCTGTCCCAGCACCGAGCCTTGCGGTACCCCATTAGTCACTGCCTGCCATTCTGAATGGGGCCCGTTAATCCCTACTCTTTATTTCCTGTCTGCCAACCAATTTTCTATCCATGTCAGCACTCTACCCCCAATACCATGTGCTCTAATTTTGCCCACTAATCTCCTATGTGGGACCTTATCAAATGCTTTCTGAAAGTCCAGGTACACTACATCCACTGGCTCTCCCTTGTCCATTTTCCTAGTTACATCCTCAAAAAATCCCAGAAGATTAGTCAAGCATGATTTCTTCTTTGTAAATCCATGCTGACTCAGACGGATTCTGTTCCTGCTATCCAAATGTGCCGCTATTTCATTTTTATGATTGACTCCAGCATCTTCCCCACCGCCGATGTCAGGCTAACTGGTCTAAAATTCCCTGTTTTCTCTCTCCTGCCTTTTTTAAAAAGTGGGATAACATTAGCTACTCTCCAATCCACGGGAACTGATCCTGAATCTATAGAACATTGGAAAGTGATCACCAATGCACCCACGATTTCTGGAGTCACTTCCTTAAGTACCCTGGGATGCAGACCATCAGGCCCTGGCGATTTATCAGCCTTCAGTCCTTTATATTCTACATCAGGAAGATTGTTTGTGTCGTCCTTAGTGAAGACGGATCCAAAGTACCTGTTCAATTCATTTGCCATTTCCTTGTTCCCCATAATAAATTCACCTTTTTCAGTCTTCAAGGGTCCAACTTTCAACTATTTTTTTCCTCTTCACATACCTAAATAAGCTATTACAATCCTCCTTTATATTCTTGGCTATCTTACCTTCGTACCTCATCTTTTCTCCCTGTATTGCCTTTTTAGTTATCTTCTGTTGCTCTTTAAATGTTATCCAATCCTCTGGCTTCCCGCTCATCTTTGCTATGTTATATTTCTTCTCTTTATTTTATACTGTCCCTGACTTCCCCTGTCAGCCACGGTTGCCCCTTACTCCCCTTGGAATCTTTCTTCCTCTTTGGAATGAACTGATCCTGCATCTTCTGTATTATTCCCAGAAATACCTACCATTGTTGTTCCACTGTCATCCCTGCTAGTGTATCTTTCCAGTCAACTTTGGCCAGCTCCTCCCACATAGCTCCATAGTCCCCTTTGTTCAACTGTAATACTGACACCTCTGATTTACCCTTCTCCCTCTCAAATTGTAGATTAAATCATATTATCACATTATTGTCACTACCTCCTAATGGCTCCTTAACCTCAAGTTCCATTATCAAATCTGGTTTGTTACACAACACTGAATCCAGAATTGCCTTCTCCCTGGTAGGCTCCAGTACAAGCTGCTCTAAGAATCCATCACAGAGGCAATCCACAAACTCCCTTTCTTGGGGTCCAGTACCAACCTGATTTACCCAGCCTACCTGCATGTTGAAATCCCCCATAACAACCGTAGTATTACCTTTACGAATGCCAATTTTAACTGTTGATTTAATTTGCACCCTATACCCAGGCTACTGTTTGGGGGCCTGTAGATAAGTCCCATTAGGGTCTTTTTACCCTTACAATTCCCCAGTTCTATCCATATACTGCATCTCATGATTCTATGTCACTCCTCTCAAGGGACTGAACTTCATTCCTCACCAACAGAGCTACCCCACCCACTCTGCCTACCTGTCTGCCTTTCCGATAGGACGCATACCCTTGAATATTCAGTTCCCATCCCTGGTCCTCTTGCAGCCATGTCTCTGTAATTCCCACAACATCATACTTGCATTCCCACAACATCATAATTAAATTAAAGTTAAATACAAGTCAAATTGTCAGAAGTGATAACACTACCTCTCTCAACAGAAACAGGAAATAACAACAAGCTTCTCAAATTCCTTCAGCTGTAACAACCTAACAAGTAAACAGATGTGAAACTTAGGTCTCGATTCCTCTTTTTACACTTATTTACTCATTGGTGATAATTGATGCACATCTTTTCTGTTGGTTTTGTTCTATATTCATCGCTTATTTTACCATTCAATCCTGACAGATGTTCACTGTGATGTTTTGTTTAATTTCCGAATCATTAACAGAGATTTGAAATCCCAGCTCAAGCTTTGGCCATTCTCTGTCTGGTTTACAGAGAAACTCTGGTCCATTGATCCATCTCTCATTGCTTAAGAAGTGGTCTGCTGTTAGTCCTCTAGAAGCTGCATCTGCAGGACTTTCCTTTGTGTTAACATATTTCCACTGTGAAACATTAGTAGCATCCCTTACATAAGAGATTCTGTTTGCTACAAATGATAGAAAACGTTTGTTCTCATTGTTGAAGTACTTAAGCACTGAAGTACTATCAGTCCAGAAATTAGATTCTTCCAGTTGAACCTGTAGTTCTTTCCTTCGCATTATGCTACTTGATTCTGAACTTGAACACTTCTGTTTCAATGCACCAGTGCAGTCCCAATGCTCTTTCTATTGGCAGATTGTCTTTGTCCAATTCCAACTCTCTGGTCTCCTTGGCTCTGTCATCTTGTGGAATGCTCTCCAATACAACACGATTGTTGCTGATCCACTTGGAAAGCGTGAATCCTCCCTTATTGCAGAGGGAAGTCAGATGTTTTACCATTTGAATTGCTTCCTGCTCCGTAGACATGAATGTCAAGCAATCATCCACATAGAAATTATCCTTCACAGTGTTTATCACTTCTTCTGGAAAGTGAGCTTTATTGTCCCCTGCAGTCTTCCTTAATGCAAAGTTCACACAACTTGGTCATGACACTGCTCCAAAGAGATGCACCTTCATCCGGTATTCAACGAGATCTTGCTGTGCATCCCCATCAGGCCATCATAGGAATCGCAAGTAGTCAATGTGTTTTTCTGATACTTTGACGATGAAACATCGCTCTAACATCAGCCATCAAAGCAATTGGTTCTTGTCTGAATTTAATGAGAACTCGAATGTGTGAGTCTGTAAGGTCCGGACCCTGCAGTAGTTGACAGTTGAGTGATGTCCCTATGAAGACAGCAGCACAGTCAAAGACCACCCTCAAGGTCCCTTTCTTTGAGTGATACACCCCATGGTGCGGAATATACCAAAGCTCTCCGTCACTTTGATTTAGTTGGTTTGTTGGTACCATTTCGGCATAATCATTGTCAATCATGTCCTTTTGGAAAGATGTATATTCCTCATGAAATTTTGTATTCTTGCCAAACATGCGTTTCAGATTCTGGGTACGTTGCTCTGGTATGCGACAATTATTCAGCAGACCATTTTCTTGCTTGAAAGGTAAGTCCATAGTGTCTGTCTATCATCTTTACTGAGTGGTTCATAATATCCAAAAACTTGAATTCTTCTCTGGACATTTCTTCCGATTCCTTTACTGGTACTTTCACCGAAGTCATGATTGTATTGCTTGATCAACACCTCTTCTAATTTAACAGTAGATATTTGATTAACAGCAGCAGCCGGGTGGTTCTTCTGGTTCCTACTTTCATTGTTCATACTCAAGGAGCCACAGATAACCCATCCGAGTAGGGTTTTCACAGCAAACGGTCCATTCCCTTGGCTTCTCACAGTCTGTATAGGTTTCAATGCCTTCAAAGCATTTGTTCCGATAAGTAGGTCGATACCAGAATTTATTTTAGGTATCTTGACATCCTTCATGTAAGGAAATTGTTTCAAGTCCACATATCTGGGTATATTTTGATGACAAACAGGCATGGTCTCATGCGTAAACACCTCAGATATTTGTATAAAAGTGTCTTCATCCAGACTAGATATTTCCATACTTGTAATGTGATGAGTAATGCACTCTTTCTCTTCATTCATGGTACGTATTAGAATCTTAATATTTTCTCCTGTCAAGTCCAGCCTCCTCATCAAGCTTTCTGTATAAAAGGTAGCCGATCTTCCATGATCCAAAAATGCATATATTTGCAACACTGTATTCATCTTGCTATTCCTTACCTGTACTGGTAAAGGGCCTGTCCCACTTTCACGAGGTAATTCACGAATTCTCCCGAGTTTTCCCCTTGATTCAAACTCGCAGAATGTTCGTAACGAGTCCGTAGGAGGTCGTAGGAGTTCGTAGATATCTCGTAGCAGCTCGTTATGTTAGCCGTAGGTACTCGTGGCATCAGGTAAGTTGGGATGTTTTTTCCACGAGTAAAAAAATGGTCTGGATGAAAGAAATTGCAACTTTTTACTCGTAAGGAGGGCATCGAAATAGTCGTGGGAATTCATAGACATACACGTAGGAGTTCGTAGGAGTTTGTGAGCATAGTGTTGGAAGATCCTAGGAGTTCGTAGATTACCACAATCTTATTTTTTTTTTAGGTCCTTTAAACTCGGCAGAGGTTTTGAATTAAGTCGTGAAAGTAGGACAGGCCCTTAAGATAGAGAAGATACAGGTTTCTACCCCGGCCCCAATATGGGCAGATATCTGAGGTGAGGTGATAGCATCACTCGTAGCTGGCTTCTTCTTCTGTTCTGTTTGCTCTGGCCTCTTCTGGTCAATGTGAAGTGCTTCAGGATGATCTTGCTTGCATTTATCACAAGCTACAGGACTCTTACCGTCTTTAACCATGTGTCCTTTTTTCAAACATCCAAAACAGATTCCCTTCTCCTTTAATAAATCCATCTTTTCTTTATATTCCTTCTTCTTGAATTTCCGACACCACCTTATGGTGTGACCAACTTCGTTATATGACAAGCAGAACCATCTTGGCTTGACAGTAGATGTATCTCCTTTCTTTTTGTATTTCGTTTCTGTATGTATTACAGCGTTAGCAAAACTACTTCCCTTAGGTTCTGGTCTTCCTTTTGGTTTAGTAAAGGTAGAACCTTTGACTTATCTCTCCACTTTTCTCTGAGTCTGAAGAGCAGTTTAAGAATAATAGCCTGCATATTACCAACAACATTCAAGCAAATTCAGGCAAATGTAGACAATTAATAACAAGCTGCTTTGCCTGTGTATTGTTCATGAAAGTTTAAGCGATCTCCCGGATTAGTAGTTTTCATTTCCACACCTTCTTGGAACTGTTTTATGAAAGTTTCATAATGCAAAGGATCACCGTCATATGTAGGAATTTCCTTTGGAGTTAAGGTGGAAAGGATATTTTGTTGAGCTATGAGCTCACTGATTTTTGTTTGATTCTTCACCAATTCAAAGAATTCATTTTGAGATCTCTGGTTGGGCACAGATGTATCTCTTCTTCTTCTTGCATGTAGTGTGCACAACCTAAAGTTGTAAGACAACTTGTTCTGTTTGATCTTCTGTTTGTGCACGCCAGGTTGATTGCATTCGTCGAAACAGGGTGGACCACGTGAAGGTTGCAATCTCCCACCCAGCCCAGATGTATATTGAACAGGCATCTGTAAAGGGTACTGTCCTGGGTAAGCTTCATCACGAGCGCCATGGCTAGTAGTTTGTCCTAGGCTGGGCGTCAATGGATCAAAAGCAGCAACCGCCAATCTTGGCTTGCTCGAGCCTGTATATTAGGCCTCTGAGAAGAGTGCTGGTCTGGGTAAGTGTTGTCACGAGTCTCAACAGATGGCCCATAATGGCTTTGCTTCGGTCTAGCACCCGGTTGCTTAGATGAAGTTTTATCGCCCATCCAACCTGTCAGTGCTAATGGTGAGTCACGAGGCCAGATACACTCTGGCTGTAGATTTTATTTAGCTGTTGTTTTCCTTTGAGCAGCTCCTTTTCTAAAATAAGAGCTCATCCCATCAGATACTTTAGAGCCGCTCCTTAAACCTTGACCGTACAATATCTCAATCTTCGTCCTGGCTTCTTCCAACTTCGTATCCAGTTCCAACTTCCTTCTCTCTCTTTAACGGCCTTCTTTGTTCCTCAACCTCTCTCTTCGTTTGTGTTGATTTCTGATGACACGTGTCTCGGTCTCTCCCTTGCCGAGGAAAAGTTTTTCCTGTGCTTCTGATACTCATGAACATGCGATTCACCAAGGCCCCAGCAGTTGTAGACGCAATAAGAGTTTTGTTTTAGTTGCTTCACTTCCAGGTACGTAATTGTTCCAGACCCTTGTGGACTTCGCTGGCATCCTCATTCATTCATTCCCTTTGGTCTGTGATTGTTAATAGTCTTCTTTCCACAGCTTCTCTCTGTCCTTCTGGCATTTTTCCAGGTAGGCTAGTTCCCCTTTCTCAGTTCTGATGACCACTTCTCCGTCTCTCCCCACAGCTCCACCTTCTGGATCTTCTTCATACCCCTGTGGCTCTTCTCTGCCTGACTTACCTGTCGAAGATTCCATGGCTCCCTCTGGTGGCGCCTCTTTGCATGGCTTACCTGCTTCTTCTTGCTCCCTGAATTAAACAGGTCTTTGGCAGACTGCCAAATCTGCTAGCAAGAAATACAGGTGGTTTTCAATCGCATTCTCCTCTGATTTCAATAGTTGAGCATAAATCCATAATAGTTGTTCATTCTGGTGCAATGTTCCTTAAACACCCGAAAGCTTCTCTCTGTCCTTCTGGATTTTTTCAGGAAGGCATCCAATTTTTTCAAGTTCACGTACCTGGCTTCTATCCAGGTTGGCTCCCCACAACTCCACTTCTGGCTGCTTTTCCAAAACTTAGCAGGCTTAAACTTCTATCACAGACTTACGTTTGTCGAAGACTCCAAGGCTCAACAAATCAGTGGAACCTTTTTGCATGGCTTCTGTTCTTCTTGCTCCAAATTTAAAGCGTTCCAGGTCTTTGGCAGACTACCAAAATAGCTAGCAATTAGAACAAGTTAGGGCTTTATTCTTTGGAATCAGCTTCTGTCTTATAGAGGTTTTTAAAATATGAGAGGCATAGAATCCATAAAAATTTTTCATTCTGGAGCAGTGAAGATTCAAACAGGGGAAAAGAATCCAGAAACAAAGGGACTGAACTTTAGGGAAAACATGAATTATTTCCAGAGAGTGCCACGTACCTGGGTTTATCCAGGGTGGCTAGCAAACAGGCTTCTTGGCTGCTTTCCAAAACTTAGCAGAACTTAAACTTCTATCACAGACTTTACGTTTGCCTTTTTTTAACCACTTTAAGATTCAACAAATCAGTAGAACTTTTCGCAGCATCTCGTTAAGAAGCTGTTCAAATTAACCATATAATTAAAGCGTTCCAGCTTTCAAATTTACAGCATAATACAATAGTTGTTCATTATTCACAAGCTCGCCACGAGACATTCAATGCCGTCAAAAGATAAATCTTCCAAAAACAGTCTCTTGATTAATAGTTTCTTTATTGTAGTAGTACAAACAGTAAGAAAATTCATCTTGTTGTCTAAGTACATTTCAATCATACTCGTGGTCATGCACGTACATGGTCAAAAACGATGTCTCTTCCCCGATCTTCTTCAAACTAAACTAAACTCCTTGGAAGTCTGCGCGAGAATCCCCGCCGCAAACACGCCTCAGACTACGTATAAATCCCACCCACATAATTACAGGCAGATAAAATGTAAAGGCAACTGGTTATAGTATTGAGTTAAGCTAAATGGCTACTACAATGTGTAATGGCAATTTCAAACTATTCCAAGCTTCAGCTTTCCATTGCCGTTACTACACAAGCAAGGAGGAGTGATCGTACGCAGCTGATAGCAAAGATCTGGTATAAATCTTTATTGAAATAGTTGTACAGACAAAAAAGAAAACATACCAGATCCTCTTTATCCTTCTACAAATCGTAGTTTTCCGTTCTTACTATCTGACCTGGTAAAAACTGTATTCTTTCTCCCGTGCTCGCTTCAATCTAATCTAGCCACTCCCTGTGACTACGCTATATGTAACGTTCATCTTCGTATCAAAAGCCCACCCCCAGGCGTACAAAACAATATTGCTAGAAATATCTAGATAAAACAATAAAATGTGCTAACAGTAACTAGCTTAAGCATGAATGGCTCCTACACAATGTAACACATGACCTTTAGTAGTTTTAGCTTGTATTAACAAAAATATTCTTTTAACTGTTAAAAAGAACTTTGAAGAAGGGTCTCGACCCGAAACGTCACCCATTCCTTTCCTCCAGAGATGCTGGCTGTCCCGCTGAGTTACGCAGCTTTTTGTGTCTATCTTTGGTTTAAACCAGCATCTGCAGTTCCTTCTTGCCCATTGTTTCACTAAGTGACTGCTAGGTGGTTGGAGCGAATCCCTTACTCAGTTGTAACAGACAATCGGCAATAACGGCCACCAGCTCGGCACAGTAGCTCAGTCGCCCAAAGAGTCGTAGCGTCTTTCTGGTCGCCGCTGGATTTTCAACATGTTCAACATTTTTCGGCGACAGTGGGTTGATGCCAATGTGCTCAGCTTGACTTCTCCTGACATAGGTGCTGTCGTAGGTTGTCATCAGGTGACGTAGGTTGTCGCTGGTGCTGACATCGGTGAATTCCATTGGCGACTACCTCCGTCAACCGGCGACAGGTACCGGCGACTGAATTGTCTTCAGTTGTCGCCGACAAGATCGTAGCTTGTCGCGGGTGGGCATAGGTTGACTTCGGTTGTCGTAGGTTGTCATAGGTGTGGTTGTAGGTTGTCATAGGTGTGGTTGTAGGTGGACGTCCCAATGGGCCGCTGGTTGTCGGTAGCTTGACGTCGACTAGGTGGTAGGATGTTGTAGCTTGTTGTAGACATTGTCATAGGAGGGGTCCAGTCTCAGTTTTTTCAGCAACTTGCTACGACTATGACAGCCGCCGGCAGTCCCTTAAAAAATAGGGCAAGTGGGACAGGCACTTAAGTTCTCCCTAGGACCACATACGTTTTCACAGGGTGCTCCGGTTTCCTCTCACACACCAATGTGGTACAGGTTTGTAGGTTAATTGGCTTCAGTAAAAAATATAAATAGTGCCTAGTGTGTGTATGATAGTGCTGGTGTATGGGGTGACCGCTGGTCGGAGCGGACTCAGTTGGCTGAAGATCCTGTTTCTATGTTCTCCAGAGATGCCTGACCACTGAGATACCCCAATACTTTGTGTCTTTCTTTGCACACGTTCCTGCTTGGCATGCATTATTTTAAAAGTACAGAGTTTGGAACACTTTGCAATATATTTTCCATTGTAGCACCCAGCCCTTCATGAGTCTCTCAAGTTGGTTCAAGACCTTTTGTTAAGTGATTGAATGCTGTTTAATAAACCAAGAGTACAATAAGATTAATTTATTTTGACTTTGAAGATTAGCTGCAGTAAAATTATCCCATGGCATGTTTGCCACTGTGACATGAACATATGCCAACATTTTCTAAAAGACTCCATCTTTCCACCACAAACCACAAAAATTTGAGCAGCTGGAATAAATAATGGAAATGAAGCCTTATTAAGGAAGTACCAACAGATACAAACAAAAAGTTGAAATTAATGTTGAGAGCATGTGAGGCTGAGATTTACTGTTATGCAAATCCATATTTTGCTTAACTTTCACTGTTCATATGTGGTCTTCAATCAAGGCCTCTGGCTCACAACCTTATCTTTGGAGGGTCTTGAGTTGTTTTTATCCTGGTCACAACTACTGAGAAGGCGAGTGCACGCCTCAATGACTATTGGCCAGTGGCACTAACGTCTGTGGTGATGAAGTGCTTTGAGAGGTTCATTATGGCGAATATCAACTCCTACCTCGACAAGAACCTCGACCCACTGCAGTTCGCTTACCGCAACAACAGATCAACGGTGGATGCAAACTCACTGGCTCTCCACTCCGCTCTGGACAACTTGGACAACACAAACTCATATGTCAGGCTGTTATTCATTTACTACAGCTCGGCATTTAATACAATCATCCCCTCCAAGCTTGTTACCAAGCCCTCAGAACTGGGACTGCGCATCTCTCTGCAATTGGATCCTCGACTTCCCCATCCACAGACCGCAGTCTGTCCGTATTGGTGGAAATGTGTCGTCCTCGATAACAATCAGCACGGGAGCACCTCAAGGCTGCGTGCTCAGCCCCCTGCTGTACTCACTCTATACTCATGATTATGTAGCTGGACATAGTGCGAACTCCATCATCAAGTTGGCCGACGACACCACTGTTGTGGGACGTATCACTGATGGAGACGAGTTAGAGTATAGAAGTGAGATCGACCGATTGACCAAATGGTGCCAGCACAATAACCTGGCTCTCAACACCAGCAAAACCAAGGAACTGATTGTGGACTTTGGAAGGGGTAGGATGGGGACCCACAATCCCGTTTATATCAACGGAACGATGGTGGAAAAGGTCAAGAACTTCAAATTCCTGGGCGTGCACATTTCCGAAGATCTTTCCTGGTCCCAGCACACTGATGCAATTATAAAGAAAGCACATCAGCGCCTCTACTACCTGAGAAGATTACGGAGAGTCAGTATGTCAAAGAGGACTCTCTCGAACTTCTACAGGTGCACAGTAGTGAGCATGCTGACTGGTTGCATCGTGGCTTGGTTCGGCAACTTGAGCATTGAGGAGCGGAAAAGAATGCAGAAAGTTGTAAACACTGCCCAGGCCATCATCGGCTCTGACCTCCCCACCATCGAAGGGATCTATTGCAGTTGCTGCCTCAAAAAAGGCTGCCAACATGATCAAGGACCCACACCATCCTGGCCACACTCTCATCTCTCTGCTGTCATCGGGTAGAAGGTACAGGAACCTGAAATCTGGTACATCCAGGTTCAGGAACAGCTTCTTCCCCACAACCATCAGCCTATTAAACTCGCCAACAAAGACGCTGAACTGTAACAGCCAATTGCGCTTTATCTGTTTATTTATGTGTATATGTGTGGTCTATGCTATATAGACACACTGAACTGTTCTGTATTTATGCCTACAATACTCTGTTGTGCTGCAGCAAGCAAGAATTTCATTGTCCTATCTGGGACACATGACAATAAACTCTCGTGACTTGACTTGTATTCTTCAGGAATACATGCCAATTGTCACCTTTCCGCAAAAAGCTTTCTCTGTAGCTGTTCCAAAAGCGCCCTTATAATTTCAAGCTTATGTACATTGGTGCACATTAACAAATGGCTCCAGGTCTACATTCTGCCGTCAATTAAATAAATGCCACTTTATCCAGATCTGACAGTTTTGAAGTTAACAGTCCTAGCGTCCTTAACAATATGAAAGATAGACACAAAAATGCTGGAGCAACTCGGTGGGACAGGCAGCATCTCTGGTGAGATGGAAAGGGTAACGTTTCGGGTCGAGACCCTTCTTCAGACTCTTGGCTTCTCACCAGAGATGCCGCCTGTCCGTCAGAGTTACTCCAGAATTTTGTGTCTGTCTTTGATTTAAACCAGCATCTGCAGGTCTTTCCTTAACAATATATTGTGCTTGTGTTAATTTTTTAAGTGTATTTTACAGGCTCATGCATTGCTCATTCTATACATAACCGTATTCAATTTGATTTAATAATTTGTTTTCTCCAGGTCACTATGATGTTCTTTTCAATGGTTTAAACAATAGTCCAAACTATTTCTAAATTTGCTGCTGAATTTTGCACATTTCTAATTTCACCTTTTACTGGAAAGATTCTAAATTCTTGGAGATCTCAGTGGTTTCCATCTACTGACCTCATTCTTGAATTTGGCCCTGCTAGAGCATGCCCGAAAGCAACAACTCCTCCGTAGATTGATCAAAAATTAAGCTTTTTGTTTTAAATTTGAATGTTTTCTGTGGGATTTCTTGGAGGAGCAAAAGTCCAGGGACAATTAAGGAGGGTATGAGGTCGAGCAGTATTTGAGCAGAAGGGGATAAATATATCCCAGAGTAAATATGCTACTGAAGACATGGTAATGGAGAGGAAGGGGGAAAAGAAGGAAGAAGGTTGGTGCTGATCTTTTCAGCCCACTGTTACTACTGGAATAAAAAAGAACAGCAGATGCTGGTTTACCAAAGAAAGACACAAAGTGCTGGAGTAGCTCAGCGGGTCAAGCAGCAATACCTGGAGAACATAGATAGGTGATGTTTACGATCAGGACCCTTAAATTCCTTAGAAATGTCCCAACCCGAATCGTCACCTATCAATGTTCTCCAGAGATACTGACTGGCCCGCTGAGTTAACCCAGCATTTTATGTCTTTCAGTGTTAATATTGACCCTATCTGTGTGCTGTGAGTTCTATGTTCTTTTGCTGATTGAAGCCGATAATGTTTCTGGCTCAAACAGAGCTAAATAAAGTACAGAAAATGCTCAACAGATCAACTGCATATGTAGGAATAGAAAGAGAGCTAACATTTCTGGTTAAAGCCTCTTCACCGTTGAAACTTCGTCCTGTAATGTAGCCTCCTGATACTTTCCTCCCTCTGGCTTCACAATCCATAACTCTTCAAACCCGTCTCACACCTTCTGCTCTTATCTGCAGCCTTTGTTCCAAGCATCTGCCTATCAAAACCACCCCTTCCCATCTTGAGCTATTACCTGCCACATTTTGTCCAGCCTTTTCCCTTTTCCAGCTCTCTCCTCTCTACAATCGGTCCGAAGAAGGGACCCATGTTCCTGCAGAGATGCTGCTTGACTGGCTGAATTACTCCAGTTCTTTGTGTCCTTACCTATAACGTTAACTCAGTGTCTCTTCCCACAGATGGTGACTGACCCTCTGAGTAATCAAAGTATTTTTGCTGGGATTTTTAAATTCCGGTACCAGCAGCTTTAACTTTTGATTTTCACTAAATAAAATCCCCTCTGTTTAATTCAGTTTCCCTGTTGTACAAACATTCATTAAACCCAAACTTAACCAGCAGCCCAGAGGAACTGAAGGCAGTTAAATTCTTATTTGCACTTTAACTAGACGTGGCTGCCAATTTGTTTTCCATTATAAAAGTGACATTAATCGCTACACAGTTATTTATCACCATCCAATCTTGGCCATTGCTTAATTTAGTTCCAAAAGTGCTTTATCTGGTGTACATAGCTGCTTCCTGTTTGTAAATTCCTACTTCCTCAACTTGTATATTAGGGTTTCAAAATAGTGTCTTATTCATATTAGTAACAGAGATTGGTCAATATTTTATACTCATGTGTATTGATTTTTTTTAATTAAAAAAAAACAAAAAACAAAGAAGTGGGCAGCACAGTGGCACAGCTGAAGCTGCTGCCTCAGTTTCAGCGACCAGGGTTCAGTGCTGAATGTGCAACATTTGCATGTTAGATATCTGAGCACGGAGCCAGGCCGTTCAGCCCAACTCGGCCATGCCGACCAAGGTGCCCAATCCAAGCAAGTCCCATTTGTCTGAACTTGACCCATAACTCTCTAAACCTTCCTTCGCCATGTACCTGTCCAGATGTATTTTAAATGTTGCCTGCCTCAACTATTTAATCTGGCAAAAACACATGTAAAGTTCTGGGGTAAATCAGCGGGTCAGGCAGCATCTCAGGAGCACATGGATAAGTGTCAGTTAAAGGGTCCTGACCAGAAACGTCACCTATCCATGTTCTCCAGAGATGCTGCCTGACCTGCTGAGTTAATCCAGCACAATGTGTCTTTTCTTCTCTCCAAGTACCTGTTACTTTATTTTCACAGATTATTGTTATTGATACTTAACCACCACCAATTTTAAGTTGATCATCCTTTAGTTTGCAGCATATCCTCATACACTTTTCTAAGAAAACTGGAGTGAAACTCCAGGTAACGTATTCGCTCCACGCATAGTCAACCTTTCCAGCATATCTGACCCATTAGGTCTCACCCCATCCCTTACCTCCATTTCTCTTGTTTCTGCTGATACTTTCTCCGCGGGAAGCACATGTAGGTGACCCTGGAATAATCCCTTCCCCTCTATGTTGATGTTTCACACTAAGCTCTGCTCAAAACAAAAGTTCAATGCTGTTCAAAATTCTTTAAAATTAAATTATTATCTGTAACTAAATTTTTCAAATGAGCAAAATTGTGCTTATAAAAAATAATGTGACTTTATATTTGACAATATCTTTAATTGCAACCTTGAATGAACAGCAGATAGGATACATACTAGTTCTTACCATTGTAAAAATAAGTTGACCAACCTGTGTAGTGTCATAGAATCATGCAGCACTGAAAAGGCCCTTTGGCCCAACTTGCCTATGCCAACCAAGATGCTCCATCTGTATTAGTCTTACCTGTCTGTGTTGGCCCTTATTCCTCTAAACCATCCTTATCCATGTACCTGTCCAAATATATTTTAAATGTTGTTATAGTACCTGCCTCAACTACTCCTCTGGCAGCTCTATATACCGACAGCGCTGTAAAATTTATCTTCAAGCCAACATGCTTATAAGGAAGTTTTATATGTGCTCTGACCATGTGAAGTGTTCCCTGTTCAGAACCTACATCACACCGTTATATACTGCTCAATTGTGGTCTAAGTATAAGAAAAAGAGTATGCAGAGGCTTAAGGTAGCATGCAATGATGCAATGAGGTTGCTACTTCGTGTCCCTAGGTGGCATAGTGCCAGTCAATTGTTTGTGTCCACAAGAGTGCCAACCTGTGAGGCACTCTTAAGACAGCTGATGTTTAGTTGTATGTGTCGCCTGGACAAGTCAGAGAACCACATAATTGAAGCCTTAGTCAGCCCTCTGAAAAGTTGCTATAGATTCACTTCTAGGCTAAGATGGCATTGGTGCAATAGCTTATATATATTTTAGGCTAATATGCAATTTCTTAATGTATCTTTGTAATTCTTTGTACTGTTTGATGTGTATATGGACCTGTGTCTGAAATAAAGCTTTAATAATAATAATAATAATATCCACCACCCTCAAATTTCACTGCACCAGAAATGGTGTATGTGACAATAAATGTCCTTTGCCTGGTGAAAGGACAAGGTTGCCCCTGGGGATCCTATCAAATCTTTCCCCTCTCACTTTAAACCTGTGTCCACATGTTCTTGATTTCCCTTCATGTATCTTGCACGTCACTTGCCTTACAATGGAAAATCCAAAGGTAGATACGAGGATAAGTTGATACAGGTTGACAAAAAAAGACACAAAGTGGTGGAGCGACTCTAGAGATGCTGCCTGACCCACTGAATTATTCCATATTTGAATGGGAAATCCAAGCTTTTCAATGTTTGATATATTTTATGGCTTTGATCTGCCACCTAGTGTTATGGAAGTGAAGTCCTTGCATACAACCATGTGAGAAAACATAGATGAGTTATTTAAGTTGTGACATACCCAGGGCTGCCAACTCTCACGCTTTGCGCGTGAGACTCACGCCCTCAAGCAAACTCTCACGCCCTCACGCTGATCAGACATTTCTCACGCTCTGTGGTGAGAAATTCTGTGATCAACAAAAATTTCAAAACTCGGATAAACTGCATGGTCCGCGGGTGTTGGAGAGCCGGGGCTGAGGGAGGGGTGGAAGCAGCGGGCGGATACAGATGCGGGGAGCCGGGGCTGGCGAGTTTGCGGGGTTGACGAGTATTTGCCGAAGGGACAGACTCTCAAAGGGAGGTGGAGAGAGAGAGAGGGAAAGGAGACAGGGGGGAGAGAGGGGTGAAAGGAGAGAGGGGGAGGGGGGGGGGGGGGGGGGGGGGAGAGGAGGGATAGAAGGAAGGGGGGAGGGGGGGAGAGGGGGGGGGGAGAGGGGAGAGGGGAGGGGGGTAGGGGAGGGAGAGAAGAGAGGGAGAGAGGGGGAGAGAGAGAGGGGAGAATAGAGAGAGAGGGGAAAGACGAGATAGAGAGGGGGAAAGAGAGAGAGGGGTGGAAAGAGAGAGAGGGGGGACAAAGGGGAGAGGGAGAGGGAGAGAGAAACGGGGAAGAGAGAGATGGGGGAGGAGGAAAGAGATGAGAGAGAGAGAGGGGGGGAAGAGAGAGGGATAGAGAGGGGAGAAAGAGTGAGGGAATGAGAGACAGAGAGAGAGAGAGAGGGGAGAGAGGAGGGCGAGGGAGAGAGAGAGGGAGAGAGAGAGAGGGAGAGGGCGAGAAAGAGAGAGGGAGGGGGGAGGGAGGGGGGCGGGAGAGAGAGAAGGGGGGAAGAGAGGGGGGAGAGAGGTTAGGGGAGAGAGAGAGGGAGGGGAAAGGGGAGAGAGGGGGAGGAGAGGGGGGAGGGGAGAGGGAGAGAGAGGGGGGGTTGAGGTGGGACGGAGGGAGAGGGGGAGAGAGGAAAAAGAGAGAGGGGGGAGAGGGAGAAGAGAGGGAAGGGGAGAGAGGGGAGAGGGGTAGACAGGGGAGAGAGGGGAGAGGAGAGGAGAGAGAGAGAGAGAGGGGGGGAAGAGAGATGGAGGGGAGAGATAGAGGGGGAGAGAGAGGGGGGTTGAGAGGAGAGAGAGTGCATCCTGGAGGACAACCAGTGGCTGCTGGAAGTAAGTACCAAGCACTGGGTAGAAGATAGTGGACTTCAAATGGGAGTGGTTGGAGAAAGCACCCTGCTTGCCTGCTCGAATTTCACTTACTGTAACTGTAGGAAAAATGTTCCCGATGTTGGGGGCGTTCAGAACCAGGGGTCACAATTTAAGAATAAAGGGGGGGGCCAGTTAGGACTGAGATGGAGGACAAACTTTCTTCACGCAGAGAGTTGTGAATATGGAATTCTCTGCCATAGAAGGCAGTGCAGGCCAATTCACTTGATGTTTTCAAGAGAGAGTTAGATTTAGTTCTTGGGACTAACAACATCAAGGGATATGGGGGAAAAACAGGAAAGATGTACTGATTTTAGGTGAATAGCCATGATCATATTGAATGGCAGTGCTGGCTCGAAGGGTCGATGGCCTATTCCTGCACCTATTTTCTATGTTTCTATGCTTGAGTATATGGCAATAAAACTCGATCACTTGATTTTGAAGCATTTATGCATGGCGGAGGTATAATGTAGTCATAGAGTGATACAGTGTGAAAACAGGCCCTTCGGCGCAACTTGCCCACACCCGCCAACATGTCCCAGCTACACCACCTGCATTTGGTCCATATCCCTCCAAACCTGGCCTATCCATGTATCAGTCTAACATTTTCTTAAATGTTGGGATGGTCCCTGCCTCAACTACCTCCTCTGGCAGCTTGTTCCATACACCCACCACCCTTTGTGTGGATAAAGTTACCCCTTAAAAAGTTACCTCTTAAAAATACTTCATACAAAAAACATTAAAATCATACTTCTACAGTGCACTAATACATGATTTTAATACATCAAATTTCAAAAAGTTCCTACCCTTGGAGGGGGGACCCCCTTCTTCCACACCCTCTCCCCACTCGGTTGCTCCACTCCCTCACCGGGTACCCCCAAGGCCAGTGATCAGTGATCGCACAGCCTCCCCCCTTTCAAAAACGCTCCAATCCAATTTAAAGCATATATATTGTATTCAAGTGTAAGTTAAAAGACTCGCTGCAGTATGCACCATATTGCACAATTCCAATGGGAGGGGGACATTGTCCTTCCACCCCCCCCCCCCCACCCCACCCCTATGCTCCCTCGGGCTTGGCCTCTCGCAATTTCTCACTCCCAACTCTCACCCAATGTTGGCAGCCCTGCATACCTAAATACTTATGTTGACAGAAGTTTACTGTGTGACCTCAATTATCTTAGAGAGCTGTAAACGTAACACCACAATGCAATGCCAAGATACAGTATGACCTTTCTTTTGTACAGATGAAGCTGTTCAGAAACCTGGTGCATAGACTGCTGCACATGCTGAATGTTAAAAGCAGGAAATACTTCAACAAATGGGTAAGTAATAATGCAAAGCCCAAGATGCACACAATTAGAGTCATTGTCATACAGTACGAAAACAGGCCCTTCGGCCCAACTTGCCCATGCCGACCAAGATGCCCCATCTATACTTTTTTTGTTTTTATAAGTTTTCGAGTTCAGAGATACAGCGCGGAACCAGGCCCGCCCACCGAGACCGCGCCAATCAGCCATCACCGTGCACTAGCACTATCCTACGCACTAGGGACAATTTACAATTCTCACCAAAGCCTATAAGCCTGTAAGGAGAACGGAACAACAAAACAAAGCCAAGCAGGTAATAGATTGATACAGGTGAGAGAGAGGCAACTGGAAAAAATATAATTCAAAGACTAAATTAAAATTGTTTTCTGCATAGATTAATGAATAAGGAATTTGATCAGTTCATTATGTATTCAGGAAAATGTTCCACTGTTTTAGATTCTTTGATGAATGACAGCTGTCAGAGGTACAGCAGGCATTGAAGAAAACGAATGGCATGTTGGCCTTCATAACAAGAGGAGTTGAGTAGAGGAGCAAAGAGGTCCTTCTGCAGTTATATAGAGCCCTAGTGAGACCACACCTGGAGTATTGTGTGCAGTTTTGGTCCCCTAATTTGGGGAAGGACATTCTTACTATTGAGGGAGTGCAGCGTAGGTTTACAAGGTTAATTCCTGGGATGGCGGGATTGTCATATGCTGAGAGAATGGAGCGGCTGGGCTTGCAATCTCTGGAGTTTAGAAGGATGAGAGGGGATCTTATTGAAACACATAAGATTATTAAGGGTTTGAACACGCTAGAGGCAGGAAACATGTTCCCGATATTGGGGAAGTCCAGAACCAGGGGCACAGTTTAAGTATAAGGGGTAAGCCATTTAGAACAGAGACGAGGAAACACTTTTTCACACAAAGAGTTGTGAGTCTGTGGAATTCTCTGCCTCAGAGGGCGGTGGAGGCAGGTTCTCTGGATGCTTTCATGAGAAAGCTAGATAGGGCTCTTAAAACTAGCGGAGTCAGGGGACATGGGGAAAAGGCAGGAACAGGGTACTGATTGAAGATGATCAGCCATGATCACATTGAATGGCTGTGCTGGATCAAAGGGCCAAATGGCCTAATTCCTGCACCTATTGTCTATTGAAATTTTAAATGTTGAAATAAGTAAAACAGCCCTTTAATATGAGAATTATGGCATGAGCATTATTTTCTATCATTATGCAAAAACATTAATTGGACGAAGAGAATCTTGTGATAACTATAATTAGAAATTAGTTCATTGAGGAGCAGCGGTATATTTGCACCAGATCCAATGATACTCAAGTGCATGGAACTACTTATTCTGCAAAGAAATATATTTAAAAAAACAGCATTTGGATATAACATTTAACAACATGTGGACAGATACATAGTTAGGAAAGGTTTAGAGGGATATGGGCCAAACATGGGCCAATGGGACTAGTGTAGATGGGGCATCTTGGTTGGCAATGGGAAACCCTCCCCTCCCTCTCTCTTCCTCCCTCGCAGCGCTGGAGCGCCCGTGGCGGGGGCCTGTCCGGAGCAGCGCCTGGTGTCGTGTCACGGCCGCTGCCTGGACTGCGTTCAGAGTCGGTCATTCCTGCTCCCGTCCAGCGACAGGAGAACGGTCTCCTCGGACCCGCTCCCTGGACGTCAGGTTGACCAGTGGCGAGTCTCCAACGCCGCGGTGAAATAGTCGAGAAATTAACAAAGAGTGTTTAACTTTCTCTGAGAAGTTACAGTAGATCACCCGCGCCCCCTACTGCTTATAACGTAGATACGTTGCAGTAAATGGGAGGCTTATGATTGGCTCAGAACGGGGATGGTGATGTGAGCTGCTTGAAAAATGAGAGAATAATGTCAAGATTCCCTTGTGTTGTGTTTGACTTGTATTAACCATCTGTTGTTGAATAAGATTAACATAAGCGAAAAGTATTTTGTTACTAATGAAATAATTGGTACCCATGTAGTAGATAGTTTATTTTCGGATAGCTGCATCTAACAAAAAATAAAAGTTGTTTACTGCACAGTATAACTGTCGGCTAATTCTGCTGTGAAGTCAGAGAACTGGTGGTCAGTTTTACTGCAGCCATCTCTCCATGATATCATGCAATAAAATCTCGAAGCAAATCTGCGAAGTCTACGCTTTTCATTTTCCATTCATTTCCCTCTAAATCAATTTCTACCACAATCAGCAGCAGCACATTAAATGTAGAACCTTGCTGGTGAGATGTTTTGCTAGTTATGAAATTTGGAAAATATATCTCTAAAGGTTTTGGAGATTAATCCAATGTTAATGTAGACTTAAACTAATGAAGTGACCTACGATCATGATGCCTCTGGTAATTATCCCAAAGATTGACCATAGATAAAGATTAGAAATTTGAAGATACTACCCCAAGCAAAAATTTAGCTTAGTGTTGTTAAATTGGATGTAAACTATGAAGAACAGTTTTATAATAAACTTAATCTTTTCAATAAACAAAATGTCTGTTTCAACTTATCTTTGCACTTATTCTCATTATATGTAAACTAAGCAAATTGATTAATGATATTTATAAATACTTAGCTATAATGATGCTTAGTTTAATAATTGACCCAATGGATCTAAGGTCCATATTGAAAGGCAAAGAAACAAGAGAAACACACAGAAGAAACTCAGATTGTCATTTGCTATTTTCAACATATTTTAAAAGATAATGTTGTATTCTGCTGCATTTTAGGAACGTGGATCAGGTGTTTTCTTGTCATTTATGATCCTTTGCTTGTTGAGCTTGGCAGTTATCCAGATTGGAAGCAAATTAACGGAATATCCTCCAGGCATTGACAAAGCTTGGAACGAACATCATGGCACAACTTGTGGTGATCCTTGCAGGTGAGAAGCTAGTGTCACCAATTCTGTTGAAAGAAAATTATGAAATTGTCACGGCAATCGCTGGAATTGAATTTAGTTTTATCAGGTATCACTGAAATCCCAGTTACTAAAGAAAAATTGGGCATTGCACATTTTAAGGTGAAGGTTCCTCAACTTTTGGATTGGATTGGATTGGATTCAATTTTATTGAAATGGTTTAGCCTGCAGTCATAACATAGAATAAATAACAAAACAAACACTCAACACAATCCCAAAGTCATTGTCATTGTCAAAGTCATTGTACCATCAACTCTAATTTCATTGCCATGTTAGCTCTTGTTTGCCAGCTGCTTTCCTTCCTTGCATAGATACTGGCTGGAGTTTAGAAGGATGAGGGGAATATCATTTGAAACTTACCGTATAATGAAAGGCCTAGATAGAGTGGATATGGAGAGGATGTGTCCACCAGTGGGAGAGTCTAGGACCAAAGGGCATGGGTTCAGAATAAAAGGATGTACCTTTAGCAAGGGGAAAAGGAGACATTTCTTTAGCCAGAGGGGTGGTGAATCTGTGAAAATTATTGCCACAGACGGCTGTGGAGGACAAGTCTTTGGGTATTTTTAAAGCGGAGATTGACAGGTACTAGATTAGTAAGGTATCAAAGGTTACAGAGAGAAGTTAGGAGAATGGGACTGAGAGAAAAATATAGATCAACCATGATTGATATGTGGAGTAGTCTCCATGGATATGACATGAACTTGTATCCAATTTTACTTTAACTGCTGTCAGATTAACCACTTTTTTGGGTGTTCTTTTTCCGCTCTGGTGCTGCCCAAATGTAGTTCACCCACTGATGTTGTCATCTCTTACTGTTACTGTGCCAGGGTCTGTAAGAAAATGAGGAATGAGACTGATGTCTGAACAGGAGCAGGCCAGGGTCTGCTGAATGACAAATCAAGGCAGGGAACCTCGCATTAACCCCATTCCAGACTCTCACCCATCACTGTGCTTCATATTCACATTATTCCATCTGTTCGAACTGTACCTCAAACTTCCTCTCCTCAAGGATCCCAGTGAAAAATAAAAGTAATAGATTCTTGCTGGGTTACGTCACTAAGCCAATCTTTTCTCACCCTTCATTTCAGGCATGTGCTCGGACAAAGATCAGGGAAAATGACCCCTGCATTTGTATTTCTTAACCCCCTGCAAACACTATTTCATTAACCCTGTGAAAATAAAACTAATGATATCATCCATTCTTAAAGGATTTATCTTGTATCTTTGCTACTTGGTGTGTGATTTGGCAACCAATGAAACAACCATTTATTGTTTGTCTTCTCAAAATCTTTCACAGAACATAGAACAGTACAGCACAGGAATGATGCTAAGTTAAATTGATCTTATTTGCCTGTACATGATCCTCTATCCTCTGCACTTCTTGTGCCTATCTAAAAGCTTCTGAAACGCCACTATCACATCCCCTCCACCACCACCTCTGACCCTCCACCACCACCACCTCCAGGCCCCCACCACCCTTTGAGTAAAAAAGAACTTGTCTCACACATCTCCATTAAGCTTTCCCCCTCACACCTTATAACTATGCCCTCTAGAGTTGGACATTCCTACCCTTGGAAAAATCATCACTTTAGAACATCCATTCTTGCATGTTCCTGCTGCACTGATTATAGTACCAATTTTTAAAACATTCCTTATAACATGCAATCAACGTCACTTGCAGACCTATCTGTTTAATATTCTCCTAGAAACTGGAATCTCTTTAACTGTTTATAACTTTTAATTTCATCCTTAATGTTCACATCTGCACCTACAAACTTCTCAGTATTAATTCGATTCATCTTATTAATATCATTAGATATTTTCTCCTCGTCCCTCTGATATTTACTGTCCCACTGTTGGTCAACTGTTTTTGATGACACCATTCAATGCCGTGGAATATTTAATGGCAAACCTCACTTTTTTTAGGTTTGTTCTTGTAGAGACTGTCCCTGATGGGTTGGTCTATGCGGAAAATGCCACAGGATATCAATCGATATACAACTCCTGGATGGACCTGATTAAAATGGCCAACCACAGCCTGGACATTGCTGCATTCTATTGGACTCTTACTGGAAGTGATGTAAATGTGACTGATCCTACTTCTAAATATGTAAGTAAACACAGTTTTCCTTTTGCCGTATGCCTGCCTACATTCAATGCTTGGTTTTGAATCTTTTGAGCCTAATTGAAATGTAAAATTAGATGAGGTTAAAATTAGATTCTTTCTGCTCAAGGTCAACAAGTCAGTGTTGGAGGGATAAATCCTGCGGATTTCTGAGCAAAGTTGGAATGGAGATATTGGCCACACACTCAATCTCCCTTGGATTCTTCAATGACACTGAAGAGCTGGAGGAGTGTTCAAAATGGAGCAGTGGGAAAAATGAGTAGATTACGAAGCAGTGACTATTATTACCGATGGTGAGGCCACGTGAGGCCTTTATCAGAAAGAAAATCAATTCTCAGTTGGGGAAACATAAACATAGAATAGTACAATGCAAGAACAGGCCCCTCGGTCCACAATACCTATACCAAACGTGATGCCAAGATCATCTATCATCTATCCTCGCATAATCTATATCCCTCCATTCCCTGCATATCCATGTGTCTATCCAAAAGTCCCTTAAATGCCACTATTGTACATCTCTACCACCAACCCTGGCAGTGTGTTCAGGCACTCACCACCCTCTATGCAAAATAAAAGTTGCCCTGCAAATCTCCTTTAAGCTTTGCCCCTGGCACCTTAAAGATATGCCTTCTTGTATTTGATTTTTCCATCCTGGAAAAAAAGGTTCTATCTCTCTACCCTATCTATACCTCTCATAATTTTATATATTTCTATCAAATCTCCCCACAACCCCTGGTGCTCCAGCGAAAACAATTCAAGTCTGTGCAACCTCTCCCTGTAGCTACAGTAATACCCTCTCATCCAAGGCAACAGTTGGCCAAGAACAGTCAGCATTGAATAGTTGAGTTTCAACCTTACTGAGTTCTCTGATAAAGTAACAGAGGAAGTAATATGGTAGGTGACTTATGGACAAGGAAACATTTATTTGGATAGAGATAGCCGGCTGAGGGGGAGGTGAGTGAAATGTATTGTCGGGCAGTGAGGACCAGTGGTGGGTCCTGATCTTGAAGCTTGGCTCAAGGGACAGGGCAGGTTGGGAGAGAATGCTCTGAATTTGCAAAGACTAAGGGGGAGAATGGTAAGAGTGTGGGAAGACAATGGGGAAATTGGTGAAGAATCAACGGAGCAGGATGTTTTTTTTCCTAATTCTGGTTTTGCACCAATGCCTTCTTTTATAAGTGTTAGGAATTTTACGTGCAATATATCTATAGTTTGTTTTTGTGTGTCTGTCTGAGTCAAGAGTCAATTTAATTGTCATTTGGACCCCTGGAGGTCCAAACGAAATGCCGTTTCTGCAGCCATACATTACACACAAATAGACCCCAGACACAACATAATTACATTTAACATAAACATCCATCACATAACTGTGATGGAAGGCCAAAAAAAAACTTATCTCTCCACTGCACTCTCCCCCCCCCGATGTCAGAGTCAAAGTCAAAGCCCCCGGCTGGCGATGGCGATTGTCCCGCGGCCATTGAAGCCACGCCGGGTGGTGCGAGGTCGCACACCGGGTCTTGGTGTTGGAGCCCCCGGTGTGCGCTCGCAAAGTCCCGCGGCCATTCCAAGCCGCGCGGGGCAGTGGTGCTAAGCCCCGCTCCAGGAGCTCTTCGACCCCGCAACACGGGCGGGAGAATTCGCCGTTGCAGGAGCCCCGAAAAGCGGTCTCCCTCCAGGGAGCCGCGCGGGGTCGTCCGAGCCGTTCGCAGACCCGCAGTAGCAGCCTCCGACTCAGCAGCGGCATCGGCAGCAGCAGCAGCAGCAGCGGCAGCGCTCCTCCACCGCTCCACCCGCTCCGGTCCTGGCCAGCTCCGCGACGGCAACGGTAAGTCGGCACCAGAGTCCCCGGCTTCTTCCCGTTGGAGGCCGCTCCTCGTTGCGGCCTCAACGACACCTGAGACCCGACGAGAAAAGGTCGGGTCTCCAGTGCAGGGAGAGATTCAAAAGTTTCCCCCCCCCCTCCCACCCCACCCCCATCCCCCCACACACACACACCCCAACATAAAATAACAAAAACTACACAGAAACACAGACATAAAATAATAAAAACGCGGACAGGCTGCAGAGGCCGCTGCTGGCCAGAGCCGCGCCGCCTACCGTCTATGTGCCTGTGATGCTACTGCAAAAATAATTTGTAATTGTACCTGTGCCTCACTGTACTTGTGTACTTGACAATAGACTTTACGGGATTTGATAGCTTTTAGATAGGTACAAGAAGTGCAGAGGATAGAGGGATTTGATCTGCATGGGATGTTGGGATAATGAGGGAAGGTTGAGGATCCTGACTGTTGTGGGGGTTAGAAGGCATGAGGAAGTGCTGCACTTATGGTTAAATATTTGTACTCCAATGTGTTTTCATAAAAATTCCACTGAATGACAATAAGGGAATTACACCACTAGAGAGCATTAGCTGCATGTTTTGTGATCCTCAAAATCGTAGCGCTATTCCCCTTTATAATCTTTTTTGTATTGGGATCATTTTTACTGTGGAAGATATTGGGTTTTATTATGAAAGCAGACAGCGACTCTCCACAGGGGTCTATTCATGCAATTAATTTCCAGAAACACAAAATGTTGGAGTAACGTCAGTAGATCAGACAGTAGATCATCTATAGAGGGCATGGATAGGCATTGTTTTGGATCGCGACCCACTTCAGATGATTGTACTAGGGGGGGAGAAAGCTGGGAGAGATGGGGGTGGGACAAATTCGGGCAAGTGATAGATGAATATAGGTGAATACAGGTGAAGGAGGGTTTGATTGGCAAATAGGTGGAATGAATGATAAATGCTCGAGATCAAAAGGAGACAAAAGAGTATCGGGTAATGAGACAAGAGGAAGAGTGAAATGTAAAGCCAGAGGGAAAGTGAAGTGAATTATAGAAAAATTGCATTGAACATTTGGACCAGAAAGTGTGCAAAAAAACAAGACAGTGCAAAAACATAATTCGGAAAACATCTCTGCTTTATTGATTCTTCACCAATTCATACAGCTTCCCGCCTCTTCGTGCCATTTCCCTCCTCAGTCTTTGCAAACTTGCAGCACCCTCTCTCAATCTCTCCCATCTCATGAGTCAATTTCAGTAGCTCACTTCCACCTGCCTGAATGCTATTAATGTTGTCTTTATGTCAAGCTCCTCTTGGCCATGTGTCTGGTGTGTGTTGCAGTGTGTACTACCTGATCAGAGGAAAGGACTGAGTGACCGTTACCTTGTTATCCTCTTTTTAAACATGTGCTGCAATAGGGTGAAATGATCCTTGAAGAACTGGGGAAATTGCCATCGAAGAGAGTCAATGTGCGTGTTGCATCAAGTATGAAGAAATTCCCACATCAATATTCCACCGACCTTGAAATCCTGAAAGAGAAAGGTGAGCTTGATAATTACTTCTCATCCTATCTAACCTCAACAGAATCTGTCATTGAAAACTCATTTCTGATTTGCGAGGAAGTAAACATAGAAACATAGAAAATAGGTGCAGGAGTAGGCCATTCGGCCCTTCGAGCCTGCACTGCCATTCAATATTATCATGGCTGATCATCCAACTCAGTATCCTGTACCTGCCTTCTCTCCATATCCCCTGATCCCTTTAGCCACTGGCCTCAACTACCTTCTGTGGCAGAGAGTTCCAGAGATTCACCACTCTCTGTGTGAAAAAAGTTATTCTCATCTCGGTCTCGGTCCCCTTTATCCTTAAACTGTGACCCCTTGTCCTGGACTCCCCCAACATCGGGAACAATCTTCCTGCATCTAGCCTGTCCAACCCCTTAAGAATGTTGTAAGTTTCTATAAGATCCCCCCTCAATCTTCTAAATTCCAGCGAGTACAAGCCGAGTCTATCCAGTCTTTCTTCATATGAAAGTCCTGAAATCCCAGGAATCAGTCTGGTGAACCTTCTCTGTACTTCCTCTACGGCAAGAATGTCTTTCCTCAGATTTGGAGACCAAAACTGTACGCAATACTCCAGGTGTGGTCTCACCAAGACCCTGTACAACTGCAGTAGAACCTCCCTGCTCCTATATTCAAATCCATTTGCTATGAATGGAGAGCAATCTTGTAATCAGTGCAGAAGAGCATTGGTAACAGCTGGGAAGAAATTGTTTTTTTGCAAAACTGGCATTTATTTTTTGCAAGGAAAATGGAGGACAACATATTTGACAGCAAATGAAGTGCTGCTGTTGTAATCGGCTGCTGTGCAATTTATGCAGGGCAAGATGCCACAAAAATCAGATGATTATTAGTTAACTATATAACAATTACACCACGGAAACAGGCCAACTCAGCCCTTCTAGTCCGTGCCGAACTCTTATTCTTCCCTAGTCCTATCTACCTGCACTCATAGTTGTTGACAAGGGTGACTTTTAATGTCCAACTGAGGGACTAGACAGGATATAAATGTACATCTAAAGGTACACAACAGCTTTCCTTCGGTCTTGTACTGACTGGGGAGTTCAGTTTGGATTTTGTGTTCGGGTCTCAGGAATAAGATATGACTCTCAACTTATTCATTCACAGTCATACAGCCATCAGCTCAAACAGGCCCTTCAGCTCAATTTGCCCATGCTGATCAAGATGCCTGATTTACCACCAGCCCGCTTTTGGCCAAGATCCCCCTCTAACTTTCCTGTCCATGTATCTGCCCAAATGCCACCTAAATGCCTCGACTAACTCAACTAACCAGTTCATTCCAAATACCTACCATCTTCTGTGTGAAATTAATTGCCCCTCAGGTTCTTACTAAATCTATTCCCTCTCACCTTAAATCTATGTCCTCTGGTTCTTGATTCCCCTTCTCTGGGTAAACGCCACTTCATTCATCCAATCTATTCCCCTCATTATCTTATACACCTCTATAAGATCATCCCTCAACCTCCTGCGTTCTAAGGAATAAAGTCCTACCCTGGCCAACTTCTCCCTGGAGCTCAGGCCCTCAAGTCCTGGCAACATCATCATAAGTTTTCTCTGTAATCTTTACACCTTAAAATCCAAGGAATATTCTTCCCACAACTCTACGGCATTCCCGAATGGCAGAGCCAATGCGTTATCATACTTCCCTCTGGATCATAATCACAACACTGAACATCTGAACGTTGTCTCCCACACAGTCACCAACATTTCTTCTAAGATCTTTTCCCAATAGAGCCCCCATCAAGTACATTTTTTTAACTGCAAAGCAAAATGTAAGCTTAAAGGGCATTGCTTCATTTTCCAACAAGGCACATTAGAGACCTTGGGGCTCACAAATTTTGAAATGTACTTTTTCATATTCATATATTCCCTGGCCACAGAGGAGATGACAGATGTCTAAAGGGCAGTAAATATCTATATTCAAGATGCACAACTTCTACGTCTATGATTCCAACATCATTGATTGGAAATTGTTTGCAAAATGTCCCAAGGGACAGTGCTTATCTCCCCGGAGAGGTGTAGACTAATTGAGGATGATCAGTATGGTTTTGTTGAGGGAGACCCAGACTGATAGATGATCAAACATTTTGCAGAGATGACTAAGAGTGTTAATAAGAATTGTGCAGGTGATGAGGTTTACACAGACGTCCATACGGACTTGGACAAGCTGCCCTGTGGGATATTGTACAAAAGATTAACATTTACGGAACGCAAGGCAAGAAATGAAATTGGAGAAACAAAGATCAGCAGATGCTGGTTTACAAAAAAAAAAGAAAAGTGCTGGAGTAGCAGCAGGTCAGGCAGCTTCTCTGGAGAATATGGATAGGTGGCATGTTGGGTCAGGACCCTTCAAATTGGTTAATGAAAGGAGATAGTGAGTGATGGCCAATGGTTATTTTATATGTGATCTGTGCAGGGATTGGTGATTGATAAAATACACCTCTTGATGCTCCTGAACACATCATCAGTGATGTAACCTGGGGTCATTGGGTGTTTTGTGTCTTTCAACATCGGACACCCTCACCCAGGCGACCCAGTCATGGTTGATCAGACCATGGCTTGTGTTCAGGTGGCATTTGATCCTCCCTATGGACCTCCTCTCCTGATCCAGAGCCATCTCGAGGCCTTCTCCGCTGCCTCTGTGGTGTTCTTGATGGCTCTTCTCCTTGCCACTCCGCTGATGCCCAGTGCACTCTAGGCTTTGTAGAGCGATTGCCCTGCAAAACCTCTACAGCCAACCTCGATGGGCATATACCTTGCCTTCCAGCCCTGCATGTGGCAGTCTATGACCAGTTCTTCATATTTGGCCATCTTCCGCTCGTGGGCCTCCTCCAGACGGTCCTCCCACGGCAGTCAGTTCCAACAAGACAATGTTTTTGGTCGCCTCTGAGACCAGGAGGATATCTGGCCTCAGGGTGGTCGTGGCAATGTGCTGTGGGAACTTCAGCTGTTTCACCAGGTCTACGGAAAGCTGCCAGTCCTGCGCAGTCGCCAGGATTCCTGACTGATTCCTGGCTGCTGTGGTTCTTGGCAGCTGCACTCCGGCCTTCACGAAGGTGATTGTCTGGGTGGTGGGGCGTTCTCGTCTGCAGCTGCTGATTCCCATGCTGATGGCTTCTGCAATGGGTTTGAGAACCTGGTCGTGACGCCATGTGTACCGGCCCTGCCCAAGAGACTTTGGGCAGCAGCTCTGGATGTGTTCCAACGTCCCCTTGCCTGAGCATTGCTGGCAATCTGGATATTCCGCTTTGCCCCAGATGAAGAGGTTCGATGGGCTGGGCAGGACATCATACACTGCCTGGACCAGGAACTTGATGCGCTGTGGTTCAGCCTGCCAGAGCTCAGTCCAAGTCAGTCAAGTCAAGAGAGTTTATTGTCATGTGTCCCAGATTTGACAATTAAATTCTTGCTTGCTGCAGCACAACGATATTGTAGGCATAAATACAGCTCAGATCAGTGTGTCCATATACCATTGATTTTATATATATATATATATATACACACACACAAAAATATACAGATAAAGTGCACTGTTATAGTTCAGAGTTTGTTTGAAGTTGTGTTTAATAAGCTGAAGCTGTTCCTGAACCTGGATGTTGCAGATTTCAGGCTCCTGTACCTTCTACCTGATGGCAACGGAGAGATGAGTGTGTGGCCAGGATGGTATGGGTCCTTGATGATGTTGGCAGCCTTTTTGAGGCAGCGGAACCTGTCCATGTGACATTTCAGTCCATGGCCTGCTCCCATCTTGTCCAGGCTCCCTGCTGCCTCAATCCAACCGCTCTGGTAGACCTCTCCTCCTCCACCACTGCCCTCACTTCCTCCTGGACCAGCCTGCGCCTCTCCTTCCCCTTGGCCTTGTCAAACTGGGGAGTTGGGAAGATTCCCAGACCAGCTCTTCCCTGCGACACTGCTCCCACCAGGACTCTGTGGCGTATCCGAGACTTGCCGGCTCTCCACTTCCTCCCAGTTTTCACCTCTACCCCTGCTTGAGCCACCTTGGGGTCGCTGGAGTCCCTGTACATCATCACCTCTCTGGCCCGAGTCACCTTGAACTCCTCCTCCAGGGACTTCAGGGGCAGCTGAAGCTTGGTGTTATTTCCGTAAAGGGCGATGCTGCTAAGGCTCCTGGGCAGTCCCAGCCACTTTCTGAGAAAGCTGCTGACTTTCCTCTCCAATCTCTCTTCGATGACGATTTGGACTTCGTAGACAAGCAGTGGCCAGAGTATCCTTGGCAGGATACCATGCTGGTAAATCCATGCCTTGAACTTGCCGGGAAGCCCCGACCGGTCCACTGCTCTCGAACCAGCTCTCCAGCTCCTGACAGGTTGCCTGGACAGATGCTGTATCCTTCAGGCTGCTGTTAAACACCTTGCCAAGACTCTTCACTGGCCTTTCGGAGACAGTTGGGATTGGTGTCCCTTCGATGCTGAAGCGGAACCTGTCCATGACTTTGCCCTTCTTCAGCACCAGTGACCTTGATTTTCCTGGCTTAAACCTCATCCTTGCCCATCCAATCAGTTTCTCCAACCCCTGCAGGATCCACCTGCCTCCTGGCACTGACTCAGTGGTGACAGTCAGGTCGTCCATGAAGGCTCTGATTGGTGGTTGGCGCATTCCTGACTTGGTCCGAGGGCCCCGGCACTCTGGCTCAGCAGACTTGACGATCATGTTCATCGCCAAGGCAACAAGGATCACAGAGATGGTACAGCCTGTGATGATCCCAACCTCCAGTCTGTGCCACTCTGATGTTGCTGACCCTGATGAGACTCTCATGCTGAACTGGTTGTAATAGACCAGGATGAGATCTGCCATTGGCCCGGCACATGATCCTTGGCCATGACTGTCTGGATCAGCTTGTGTGGGATGGAGCCGTTGGCGTTGGCCAGGTCAAACCAGAGCACTGTCAGGTCACCCTTGTTCTCCCTGGCTTCTCTGATGAGCTGTGTCACCACTCCTGTGTGCTCTAGACACCCCGGCACTCCAGATAAGCCTCCCTTTTGCACTGAGCTATCGATGTAACCATTGCTGGAGAGGAAGTTGGTCAGCTGCCTCGCCACTATGCTGAAGAAAATCTTGCCTTTGACGCTTAGCAAGGAGATGATCCTGAACTGATCGATCTTCTTGGAATCTTCCTCCTTTGGGATCCAGACTCCTTCAGCGAATCGCCACTGCTGCGCCACTTTTCCTCTCCTCCAGATGACTTTCAGGATCTTCCACAGCAGTTTCAGTAACAATGGGCAGTTCTTGTTGACCCTGTAGGTAACTACGCTCGGGCCAGGGGCTGAGCTAGATCTTCTCTCTTCACAACATCCTGGACCTCTTTCAGAAGTGGCTCTCTACTATCAAACCCCTTGATGGATGGAGATGGTTTTATCAGGATGTTGCACTGGCCCAGCTCCTCCTTCCTGTAGGTGGTGTGGATGTGCCGGTCGATCTACTCCTTAGAGCAAGCCAAACTCCCGCTGCACTTCTGCCCTGGCAGTAGTTTGGTGAAGCCGAAGGGTTTGGCTATGAAGGATGCTCACTTCCTGGCTCTTTCCTTCCGGCGTCTTCGGTACCACTCAGCTCTACGGACGCATAATGACGCATTAACAGTCTGAGCGTGAATGTAAGAGAGAAGTTCAGCAAGTTCACAGGTGATACTGAAATTGGTAGTGTGAATAATGTGGTTGTCTTTGGCTACAGAATGCTGTATGTCAGGACTTCCACCTTAAAACATGGTAGAGCAAGGCAGGAGCATTGCCTGGGAGTGAAAGACCCAGCTTATTATTCATATTGCAGAGAGTAGTGAAGGAAGCCTAGACAATCTCGCAAACCAACCCTCTGTCCATTAACTCCATGTACACTTTGCGCTGCTGCGGCAAGACCACCAGCATAGTCAAGGACAATCACCCCAGTCACTCCCTCTTCTCTTCTCTCCTCTCCCATCGGGCAAGATGTACCGAAGTTTGAAAACCCATCACTCCAGATACAGGGACCGTTTCTTCCCAGCTTTTATCAGGCAACTAAACAGTCCTCTCACCAACCAAAGAGCTGTACTGAGCTACCATCTACTACATTGGGAACATTTGAGCTATCTTTAATCAGACTTTACTGCAATTCATCTTGCACTAAACATTATACCTTTTATTCTGTATCTGTACAACTGTGGACGGCTTGATTGTAAACATGTATACTCTTTTTGCTGATTGGATAGCACACAACAAAAAGCTTTTCACTATACCCTGGTACATGGGATAATAATCTCTGGAAGAAAACATATTTTGGTGCTATATCATTTGGTAGAACATTTACTGTGCTGTGGAAGAAAACACAAAGTGCTGGAGTAACTCATCGGGTCAGACAGCATCTCTGGAGAACATGAATAGGTGAGGTTTTAGGTTTGGACTGGTTGTGGTGGGGTGGGGGGGGGGGGGGGGGGAGAATGCTAGAGAGACAGGTGGAGCAGGACAGAGGTGGAAACAGGGGAGGGGGGGGGTGGAGTGATTTGTTAGTGGAAGAAATGGAGGTGGAAAGGGCAGAGGTGGGGAGGGGAGAAATTGGTGCCAGTCCAGGTGGAGCACAGAGGAGAGTGGGGTAGGGGGTGGGGGAAGAAAGAGGAATGGGTTTACCTGAAATTGGAGTAATCAATGTTAATACCGTTAAGCTACCCAAGTGGAATATGAGCGGTGCTGTTCTTCCAGTTTGCATGTAACCTCACTTTGGCAATGGAGAAGGACCAGGACCGAAAGGTTAGTGTGGGAATGGGAAGGGGAGGTAAAATGGTTAGTATCCAGAAGATCCAGAGGGCTTTAGCGGGCATTGGTGTTCAGCGAAATGGTCACTGAGTCTACATTTGGTCTCGCCGATGCATTGAGACCACATCAGGAACACCGGATGTAGTAGATTGTAGAAACGAGGAACTGCAACAAAAACCTTTCCCTCCTGCATCCAGTAGGCTTTGTTCTGACCCCACCTCTTTTACAGCTTTCTTAACCCCCCCCCCCCTCCACGAAAACCTGTCAGAAGATGGTACCATCATCCAAAATATCACTTATCCAAGCTCTCCAAAGATGCTGCCTAACATTTTATTTGAACATAAAATTGTGTAACATTGTAAGTAATGTTTCATTTTGAGAAAAGTATTTTAAATTACAGGAATTCAAATCAGGAAAGTGAATTTTCAAAAAATAGCGAGTGGTGTGCTTCATTCAAAATTCTGGATTGTGGACAACAAACATATTTATATTGGAAGTGCTAATATGGATTGGAGAGCATTAACTCAGGTATGCAGAACTATTCGGTCATAAAACCGTCCCATTGATTGTTATCTTCAACACAGCTTTAAGGTGGGAGGGGGGGTGGGGGGAGTTTAAAGGAGATGCGAAGGACACTTTTTTTACACAGAGGGTGATGAGTGCCTTGAACATGCTAACCAAGGTTGGTGGTTGAAGCAGATATAATGTGACATTTAAGAGGCTTTCTTGTGCCTGTCATTGTATTTACGTGTGAGTTTGAGTGCTTCATGTGAACAATGAAATTAATTGCACCCTGGTATGTATTTCAATAAACTAATCTAGTCTGCAGCACAATTTGGTCAAACTCAAATGTAAACCTGAGGCATCTACATTGTGTAGAATATAAAGTAGTCCTCCTTGTAAGATCACCATCAATCCTAATTGAAAATTATTGTCAAATATGACATATATGTAAAACTAAAAATACTGGAGGAACTCAGGAGATCAGACAGCATATGTGGAAGGAATGGATAGATGCCATTTCGGGTCGGGACTCTTCTTCAGATTAGGGGAAGTAAACTGGAATAGAGAGCTGGGGAGAGTCAAAGCCTGGCTAGGGATAGGTGGATACAGGTGAGAGGGGAGGGGGGTGGGAGACGGGGATTGATCGGCGAATGGGTGCGGTGTGCCTAAGGCCAGAGGTGAATAAAAGACTAAAGGGTTTCAGATAAGGAGAGGAGAGATGCAGTGAAATGTAAAGCTGAAGGGATGGATGTGGAGGGAACTTTCGCTTTATTATCAGCCTCCTCTTGTTACATAATAAAGTGGCCCCTTTGTATGTTTTTTCTTAGCATTCTACATCACTAGGTCCCAAAAATCTGAACCTGAAATTAGAAGTTTCCAATTGTGTGCATAGTTGAAAATGATAACCCCCAATATCCTCCTACCCTGCAAAAGACTGAAAGATGGGAATTTGAACAAAATTGGGATATTAGTACTTTACAACTGTCAATCAGCCTGAAGAAGGGTGTAAGGAGGTACTGCAAATGCTGGTTTAAACCGAAGGCAGACCAAAAAAACCTGGAGTAACCCAGCGGGTCAGGCAGCATCTCTGGAGAGATGGAAGAGGAGAAATTGATTCTTTTTCTCCAGAGATGCTGCTTGACCCGCTGAGTTACTCTATCTTTTTGTGTATCTTCAGTCTGAAGAAGCATCCTGGCCCCAAACAGTGTCCATCCATTCCCTCAACAGATGCTGTCTGACCCGCTGAGTTACTCCAGCAATTTGCACCTTGCCGTAAAAATTAAATTGTTCAGTAACCATAAACCAGCAGTTTAATTTTTTTCAATGAAGAAAGAGAAACAAGAAACGTAATCTTCACAATATTAAAAAAATGTTGAAATTGTTTTTAATAGCTGAAGTAATTGGATTATTTGGTCACTCTAAACCAATGAATGGGATATTAGACTTCTTATTGCATTATCAAATACAGTCATATATTATTGATGTATTTTTTCCCAGGTGAAGGAATTGGGAGCTGTGATATACAACTGCAGCTGCCTTGCCAATGATTTTGCCAAAATATTTGAAGCTTATTGGAGTCTTGGACTGCCAAATGCCACCATTCCCACACCGTGGCCATCTTCTTATTCCACAAAGTTTAATAAAGAAACACCTCTTGATGTTAAACTGAATGGAACTGCTGCAAAGGTGTACTTCTCAGTGAGTAGATTTTTTTTTAATAAAGGAGGGTGTTGAATAGAACAACCTGTGAACTGAAAGAACAATGGCCATGATAGACACAAAATGCTGGAGTAACTCAGCAGGTCAAGCAGCATCTCCGGAGAAAATGGATAGGTGATGTTTGGGTTCGAGACCCCATGATAAGTGCTGGTATTGATATTGCCATAAGGTTTTGAGAGCATATTTTTCAATTATTGGGGAATTTATGAAGATTGACCCTCAGACCTTGCTTAGTCCGCATTCTATAATGGCTATAGAAATCGTTAATGCTTGGATTATTTCTTTTTAAAATACAAAGTTTATGAAGTCTGCATGGCTAGGTTGGTTAGCTAAGACTGTTCATCAGCACCTTTTTCTAATTGTCGCTTCTGGACTTCATCTGTGAGCATGGATCTAAATCCTAATGTGGGTGCATCTGTACTAATTCCTAGTAGGGTGTTTGCACCTTAACAATGGCTTCAGTGCTACCCAAACCATCTTTACTGAAGGGAGGTATTTGTGCAGACACATATGAAAGAAACGTTAAGTTCCACTTCTGAGGCTGAAACACACACAATGGAAATAAATACTAATATTACAGTCGTACAGCATGGAAACGGGCCCTTCAGCCCAACTTGCCCATGCCAACCAAGATCCTCCATCTACACTCGTCCCACCTGCCCGGTTTAACCCATACCCCTCTAAACCTTTCTTATCCATGAACCCATCCAAATGTATTTTCAATGTTGCTATAGTACCTGCCTCAACCATCTCCTCTGGGAACTCCTTCCACCACTTTCTATGTGAAAATATTGCCCCTCAGGTTTCTATTAAATCTTTCTCCTCTCATTCCCCTACTCTGTGCAAAAGACATATGCATACTTTTGTATTTCCCCCATCTGTTCCATTCATGATCTTCTACACCTCTTTAAGATCACCCCTCTTCCTCCTGTGATCCATCGAATAAAATCTTAACCTGTCCTAAACTGCCTCAAGTCCTGGCAACCTCCTCGTAAATCTTCTCTGCACTCTTTCCTTCCTATAGCAGGGTGACCAAAACTGAGCAATATCTTTGTGTAGTATTTTCTTGCAAAGTACGCATATGAGTTATTAGGACAAACAAAAAGAATAACATAAATAAATTCAAGCCTGGATCTTTGGCAGATTGCCTGTGATTGGATGTCTGGGTAGTGAAGGATTTGAAATAGTAAGATTAAACGAGAACTTACCAGTTTGAAGTTTGATCTGTATTTTATGAGGAGTTACAATGAGGGATTACGTGAAGAACCCGCTCAGCACGCATGCGCGGCATACTTCAAAGCAGCGGTGTGGAATCACAGATAGACACAGTTATTGAAATAAACATAGTATAGAAAAGGAGTCATCAGTTATCAGTTTGACCCATATTATTGAGGGTGGGAGCGGAGGGCACGTAATCCCTCATCGTAACTCCTCATAAAATACAGATCAAACTTCAAACTGGTAAGTTCTCGTTTAACCTTACTATTTTATTTCGGAGTCATGTGAGTGACTACGTGAAGATTTTAAAGCTCTGTGATTTCAAACCGTGTAACAGTTATTACTTCACTCACTGCCGAAGTCCTTGAGGGAGGAAGTGTGTTATCGTAATCAACCAATGAATCTGTTTGTAGAAAAACAAAACGATATTTATTAACAATAACAACAAAAATTAAATTGCTCCCCCGGGCTTAAATTAAATATTTGCAGTCTGTAAAATTTTCTCTGCAAATAAAGCAGGTTTTGCCAACAGCTTATTATAAAAAGTTCGGAATGTTCTTTCCCCCGACCATCCTGCTGTAGCCAGGATGTGGTCTATAGGCACGTCCATTCTTTTGGCCGTCGACGTTGATGCTGCCCTGGTGGAGTGAGATTTGTACATGTTAGTGTCTATCCCTGCAGCTTTTAGCTCCTGCTTGAGCCATCTCGAAATGGTTTGGCTCGTCACCCGGTCATAAGGTTTTTTATGACTGACCCCATAAGGCTTTTTCACTCCCTCGAATATTTTTGGTTGTGTCTATGTAGGACAGTAGATGGGTCATGGCACATAACCGTGGTTCTGGCGGGTAAGCCCGGAATTCCACGACTGGATTAGGTGTTCCTGGTCTGTCTGCTCTGTTTGATCAGTCCCTGGATAATGAAAGAGATCTGGTCTGGAGCTGTAATCATGTTGTCCAGTCGCAATAGGTGTAGTGACTGGACCCTCTGTGCGGATACAAGTGCCATCAACATGAGCGTTTTGAGTGTTGATTGTTCCAGGTTGAGGGATCTGGCTGGTGGCCATCCCCTGAGGTATGTCAGGACCACACTGACATCCCATATATAGGTGTACCTTGGTCTAGGGGGGTTAGTGTTGTAAATACCCTTCATTAACCTGACCACCAGCGGGTGGGACCCTATGGCCTGTTGTCCTGGTGCTTGTTTTAAATAGGCAGACAGGGCATTTCTCGCTGTGTTGATGGCACTGTAGCTGAGTCCTTCTTCATGGTGAAGGTTTGCCAGGAATTCCAGTACGTTGGTAATTGTAGCGGTTGTGTAGGTGGTCCCTTTATCCAGGCAGTACTTCTCCCATTTTTTAATGCTGGTCTAGTACTGTTTTTTAGTGGATGTTCGGAGGGATGCTGACATGGTGTTGACGGTTTGTTCTGACAATCCTAGTCCCAGTAACGGTCTTTTCAGAATCTGCAACCCAGGAGTTTGATTTTTTCATGGCATGGGTGGCTTATGCCCGACACTGGGTGTGTTAATAACTCTGGGTCACTGGGAAATATCTTCGGGGTTTCAACAACCATGTCGTGGAGTAATGGGAACCATGGCTGTGTAGGCCAGTCGGGTACTATCAAAATACCTGAAGCAGAGTCCATTTGTATTTTGCGTAGTACCCGACTGATGAGGCAGAAAGGAGGAAATGCATAGAAGAAGAAATTTCCCCAATCCAGCGCGAACGCATCTACCGCTGCTGCCTCGGGGTCTGGTTCCCAAGCGACATACATAGGTACCTGGTGATTTAGTCTTGATGCAAATAAGTCGATATCTGGCGTGCCATATTGCTTGATAATTTTTGCAAATACTTTGGGGTTTAACATCCATTCGGTGTTGTCATTAAATTTGCGTGACCTGGTGTCTGCCACTGTATTTAGCTTACCTGGCAGGTAAGTTGCTGATAGCCAAATATGTCTTTCGACACACCATTGCCAAATTGTGTTGACCAATTTGTCGCATGATATCGATTTTATGCCGCCCATATGGTTAATGTAAGCCGCCACCGTAGTATTGTCTATTTGTAACCGTACATGCAAGTGATGCATATTGGATGCATATGCTTTTAAACCATAAAAGGCACCCAACATCTCTAGATAGTTAATGCCCAGTGTAAGTAGTAATGATGACTCTGGGTTAGTCCATCTACCACCTGTGCTGGATATGGAGTTAGTCGCTCCCCAGCCTTGAGCACTGGCATCTGTTTGGATAACTAAAGTAGGGTTAATGATGATGATAGGGCTGAAACTATGCCAAACGTTTTCTGCCCACCACTGTAGTTCTGATATTGCTTCAGTGGGTAATTTCATGACACGATCATAATGACCTGCATGTCGTTTTAGTGCCTGTACCTTTGCTCTTTGTAAGTTTTGATAGTGCAAAGGTCCGAATTGTGTAGCCGGAAATGCTGCTACTATTTTCCCAATTACTCTTGCTACTTGTCGAATAGTTGGTCGCTCGTTGACCATTAAATTGTTGCATGATTGTGCCAATTCAACTGTTTTGTCTTTTGGCAAAGTTACAGACATGTGGACTGAGTTAATTGTGAAGCCCAAGCAGTCCATGGTTTGTGGATGGCTTCAACTTAGATTTATCTGGATGTAAGACAAATCCCAGGGTTTCGAACAACTGTTTGGTAGCTAACACAGCTGATATAGCCAATTCCATGGTCTTGCCTACTATTAAGATATCATCAAGATATGCCATGACAATATGTTTTTGTCTTCTTAAAATTGCCAGGGCTGGTTTTAGTATCTTGGTGAATAATCTTGGGGCTGATGTTAACTCATTGGGTAACGCTTTAAACTGCCATAGCTGCCCCATCCAGGTAAATTTCAGGTATCTGCGATGATCCTTGTGAATGGGTACTGAATAGTAAGCATCTTTGAGGTCAATGCTTGCCATGAAGTATCCTTTGGAAATTAGTTGTTTGGCAGTAACAAACGTTTCCATTTTGAAATGTACATACTTAACAAACATATTTAGTGAAGTTAAGTCAATGATGATGCGACATCCACCATCTTTTTTGGTTTTAGTGAATATATTTGATACAAATTCCAAGGGTTCATGTTTTGTTTTTTCAATGATACCCTTTGTGATTAGTCTCACCAGTTCAGCTTGTCCCTCTCGTTTTTCTTTAACTGAGAGGGAAAAGACCCTCTGGGGTGAATGTTGAACTGGTGGCAATTTTTCTAGTATAAATTGTATTTTGTTTCCACTAATGCTATTGAGTATATACTTGTCACTCGTGATAGACTCCCATGCTCCCTTAAACAGGTGTAATCTCCCCCCTGTTAGTATTGAGCCCCTACTTTCTATATGCTGGTAGGAACCAGACCCACCTACCTCCATGGTTATTGGTGTTTCTTCTGTCTCTTCCCAGACCAGCGAGTCTTGCGCGTTGTCTGACGTGGCGGTGATGTTTGGGGGTTGGCGCATTTTCCATGGGGTCCGCTCTGGGCCTTGGTCTAAAAAAGACTTCCGGTGATAAAATGCGGACCCCGAGCTTTCACCAGTCCCATATGGTAGACGTCGACTGGTGGACGCGATGGGGTGCTGCCGCTTGGGTATTGTTGTTTTGGGTTTGCTCGTCCCGGGGCCTGCCCTCATGAGACCGAAAGTTTTAGAGGCCTCTTCCATATCTTTTACTTTTTTCGTGAGGTCTTTGCCAAAGAGCAGTGTGTCTGGCTCAGTGGCTGGGGTTTTGCACAACCCCGCAAATTTTGGATTTAGGGCGGGTCTTATAATTTCTTTACGGAGGTTATTTATCTCGAACTGCGTGTTGCACAACAGCGCGAGAGTGTCCTGTTGGTTTGTGGTCATCTCCGTATTGTCCACAGAACGAGCAAATGATGTGATGGCTGACGTCAGGAGCCTGAGGATCCGCTGCAGTTTCAGCTCCTGGTTCCGAATATTTGTCCCGACGTGCCCACAGATTTGGCTGTTGACAGCCGGCACTTTGAGAGACTCACAATTTTCTGGAGCTGTGTACAATTCTAAGGCCTCATTAACCACCTGCTCCTGTAGGGCCCTGTTGGAGAGGTGGTTAATGCTGGCCGCTAGTTTAGGCTCTAATGGCCTTCCTGCACGTGGGGCTGCCACGTAGCGGCCCACCACACCCAGCAGCTCTTCCTGGTCCTGCACCCCTTGAAGCAATAATGCTAACATGTTAGAAGATGGAGGTGATTTTGACCAGTAAGAAATATGGTCACCTAGTACCATGTTTCCCACAAATATTTGATCTATTAGGTGTGTCAAAAGCACATCCATTATTCAGAATGATTCACTAAATTGTTTTCAATTAAAGCCTTAACAGTTTTTCAAAATTCTAGGAGAAAGCTTTAGAGTTTAGAGATACAGGGTAGTTTGAAAACAGGCCCTTTAACCCACCGAGCCAATGCCAACCAGCAATCACCCCGTACACTGGCATTATCCTACATATTAGCGACAGCTTTTCAATTTTACAAGCCTGAACGTCTTTGGAGTGCGGGTGGAAACCGGAGCACCCGGAGAAAACCAACGCATTCACAGGGAGAACGTACAAACTCTGTACAGACGACATCGGTAGGCAGGATCAAACCCGCGTCTCTGGCTCTGTAAGGCAGCAACTATACCACAGCAGCACTGTGCCACCCTGTTTAGGCTTTATCTGAAAACAATTTAGTGAATCTTTCTAAATAATAGATGTGCTTACAAAATTATTTTTCCAAAGAGCTGAGCACAAACGTGTAGTCACAAGTCAGAGGAAACTATTAGAGACCTGGATACATTCCTTGTTTACTTGAGAAAGCGCAGTGTCTTTTGGCAGATATTCCAAGCAGATACATTTCAAAGCAATGGATTTGAAATCCAGAAATAGGCTGGATATTTGTTCAAGAACGTGGGAAAGGTGTGATGTGGCAATTATAGGGGAGAGGCGGCTTAGTTGCCTCGTAAACACCAGCAAGGGCAGATTGGTTTGATTGCTTTGTTGTTCAGAGCTGCAGATTTGTTGCAATTTTGGATTTCAATTATTGCAAAGTCTGGAAAATACTATTGTGGTGCAGCTCTCACTTCTCCTCAATTCGATTCCTCCCCTTTCCCACCTCAGCCGTAAACTTATGCAGATAGACCTGAAATATAGCAGTCTGACTGCTTAACAGCCAATGGTCCTTTATATTGTAGCCCACTATAATTTCCGTTTTATATTGAGGGAGTGCATCGCAGGTTTACAAGGTTAATTCCGGGGATGGCGGGACTGTCATATGCTGAGAGAATGGAGCGACTGGGCTTGTACACTCTGGAGTTTAGAAGGATGAGCGGGTTTCTTATTGAAACATATAAGATTATTAAGGGTTTGGACACGCTAAAGGCAGGAAGTTGGGGGAGTCCGGAACCAGGGGTCACAGTTTAAGAATAAGGGGTAAGCCATTTAGAATGGTGACGAGGAAACACGTTTTCTCACAGAGTTGTGAGCCTGTGGAATTCTCTGCCTCAGTGGAGGCCGGTTCTCTGGATACTTTCAAGAGAGAGTTAGATAGGGCTCTTAAAGATAGCAGAGTCAGGGGATATGGGGAGAAGGTAGGAACAGGGTACTGATTGTGGATGATCAGCCATGATCATATTGAATGGCGGTACTGGCTCGAAGGGCCGAATGGCCTAATCCTGCACCTATTGTCTATTGTCTGTGTCCACATTCCTAACATTCTCCCATCTCTGTTCCCTTCCCCATTGACCTCTCCTTATCTCCCTTTTCCTGTTCTCCCCTTCATTTTAACACCCACTCTTACATGCTGTTTTTCCTTCTTTCCAGTTTTTCAAAACTCACACATTTCTCCTATACTGCTTTGCTTTCCAACTCTCTCCTGTCTCTTCTGTACATTGCTTTTCTTCCTCCATTTTGCTTTCCTTTATCCACACCATTCCTTTCCTCTTCCTCCATTTTCCTTCATACTTTTGCCCAATCCTTTTCCCCTTCACCTCACCACCCTGATCCTATTCCCCTACGTCTGGTGGAAATGTAATAGAGCGCAGTAAAGCTTATATAAGCCTGATTCTTGAAAAATAAAGAATTCATTATGCTAAAAGAAAAGAAATACATATAGGGCTATGACAAAATTAAAATGCCATTGAATTAAATAAAAATTATAAAAGCATTATTCCAAAATGTATTAAACTAAGGCCACAGATATGAGCTAAATGGCTAAATCATGACAAAAATAATTTCTCAAGTGCAATAGAAATTAAAACTAACTGCATAGGTAAAGTTTGCTGCAAAAGTACATACCTAAAATGTATTAATAACTTGTCCTGAGCAACAGAATTGCTTCTGCCAGATCCTCTTTCATTGAAGCCCTTAAATCTGATTTAATTATTTTCAGTGTGGTGAACAGCCTCTCAACGCTGACCTGAGTGGGTGGCATGGCTGTTACTATCATAGCTGCAAATTTCACTATTTCTGGATAAGCAGGGATGACTTATTGTGCTGTAAATTTAGATGTGCGATCATATTTCTCTACTTCTTTTAAACCACCAAGAAAATCTTGCTTACATTCCATTAGTTTAACATCAAAAGGCTGCCTTCGCACGTTTAAACGGGAACGCTTTGTTATCGACTGTTCAATTCTATCTAAATATTTTGCAAAATCTGACCATCATTTGAAGAGGATGAGAAGGATTTGGAACTCCCATCTTCATTGCGTGGTTGTGACTTTTCAGGTAGTAGCCCTTTTATTCTGAACTGCAACATCACAGAGGGCCTCTTTTGTTCGAGCAATTTGATCTTCGCTCAACAAGATTCGGTTCATTGGGTCTACGTAGACAGCAGCTAACAAGATCTGATTTTCAAGTAGCAGACCCTCTCTTTTCTTCACTGACGGTACAATTCCTTCAGCAATTAATCCTCCAGCTTTGGATAAGTGAAATATTATTTTTTGTCCACTCCCATATGAATCTACCAGGAGTTAAATCCTCTGCTTGCAGCTTTTTGGTGACTGCATAAGGGTGACCAAGCAGAGCTTCTAATTGTGATACCAACCTCCATTGACTTTTAGTCAGTAAAACACTGGGATTATCAATGTCTTCTAGAAAGGGTTTCAGGTCAAGCAAATGCTTAACCATCATATATGTGCTGCCCCAGCGAGTTGCTTGGTCCAAAATAGCTCTCTTTCCTGCATGTCGCTGGAGGATAACATCAATATTAGAGTCCTAGCTACTGTGGCTACTTGCCTCTCTTACGTATCAGAGTAGCTACATGGCGTTCTTTCAATCCATCTTTTATTGCTAGTTGCGATGTATGTACAACACAATGCATATGTTGGATTAGACAGAGCTGAGATGCCCCCTCAACAATATCATCTAAAGTTTCATCATTGTGTTCTATTTCTGCTGTTTCAGTTTCAGAATCTGCATCAGAGATCTTCCTTTCAGTAGTGACTTTTTCTTCTTCAATTTTATTAATCTTTTCTATTGTGCTTAGCATATTTGAAGCATTATCAATGATGATGCATAGAATCTGGTCTTTCTTAATTTCAAAATCTTTCAAAATTTCTTCCACTAAGTTCTGGAGATAAATGCTCTCATGATGAGCCTTGGTGACCTTTACTCCTAATGTTTGAGTTACTATTTTATTGTTTTCATCAACACAATCTAGCTTTGATAGCAACATTTGTTGATTCCGATTTACGCAGTCTCTAAAATTTATGTTGAGGTCGGGTCGGGACTTTATAACCGACTCCAGCATCATCAAAATTGCTCTAACTGCGACTCCAACTCGGACTCGATGACTCCAACTCCACAGCCCTGTCTTATAGTCTATCTCGTTGTGCCCATGCACTTTTTTAAATCTGTACTTTCACTTCAGCTGTAACACTATATTCTGCACTATGTTCATTTTTTTCTTTGCACTACCTGTTATACATGCGTATGGTTTGATGGTTCTGATATATGGTATGATTTGCCTGGCTAGCGCTGTACACATGACAATAAAGCCAATGGCGATCGTTCAAGGAGCCATGTTTAAAGTGTCAAGGATGTTATTTATATTAATGCACTTGCACTATTGGAGCCATATAGTTATATAAGATATAGTTCATAAGACATAGGAGCAGAATTGAGCCATATGGCCCATCAAGACACTTCGCCATTCGATCATGGCTGATCTGTTTTCCCTCTCAACCTTATTCTCCTGCCTTCTCCATATAACATTTGACTACTAAACAATAATCTATCAATTTCTACTTTAAAAATACCAAGGCAGAAGTCTCCACTGCCTTCTGTGGCAATTAATTCCACGGATTTAGCATCCTGTGGCTAAATAAATTCTTCCTTATCTCCATTCCAAAGCTACATCATTTTATTCTGAGACTGTGCACTCTGGTCAAGGACTATCCCACTACTGGAAACATCCTTCCCATATCCACTCTATCTCAGCCCTTATACAGAAACCAGGGATATCAATTCAAACTAACAATTAACAATCACTGGATTGTAACTGATATTAAAGAAAACTTTTCAGGTACTAATTATAATTGTTGATTTATCTAGAGTTCTCCTCCAAGGATGTGTGCTAATGGCCGGACGGCCGACCTTGATGCTATTCTCAGTGGCATAAATGCTGCCAGACTGTTTATCTTTATTTCTGTCATGGAATATTTTCCAACATCACGTTTTCTAAAGCATATACTGTAAGTAAAAGGGATTACTTGTACGTCAAGGACACAATTACAGTATTCACGTAATTGGAAGCTTTTATGTGATTGTAAATCTCGCATTTTACCTAGATATTGGCCGCTTATTGATGACTCACTGAGGAAAGCAGCCATCGAGCGCTGTGTTCACATCCAACTTTTGGTCGGTTACTGGAAGCATTCAGATAAATCCATGCTGGCCTATCTTCAGTCACTGCAGGCTCTAAGAGACATCAAGAAAGTCAATTTTGACGTGGTATTTAAAATGACTCTTTACTTCAAAAAATACTTGCTGCATTAACAATGTCCGAGAGCTGATTCATTCTCACAGGTCATTCCCAGGTTAAGAACACCTGACTAATATATATTTGATCAAATGCTTGGGAGAGTCTGGAGGGGGAGGAGGGACGGGTTTGCCGGCTGCTGTGTGGAAACTCAGACTGCAGCAGATCTGAATAGAGTCATAGAGTCTTACAATGTGGAAACAGGCCCTTTGGCCCAACTTTCCCACACCGGCCAACATCTCCATCTACGCTTGTCCCACCTGCCTGCGTTTGGCCCATATCCCTCCAAACTTGTCGTATTCATGTACCTGTCTAAATGTTTCTTAAATGTTGCAAAAATACCTACTTAAGTTACCTCCTCCAGCATCTCGATCCATACACCACCGCCCTTGTGTGAAAAAGTTCATAGTTGAGTTAAACACAATATTTGAGTTGCACTACACATTGCCCTAGGCTGGCCGATGTTTTCGGGAAGCTGCATTTCCGATTAACAAACTGTTCAGATTGTAAACCGTTCTAGGGGACGAACCCTGTGATTAATGTAAGGAGAATACAGAAATGTATATGGTGTAACATCAATTCTTATTTTAAACACTTAATTGGTACTCTGAAACGATGCCAATGTAATCTACGTGCCATTTAAATATTTGAAATGTTGTTGTGAGGAATATTTAGACAATTAAAAAAAAATCATTTTAGGGCTCTTAAAATCTATGGATGTTAAATTATTTTGGGGAGGTTCTTAAACTTGCAGTGTGCTTTGAATATTTTATGCATAATGTACATTCTTGTTGATTAATAGTAACAGAAATATTCCCCTTTTCTAGAAGCTCTTCATTGTTCCAACGGGGAACTTTAGCAACATTCCTTTTGCAAGACTGAGTCACGGCAAATACTTTGTAACAGAAAATATTGCATATATAGGTAAGTCAAGTCAAGTCACGTTTATTTATATAGCACATTTAAAAAACAACTCTCATTGGCCAAAGTGCTTTACATTTGTTATTAGAATAGTATAAACAAACAAACTACATACATATATACATGGGAGTATAGATAAGTTTTTAGTCTTGACTTAAAGGAGTCGATGGAGGGGGCAGTTCTGATGGGAAAGGGGGATGCTGTTCCACAGTCTAGGAGCTGCAACCGCAAAGGCGCGGTCGCCCCTGAGCTTATGCCTAGACCGCAGGATATTCAGCAGCCCCAAGTCGGCCGATCTGAGGGACCTGCAGGTGGAGTGGTGGGTGAGAAGACTTTTAATGTAGGAAGGGGCAAGCCCATTGAGGGCTTTGTAGACATAGAGGAGGGTCTTGAAATGTATATGGAAAGGTAAGGGCATTGTCCTTGTCTCAAAGCTTTGGTGTTCTAATCGATCAATGAATGGAAAAAGGCTACAAATAGTATTAGAGTGATAAAGTCAAACAGAGAAGAAACTCACCCTTCAGACCTACTTGCCCACACCGGCCAACATGCCCCATTTACATTGGTCCCACCTGCTTGCGTTTAAGCCCATATACTGCCAAACCTATCCTATCCATGTACCTGTCTAAATGTTTCTTAAACATTGTGATAGTACCTGCCTCAACTACATCCTCTGGCAGCTTGTTCCTTATACCTACCATCCTTTGTGTAAAAACATTGTACTCGTACCCCCTCGTACTTGGGCCCTTTGTTTAAAAACGTTGCCCCTCTGGTTCCTATTAAATCATTCCCCTCTCACTTTAAACCCATGTCCTTTAGTAGACACAAAATGCTGGAGTAACTCAGTGGGTCAGGCAGCATTTCAGGAGAAAAGGAATAGGTGATGTTTCGGTGAACCCATCTTCAGACCCTGTAGGTGAATATGTGAACCCTTCTTCAGACCCTGTAGTTTATACTTCAAAATAAATTGAAGAGGGAAAGCATTGGTGAAATACGCAGATAAATTCAAATCTTAATCTGGTATCTTAGATATGGACAAATGCCAATATTGTAGAGGTGATTAAATACCAAATGTGGTTTATTGTAAAATGTAGAACGTAGAACAATATAGCAAAGGAACTGCCCTTCAGCGTCAATTACACTTGAATCAGCAATTGGTAAACAGATTAAATATGAGTAGTTGTAATTTAGGGCTCGCCTCGCTAGTTCTAGTTCACCGGAACAATTGTTATCATCAGCACAGTGTGCAAATCACTCAATGTACCACATCCAATGCAGCCTGTCCAATACGTTGATTGAGGACTGGTGAGACGTGGATGGCCTTGATTGCCAGTCAGTGCTGAGATTTATGGTTGGAGTCCTTGATATGCTATAGGAATTATAATCAAAAATGTTCTTGCATTATGTAGTAGGATACAAGAGAAAATGTGTTTACACTTGCAAAATAAAAAAATCATCCCCAATTGTTTTTATACAGTATATACTGATAAGTATTTCTCAGCTTTTGGAGGGAGGGTTTCTACTTTACTTGAAGCTGCAAGTACATTGATTTCATTCACTACAATGTCTTCCAGGTACTTCAAATTGGTCTTTTGACTATTTCAATTCTACAACTGGCGTGAGCTTGCTGATAAATCAGACTTCAGAAGATAAGGAAGAGGCTGATAATACAGTTCACCTTCAGCTAAAAAATCTGTTTCAAAGAGACTGGAATTCCAACTATTCCATAACGCTGGACGACTTGAAAGATTAGTTGATTTTTGTGTAAAATTAATGGTTAAAATGATTCATTGTAGGTACCTTCAGGGTGAAAGACTAACAGGATATTTTGAACTCATACTGCCTCTGTCTCCCATGCTCCTCTTAAACACAAAGGGTTAAGAGTGCCACAGCAGTAGAGTACAACGCCGGACACCCGGGTTTGATCCTGACTATGGGTGCTGTCTGTACGTAGTCTGTACGTTCTTCCTGTGACTGTGTGGGCTTTCTCCAGGTTCTCTGGTTTCCTCCCACATTCCAAAGACGTGCAGGTTTGTTGGTTAATTGGCTTCTGTAAATTGTCCCTAGGGTGTAAGATAGAACTAGTGATCATTGGCCGGCTCGGACTTAGTGGGCTGAAGAGCCTGTTTCCACACTGCATCTCAAAACTAAACTTAAATAGTTGGAGGAATGTGTGAGGCAGGGTCTCCCTACAATGAAGACTAGTGCAGGAGACAGAGGCCACCTGAGTAATTAGGCTTTTGGTACATGCTGGGGGGGGGAGAGGGGGTTGTTACCGAACTGAACTCACTGTGGAATGTGAGTTCCATCGCATCCTCGCATCCTTGGACTGTTCGGTGGTTTGCTGCATGATATTACTGGGTTGTATGCAGAACAGCATTTCACTGTATTTAGGTACACGTGACAATAAAGTATTTTTGGATCATGAAACATATTACTCTGTAAAATCCATAATAAATAGCTAAAATTGTGTGCGAGTGTGCGCGCGCATATATAAACATACAAATAAACAAACAATAGTGCAAAGACAAAAATAAAGCCCCCAAGTCCATGTCGTTCCGAGCTTATTTGGAGGTTGTGTTTGATAGCCTGATGGTTGTAACGAAGAAGCTGCTTCTGAATGCTGCGTCGATAAGAGTTTGTTAGTATATAGTCAATATCAAAGAGTTTTGTGCAATGTGACATTGTAATATGGATGTCAGAATTACTAATTTGACCCAAATGCTGGCATTTTGGAACTTAACCTTGTTGAGAAGAAATTAAGTTAGCAATGGGCTTAAGTATTAACTTAGTGTTAAGGGCCTGTCCCACTTGGCTGTCATTTGCGCCTCATTTACGCGTCATATGTAAAATAGGTCAACACGTCGTTACAGGCGATGTCGCGCGCAAATCACGCGTCATCATGCCGTCTGGTGCGCATGACATTATTCGAATACCCTGCAGCGCGCAGACACGCTACCCGTGCGTCACAATGCGTGGACCTATTTTACATATGACGCATAAATGAGGCGCAATTGACGGCCAAAAAATTGAAGCTATTTGTCTCATCAAAAATGAACTGTATCAATTCAGTTATTTATGTTAATTGAATACTTATTGCATGCAGTCAAAAATCATCACGACAAAGTTGAAAGAAATGTTTTAATTTATACTAACATCCTACAAATATGATAAAAGTAAACATGCAATTGACAAATCTTCATAACTAATTTGAAATTTCCCTTTGAGCGGTTTCCTTTTTTTTTATAAAGGTTGATTGTATTTTTCTAGTCTTTTCAACTTTATTGACTGGTGCTGTAACTGAAGAGAAATGTCTGTAGAAGAACAAAACTCTACATAATTTTGTGTATTGATTTAGAGAAGTCGAACATGGCTTACATAATCCATGCTGCCCACGTCTGCCAAGTTTACTCATGAACAGCAACCTCAGACTTCTCACCTTATTAGGCATTAATACAGGGTGATGTGCTTGAAAGGATTACAGTCGGTATTCCAAATAAAACTATGTGTCTGATTAGTCAGGATCCGTTTAGGACTTTCTTAAAATGACTCGTAATTTTGCTGCATTACATGCAAAACTATTTGTCAATTCCATTTAGTCACTCTATCAAAAAACAGTGCAGCATGGAAACAAGCCCTTCAGCCCAACTTGTCCATGCAGACCAAGTTGCCTCATGGAACTGGTCCCACTTGCCTATGTCTAGCACGTATCCCTCAAACCTCTCCTATCCATTTACCAGTCCAAATATCTTTTAAATGTCATGATTGTACTTACTGCCACTTCCTCTGGTACCTTGTCCAATTTTGTTTTGTTTCTAGATAACTTCCCTTTAGCTGAGAGATTAGATTTTCGAGGTGTTTTTTAAGAATAAAAGATTAGTTGTTTAACTCCCTGATCCCTGTGTTCAAGGATGGTATTATGGCCGTATAGATAATGTTCTCAAGGCCTTGCCCTGATAGTCATAAAAACCCATGGCGACTGTGAATGGCTTTAGTTTACGCATTCAACGATCTTCAGTGATAACAAAACGAGTCTTCCAGTCATTGAATCTTGATTCATTGGCTTTTAATAAAGTAATACAAAGCAAAGACATGGTTCATCACACTCCGATCTCAATTGCTGTTCCATTACGTCATAAACTTGCTTTAAATCTGTAATCCATAGCTCAGCACATGGTTCAGAGCACGATAAAACTCAGTGCTTGTGTGGTAAAAAACTGTAAGGCATCTTAGTCCCGCAACGTTTAAACTGCAACTAACCTAAAAAGCCCCTAGCTCCACCGAAAGCCACACCCGTTCATGTAAGCATGCTGATAACAATTAAAGGCAACTAGACAGAATACATAAAATGCTGATCATAGTTAAATGGCTCCAACACACCAGGCCCCTAATTGTTCTGAGTATATAATGAGGCAATTACTGATGAGTAACAAAAAAAAAGGAACAATGAAAGCTTAACATATATCAAAAAACAAAAATAACATGTAAATATATCAGCATTCTGACTTCTTTAGCGATTCTTCCTTCTTCATCTTTGCCCTCTAGAAGCAAACATATCGTGGTTATTGGTCTTACCAAAATATTGTTCTTAGTCTGAAGTCCTACTGTACGCACCAAACCATTAACATCAGGCATGATACCCAGTATATAGACCAAAACACAAAAGTCCAAAGTTTTGACAGCATGAAACTTCTTCCTCCATATCCGATCAGTTCATGGATATGTCGTAACAGTAATGTTGAAATATGAAAGTCCTTTGAGAGAATAATAGGATGCTTAGCCTCTTCAGACATTGCTAGTCTATTCAGGTGTCCGCCAACTCTCAGAAGTCCTTCTTCCAATACCGGATCAAGCTTGTACAATTAACTGTTCAAGAAGGAACTGCAGATGCTGGAAGGTACACAAAAATGCTGGAGAAACTCAGTGGGTGCAGCAACATTTTTGTGTACCTTTGTACAATTAACTGTCTCTTTTGACACCATGTACTCCAGCTTCCAACATCGATATTTCCTCTTTGTATTTTTGTCTTTGACAGAAATAAATAATTGCGTTTTCTGCTCCAAGAAGATCCTCAAGACATAACCCCATCCACAATACGATGCCTTAAAGGCTTGCATCTTGGTTTCAACCTTTTTCTTTAGTTTTTCAGGATCTTCTTCAGAAATACTTTTAGTAATCTCATTATGTATTTAGCAATCACATTAATGTGTCTTTTTCATCCACTTTGCTCGGAAGAACAGGTTGCAGATTTAAAAATGCTAGGTATTTGTTATGGTTCAGTTCCCTTCATTAGGTTTTGAAATAAACCAAGCGCGGACCCATTGGGTGCCGTTCCCCCAACTTAATATTCCACCACTCACCCATTCACGTTGTGACGCCAGAGATCTCCGTTGTAACAACTGGGCACGTGCAGATACTGAGCCCACTGTGCACATGGTGGGAGAGAGCATCATTTTGTATGACTGCCACGTCACCGGCGCAATTTTACAATTGTGATGCGGCTGATGTAGGGCGCGCTGTATAAAGATAATTTAAATGTTTTAAAAGAAATTACCCTTGGAGTCGTTGGGTCCCCATTGTGAGGCCAGGCAAGTACACGTGAGAAGAAAAAAAATGGCAATCTGAAAATCAGCAAAAGGCCTAACTGTGCGCGCGGATATCGGGCCAACTGCGCAGGCGCGGCTGACGGACCCGGCAAGTGGAGGCGCTGTTTTAAGTTAAAAAGTGTTATTGGAATATGATCATTATAGAAACCTTTATTTCTGGTTCAAACCTATACGATCCGTGGATTAAGTAGATTAAAGTAGCGATGTGAAAATCGGCAAAGGCAACCGTAAATAGCCCAGACTGGTTTTTGAAATACTTTCATTTTGATTGGAATTGTATCTAAAAAAAAGGTCATTTTTTTCTTAATGTCCAATGATTTGCAATAAAGTGTTATTCAAGCAGACAACATTTTTTTACACACACTTTTTTGTTCCAATTATGTGTTTATAAAGGCATCTCTTCTCTCTCCTCCCCTCTCCTCTCCTCTCCTCTCCTCTCCTCCCCTTCCCTCTCCTCTCTCCCCTCTCCTCTCCGCCCCTCTCCTCCCCTCCCTTCCCGCCTCCTGTCCTCTCCCTCCTGTCTCCCCCTCCTCTCCTCCCCTCTCCTCTCCTCTCTCCCCTCAGCCTCTTTAACTCTGAGGAAAAAAGTTCTAGCCTGCTCAACCTCTCCCAGTTAGCTCAGGCCCTTGAGTCCTGGCAACATCCTTGTAAAAGTCATAACACTTTTGACTTTACAAAATGCACATTGCCATCTTGATGTTAGTTTTTTCTGTACCACTTTGACATTTACAAGATTACAATAGATGAAGGAGGTCATTTGGTCATAAGAAATGATCATCATTCCAGAGAAATATTAACGTTGGCCCATTTGTCTCAATTGTTCTTAATGTTATTTCAAGTTATTTAACCTATTTCATATGTTGATATTTCTTTGTATTTTTACTTGTTTGTATCCACATCAACTAGTTCTGCTTCTGGATACAGTGTAATATATTAAATGAACATGTTTTCATATTATAACGGTTGGAGTGGTTGGAGCAGCGTGCGGGCGGTGAGTTTAGAAACGGAGCGTGGGGCTTTGTTCGACAGAGGCCAAGGAACGGTTGGAGCGGGTGCAGTGTTGCCCACTCTGCAACGTTCCATCACACTTCAAAATATGTGGTCTAGAGGAAGCCGCTGATTGGTGGAAGCGGACTAGAGGAAGCAGCTGATTGGGAGTAACCCCAGATACTGCTGGCCCTGCTGATTTCTTCCAGCACTTTCTATTTTGTTCCGGGGTTCAGCATCTGCAGTTCCTTTTTGCACTCCCTGCACTCCCGCCTTAATTAAGGTAAGGGGGGAGTATGAGTGTGGGGCAGTTTACTGTTCTGGATGTCAGATGTGGGAAGTCATGGAGTCTGATAGCCTTCCAGACGTCCACATCTGCGCCAGGTGCGTCGAGATGGGGCTCCTAAGGGACCGTATTAGGAACCTGGAGCAGCAGCTCGATGACCTCTGTCTGGTCAGGGAGAGTGAGGAGGTCATAGAGAGGAGTTATAGAGAGGTGGTCACTCCAAGACCACGGGAGGCAGACAAGTGGGTCACGGTTAGGAGGGGCAAGGGGCAGAGGCAGGGACTAGAGAGTACCCCGGTGGCTGTACACCTTGGAAATAAGTACTCCTGTTTGAGTACTGTTGGGGGACACAGCCTACCTGGGGGTAGCGACAGCGGCCGGGCCTCCGGTACAGAGACCGGCCCTGTTACTCAGAAGGGTAGGGAAAAGAAGAGGAGGGCAATAGTAATTGGGGACTCTATAGTTAGGGGGTCGGATAGGCGATTCTGTGGACGCAGTCAGGAGACCCGGATGGTAGTTTGCCTCCCTGGTTCCAGGGTCTGGGATGTGTCTGAACGTGTCCAAGGTATCCTGAAATGAGAGTGAGAGGAGCCTGAGGTCATGGTATATATAGGTACCAATCACATAGGTAGAAAAAGAGAAGAGGTCCTGAAAGGAGAATTTAGGGAGTTAGGAAGAGAGTTAAGGAGAAGGACCGCAAGGAGGTGTTGCATTGCTTGTCAGGGAAGATATTACAGCAGTGCTTTGGCAGGATAGATTAGAGGCTATTTGGGTGGAACTGAGAAATGAGAAAGGTGAGCAACACTTATAGGGGTGTATTATAGACCGCCTAATGGGGAGCGAGAATTGGCAGATATTAGTAGTAAGCACAAGGTAGTGATTGTGGGAGATTTCAATTTTCCACACATAGACTGGGAAACACATTCTGTAAAAGGGCTGGAATTGGTTTGGAGTTTGTAAAATGTGTGCAGGATAGATTTTTGGTACCAACTAGAGAAGGGGCAGTGCTGGACCTCCTGTTAGGAAATGAGACAGGTCAGGTCATGTGTTGGGGAACACTTCGGGTCCAGTGATTACAATACCATTAGTTTCAATATAATTATGGAGAAGGTCAGAACTGGACCAAGTGTTGAGATTTTTGAATGGAGGAAGGCTAACTTTGAGGAGATGTGAAAGGATTTAAAAGGAGTGAATTGGGACATTTTGTTTTATGGGAAAGATGTAGTAGAGAAATGGAGGAAATTTAAAGGTTAAATTTTAAGAGTGCAGAATCTTTATGTCCCTGTTCGGTTGAAAGGAAAGAGTAATAATTGGAAAGAGCCCTGGTTTTCAAGGGAAATTGGACACTTGGTTCGGAAAAAGAGAGAGATCTACAATAATTATAGGCAGCATGGAGTAAATGAGGTTCTTGAGAAGTATAAAGAATGTAAAAAGAATCCTAAGAAATAAATTAGAAAAGCTAAAAGAAGATGTGAGGTTGCTTTGGCAAGTAAGGTGCAAGTAAATCCAAAGGGTTTCTACAGCTATATTAATAGCAAAAGGATAACGAGGGATAAAATTGGTCCATTAGGGATTCAGAGTGGACAGCTATCTGCAGAGCCAAAAGAGATGGGGGAGATATTGAACAATTTCTTTTCTTCGGTATTCACCAAGGAGGATATTGAATTATGTGAAGTAAGCGAAACAAGTAGGGTAGCTATGGAAACTACGAGGATCAAAGAAGAAGAAGTACTGGCACTTTTGAAAAATATAAAAGTGGATAAGTCCCCAGGTCCTGACAGGATATTCCCTAGGTCATTGAGGGAAGTTAGTGTAGAAATTACAGGGGCTATGACATAAATATTTCAAATGTCATTAGTAACGGGAATGGTGCCGGAGGATTGGCGCACTGCGCATGTTGTTCCATTGTTTAAAAAGGGTTCTAAGAATAAACCTAGCAATTATAGACCTGTTAGTTTGACGTCAGTGGTGGGCAAGGATACTTAGAGATAATATATATAACAATCTGGATAAACGGTCTGATTAGGAACAGTCAACATGGATTTGTGCCTGGAAGGACATGTTTGACTAATCTTCTTGATTTTTTTGAAGAGGTTACTAGGGAAATTGATGAGGGTAAAGCGGTGGGTGTTGTTTATATGGACTTCAGTAAGGCCTTTAACAAGGTTCCACATGAAAGGTTGGCTAAGAAGGTTCACTTGTTGGGTATCAATAGTGGAGTAGCAAGATGGATTCAACAGTGGCGGAATGGGAGATACCAGAGAGTAATGGTGGATAACTGTTTGTCAGGTTGGAGGCCGGTGACTAGTGGGGTGCCTCAGGGATCTGTGTTGGGTCCACTGTTGTTTGTCATATACATCAATGATCTGGATGATGGTGTGGTAAATTGGATTAGTAAGTATGCAGATGATACTAAGATAGGTGGTGTTGTGGATAATTAAGTAGATTTTCAAAGTCTACAGAGCGATTTAGGCCATTTGGAAGAGTGGGCTGAAAGATGGCAGATGGAGTTTAATGCTGATAAGTGTGAGGTGCTACATCTTGGCAGGACAAATCAAAATAGGACGTACATGGTAAATGGTAGTGAATTGGTAGTGAATTGAGGAATGCAGTTGAACAGAGGGATCTAGGAATAACTGTGCATAGTTCCCTGAAGATGGAATCTCATGCAGATGGGGTGGTAAAGAAAGCTTTTGGTGTGCTGGCCTTTATAAATCAGAGCATTGAACATTGGGATGTAATGTTAAAATTGTACAAGGCAATGGTGAGGCCAATTCTGGAGTATGGTGTACAATTTGGGTCGCCAAATTATAGGAAACAAAATAGAGAGAGTACAGAGGAGATTTACTAGAATGTTGCTTGGGTTTCAGCACCTAAGTTACAGAGAAAGGTTGAACAAGATAGGTCTTTATTCTTTGGAGCGCAGAAGGTTAAGGGGGGGACTTGATAGAGGTCTTTAAAATTTTGAGAGGGATAAACAGAGTTGACGTGGATAAGCTTTTTCCATTGAGAGTAGGGAAGATTCAAACAGGAGGACATGTTTTGAGAATTAAGGGACAAAAGTTTAGGGGTAACATGAGGGGGAACTTCTTTACTCAGAGAGTGGTAGTTGTGTGGAATGAGCTTCCAGTGGAGTGGTGGAGGCAGGTTCGATTTTATCATTAAAAAATAAATTGGATAGGTATATGGACGGGAAAGGAATGGAGGGTTATGGTCTGAGTGCACGTAGATGGGACTAGGTGAGAGTAAGTGTTCGGCACGGACTAGAAGGGCCGAGATGGCCTGTTTCCGTGCTGTAATTTTTATATGGCTATATGGTTATAAATGATGTTTGTCATTTTAAAACATCATTGGCACTTCAATAAAAAATGTTTTAAATCAAATTTTATGTCTGCACCAAATTTATTGATGATACATATGTAAAGTTGGCAGATGCATTAACTATAAGGTAACTTAGCAATGCAAAATTAATACTTCAAAATGGTAATACCTTGAAGTAATCACAGCATAAATCAGTAGCTGTTTCAGAATACAAATTTCTGTTAATCATATTTACAACAAAAATATTCACACAAATCTTGGAACGTATTTAGGATATTCAGTATACGAACAAATTAGCTTTCTATTTGCTAAGCTCCGACGATATTTAGCTGTTAACTGCTTTGAAGATAATTTCTCAGGCATTTTTATTGATTGGATATTAATCGTTGCATGAATGCTTTTAAAATAATATGTGATGGTAATTAATACAAGTTGATCAATGATGTGAAATACAATATAATCATTTAAGAATTATTGTGAAAAGCAGGTGGTACAGTAGATTAGGCACTCGGCTTTTATTACAGAGATATAGACTCTATACCTCTGGATGAAAATCTTCACAAAATTGCTTCCAAATTGATTCTTATTGCCAATGTCTCTCAGAGAGATCCAATCTGGATTAAGATGGGAAATAAGACAACATTTGGTGTGATGTTTGTTTCTGAATGATTCAAAGGAACTTTTCTCACAGTTGCAAATGTTTGATATATGTTGCCTTTTGTTATGAAATATATATAAAAGACATTTTAATTCTGATCATTATCACCATTCTTCATGTATTATATGGCTTATATAATTATCCAGGTCAATGCTTTAGATTTCTGTTACTTTTCTTTAGAAAGATAATTCAAGCATATTGTTTAATATGAACATTTGATTGTGAATTTGATGTTTATCTGATTAAATCTTTCTGGTATCATAGTTTTAAAAATATTGCATTTGGAAGCTGCATGCATAAATTTTCACGAGAAGGTATTTTATTTACAAACAGATATTCATTGGCTATGAAGATGACTATTCTAAAAGGATCAAATTACATGAAGTCCGAAAAATAAACATACAGACATGTGGTGCTAAAATAAGTTCTGGAAGCAGGAAGCCTTTTTACATTTAAGCCAAAACAGTTTGGAACAACCTGTACACAAATGTGTAAAATAATATACAATTTACTGAAGTGATTCAGATGTTATATCAAATTCTATTATAGTGTGAACATGTGATTTTCTTTTTTAGCATCGAATGCTGTGTGAAATATATTTATTGTTCTGTGGAACATATATTTTACATAGACTAATCAAGTTAATATTTGGATAAATGCAGAAAATAGCAGATGAATACAATGTACACTGTATAAGCTTCATATCACAATTGAAATACATATCCTACAATGCATTTTTAACCTGTGTTGTTTTAGATTCGGATACAGAAGTGGCAATTGAAGCAGCTTGAGATGTTTCAGTTAAGGGAAAAACTACTTTTGTTCACTCTGATTTTTTTCTTTATTTCTTTGGAAAACAGTAGATGATTCTTCAGCAGCAGCTGTTTCTGGAACTGCGGCTTCTTGTACTTTAGTATTCTCAGTTAAGACATGTACAGTTTCTTCAGTTTTGGTATACTTGCTGGAGAAGAGATGGTCTTCAACAGATTCAGTGCATTCTGATCTAGTAAAATGGAAATCAGTTGGGAATGAAGAAAGTTCTTTTGTTGCGCTCACTAATCCAGAAAGCTCACTGACGGCATGTTCTTGATTCCTATATTCCTTTGTAATACTTGTGCAATGTTCCTCAGGATTTATTATCGTCAAATTTTCAGGTAATATCGTGTATATCGGTAAGTCAGGGCCTTGAAAAATTCTTTGACTGTCTATATTTTGATGTTCCTTGAACGATGTTGTTACTTCGCTTTCAATCAAAGAAGTTTGAAAAATTCCAGTTGAAGTTTCATTTGTTTGATCTTGGCCTTGATGAGAACCTTCAGGCAATGGCATTTTTCTTGCTTTGGATGACGTTACATTTAGAGTGGAATCATCTGATTCTAACAAAGCAAGCTCAGTTCTAGCAGTTGATGTTACCACATGGCTGGAATTTTTCGCATCCATTTCTGCTGATATGACATCAATGTTTTTGCACTTAGCTACCATTTGACCAAAATCATTAACTGCAGCTATATTTGCAGCATCTTCACAAACTGCTGCTTTATTTGTAGACAGATGAAGTAAATTGTCATGACCCTGACTTGTCACTTCAGTAGTTTCGGAACAAAGTTTATCTGGTTCTGCGCTAACCACTGTAATTTCACTTGAAGCTTGTTTCTGTCCATCTGTGTTATGCTCTTTTCTCCATGGTGATGAAAAGCTAAATTTTGGAAATTTAAACCAACTTGTCTTTTCTTTTGATATGGAGCTGTCTTTTGTTGTTAATCGAGCATCTGTTGGGGACATTTCAGGAACAATTTTATCCAAATCTTCAACTGTCTTTTCCTTAACTGAAGGATCTGAAATATTAGAAGAATAAGATTAAGAAAAAGGAATGTTAGAGAATTCAAATATAATGTTACCAGATCCAATCTCATCTCTAAGCCTCTTTGCCTTTGTCGTAATATTAAGAACAGCGCAGCTGGGAATGTTCCTGGAAAGCGATACCAAACCCCCCAGCAGGTCCTGGCTCACTTGCCACGGATGGTGGACCGGCCCAGTAGGCCCAGCTGGCCTAACGCAGACACCGAAGTCGGCCCGGGGCCTCCGGCATTATGACCCATGATGCGAGAATGAGGAGGGATCCATGAGCAACTGTCGAGAGTGGAAGATTGTCGGAGTGCAGGGGGAGCGTTGCACTGCGAGGAGGGTCGTTGGGAAGCGTGGACACCCGTCGGAGAACGAAGTGGGCCGTCAGAGAGAAGGATTGTCGGTGAGCAAGGGGAGGCCGTCGGAGAGAGCCGACGGCCGTCGCATAGCGAGGAAGGTCGCTCAGTGAGGAGGGCCGTCAGAGAGTTAGAAGGGTCATCGGAGAGCGAGAAGGGCCATCGGAGAGCGCGAGGCTGAGAGAGAGGATTGCCTTTGAACAATGAGGAAAGCATCGCAGGGTGAGGAGGGGTGTCGGAGGGAGAGGGGGGCTGTCAGAGAGCGGAGGGCTGTCGGGGAGTATGGAAGCTCATTGGAGCGTGAGGGGGGGGGGCGTCGGGAGAGCATGGAGGGCTGTCAGAGAGCGAGGGCCAGAGAGAATGAAGGAGGGGGGTCCTGGCAGGGTGCGTGGTGAACAGAGGGGAGATCCGGCAGGGGTGGCGGCAAGAATGAGGGGAACTGCAGGGGGGAGGAGGGCCGCTGCCACGTATGGTGGCAGGCAGTAGATAGGAATGTTTATTGAACTTTGTAACTTGGCGATACCTGTGTACTGTGTACTGCCTCGTGGAAGTTTGCTACATGATTTTACCTGGTTATATGCAAAACAAAGCATTCATTTGTACTCAGATGCATATGACAGTAAAGTATCATTGAATTGAATCATTCATTTCTACCTGATGTGAATATGAAGTCGTTTAAGGAGAAAGATAAGATTTTGAGGGGGACCTGAAGGGTAGATTTTCAACATAGAGTTGTTGGTAACTGGAATGAGCTGGCAGAAGAGTTAGTGGAGATAGGAACAGTGACAACAGTTAAGAGGCATCTGGATAGTTATTTGAATGAACAAACAATGAGGGATATGGAATTAATACAGGCAAATGGGATTAGTATAGACAGGTATGGTGGGTGGCAGAGACATGGTAGGCTGAAAGCCCTATTTCTATGGAGTACAACTGTGACTTTCAGAATGATTGTTCAATAATAGTGAACAAGAGTGCATCTACCTTAATCAAATGGTTTAATTTCAATTGTGCTTACTTAGACTTTTATTTTAGGTGCATTCATATTTAATAAGGTGAATTTGGATTCTATTCTTCCCCTTAGTTACAAAGGCTATAAAAACCTAAATATGGTTCTTCCATTTAGTTCATCAGTACAAGAATCCTTACTGTCATTATAAATGTCAAGAAAAGATGGAGAATATTGAAATATCATTGAATTTTGCTTGTATGTTGGCAATACATATCAAGTTTGTGAGTATAATGAGATACAAGTACAATGAAAAATCTTGCAGCAGCATCACAAGCTCATAGACGCATGGAAAAACAAATTATACATAAATAACACATGGAATTCTAAAAGAAAGAAGACCGTGCAAATACACATTAGTGCAAAAACATAGTTAGAAAAAAAAAATCCAAAGCAGTGCAAGAGGTGGGTTACAGTGTTCCAATGTCGAGATAGGGTTAGGGTTGTGTAGGTTGGCTCAAGAGCCTGCCAGATTAGGTTTACTATTGTCACGTGTACCGAGATACAGTGAAAAGCTTTGTTTGCATACTATCCTATCACATGAGATAACACTGTACATAAATTCATTCAACTCAAACTCGTGCAATCTTATCTTCAGGAGCAAAACCATGAATTTTCCACATTTAGAGTGAGGATGGAAGGATGGCAGAGAATATAAAAACCACACTGGAGCCTTAGAACTTGTTGCCTGAAAGAAGGTGAAGGTAGAAAATCCTTAATAAATGTAAAATATGCCAGGAAGAATATTTGACTAGTTAGAATCTAGAAGACGAGGGAATGAGGAAGTGGGATTAATCATACTCTTGTTTTGAACAACTGGGGAACAATGTGTCACAATTAGCACTAATACAATGCTGTTTCTTTCTCTTAGAAATATTAATTTGGTCTAGAGTCTACCATTTACTAATTAGTAAGCAAAAAAAGTGCATTATGAACTCTCCATTCACCTAATGATTCCCTTTTCCTGATGTTGAATTCACATTCAGATCATCTTGCGATATAAGTTACCCATTTTTTAATTAATAGTAGTTAGGGGTGACCTGTACAAAAGGGATGGGTTACACCTTAACTGGAGGGGGACCGACATTCTGGCAGGCAGGTTTGCTAGGGCTACACGTATAGGTTTAAACTAAATAGTGGGGGGGAGGGATAGACAAATTGGGAGTATAAAGATGGAGTTGAAAGGGGAAGTGACTACAGGAAAAATTACAAAAGATTCTTGAATTAATGGGAAGCAAAGTTCGAGAAGGGACAATAGAGTACGGTCAGGGCCAATTGCGAGCGGTGCAAGGGGGGACGTGAATACGGAGGTCAAAGTGCTGTATATGAATGCACGAAGTATAAGGAATAAAGTGAATGAGCTTGAGGCTCAGTTAGAAACTGGCAAGTGAGATGTTATGAGAATTACAGAGACATGACTGCAAGAGGGCCAGGGCTGGGAACTGAATATTCAAGGGTATACGTCCTATTGAAAAGACAGACAGGTGGGCAGAGGGGGTGGGGTGCCCTGTTGGTGAGGAATGAAATTCAGTCCCTTGCAAAGGGTGACATTGAAACAGGAGATGGGGATAGTATGGATAGAACTAAGGAATTGTAAGGGTAAAAAAATCCCTAATGGGACTAATCTACAGGCCCCCAAACAGTAGCCCGGACATAGGGCGCAAGTTGAATCAGGAGTTAAAATTGGCATGTAGCAAAAGTAATGCTGTGGTTGTTATGGGAGATTTCAACATGCAAGTAGACTGGGAAAATCAGGTTGGTACTGGGCCCCAAGAAAGGGACTTTGTAGACTGCCTTCGTGATGGATTCTTAGAACAGCTTATATTGGAGCCTACCAGGGAGAAGGCAATTCTGGATTTAGTGTTATGTAATGAAGGATCTCGAGGTTAATGAGCCATTAGGAGGGAGTGATCATAACATGGTCAGGTTTAATCTACAATTGGAGAGGCAGACGGGTAGATCGGAGGTGTCAGTGTTGCAGTTGAATAAAGGGGACTATGGGACCATGAGGGAGGAGCTGGCCAAAGTTGACTGAAAAGATACACTAGCAGGGATGACAGTGGAACAAAAATGGCAGGTATTTCTAGGAATAATACAGAAGGTGCAGGATCAGTTCATTCCTAGGAGGAGGAAAGATTCCAAGGGGAGAAAGGGACGACCATGGCTGACGTCAGGACAGTATAAAAATTAAAGCGAAGTACAACGTAGCAAAGATGAGCGGGAAGCAAGAGGATTGGGTAATGTTTAAAGAACAACAGAAGATAACTAAAAAAACAATACGGGGAGAAAAGATGAGGTACGAAGGTAAGCTAGCCAAGAATATAACGCTGGATAGTAAAAGCTTCTTTAGGTATGTGAAGAGGAAAAAATTAGTTAAGACCAAAGTTGGACCCTTGAAGACAGGTGAATTTATTATGGGGAACAAGGAAATGGCAGATGAGTTAACAGGTACTTTGGATCTGTCTTCACTAAAGAGGACACAAACAATCTTCCTGATATAGTAGTGGCCAGAGGATCTGGGGTGACGGAGGAACTGAAGGAGATCCACATTAGGCAGGAAATGGTGTTGGATAGACTGATGGGACTGAAGGCTGATAAATCCCCAGGGCCTGATGGTCTGCATCCCAGGGTACTTAAAGAAGTGGTTCTAGAAATCGTGGATGCATTGGTGATAAATTTCCAATATTCTCTCGACTCAGTATCAGTTCCTGTGGATTGGAGGGTAGCTAATGTTATCCCACTTTTTAAGAAAGGCGGGAGAGAGAAAACAGGGAGTTATAGACCAGTTAGCCTGACATCGGTGGTGGAGAAGATGCTGGAGTCAATTATAAAAGATGAGAGAGCCGAACATTTGGATAGCAGTAACAGGATCGGTCCGAGTCAGCATGGATTTACGAAGGGGAAATCATGCTTGATTAATCTTCTGGAGTTTTTTGAAGATGTAACTATGAAAATGGACAAGGGAGAGTCAGTGGATGTAGTGTACCTGGACTTTCAGAAAGCATTTGATAAGGTCCCACATAGGAGATTAGTGGGAAAAATTAGGGCACTTGGTATTGGGGGTAGAGTGCTGACATGGATAGAAAATTGGTTGCAGACAGGAGACAAAGAGTAGGGATTAACAGGTCATTTTAAGAATGGCAGGCAGTGACTAGTGGAGTACCGCAAGGCTCGGTGCTGGGACCGCAGCTATTTAGAATGTACATCAATGATTTGGATGAAGGGATTCAAAGTAACATTAGCAAATTTGCAGATTACACAAAGCTGGGTGGCAGTGTGAACTGTGAGGAGGATGCAATGAGAATGCAGGGTGACTTGGACAGGTTGGGGGAGTGGGCAGATACATGGCAGATGAAGTTTAATGCGGATAAATGTGAGGTTATCCACTTTGGTAACAAAAACAGGAAGGCAGATTACTATCTAAATGTAATCAAGTTGGGAAAAGGGGAAGTACAGCGGGATCTGGGGGTCCATGTACATCAGTCTATAAAAGTAAGCATGCAGGTACAGCAGGCAGTGAAGAAAGTGAATAGCATGGTTGCCTTTATAACAAAAGGAATCGAATATAGGTCCTTCTACAGTTGTACAGGGCCCTGGTGAGACCACACCTGGAGTATTATGTGCAGTTTTGGTCCCCTAATTTGAGGAAGGACATTCTTGACATTGAGGGAGTGCAGAGTAGGATTACAAGGTTAATTCCCGGGATGGCGGTACTGTCATATGCTGAGAAAATGGAGCAGCTGGGGTTGTACACTCTGGAGTTTAGAAGGATGAGAGGGTGTCTCATTAAAACATATAAGATCGTTAAGGGTTTGGACATGCTAGAGGCAGAAAACATGTTCCCGATGTTGGGGGATTCCAGAACCAGGGGCCACAGTTTAAGAATAATGAGTAAGCCATTTAAAACTGAGACGAGGAAACACTTTTTCTCACAGAGAATGGTGAGTCTGTGGAATTCTCTGCCTCAAAGGGCGGTGGAGGCGGGTTCTCTGGATGCTTTCAAGAGAGAGCTAGATAGGGCTCTTAAAAGTAGCGGAGTCAGGGGATATGGGGAGAAGGCAGGAGCGGGGCACTGATCGGAGATGATCAGTCATGATCGCATTGAATGGCGGTGCTAGCTCGAAGGGCCGAATGGCCTACTTCTGCACCTATTGTCTATTGTCTAACACAATTTGAAAAACAAACTTATCAAATGATATGCAGTTCTGTCATAAAATACCATCGGCAACATGAGAAGAATTAGTTGGTCTAGGGATAATAATTACAAAACAGTAGAACAAGCAGTCAATTCTCTATCAATCACTTGGGCAAGATCCAGAGAAAATGTTCACTTGCCAGAGGTGTTAGCTCTAGTATTTCACAATGAACCACTACTATCAAAGATTTAAGAATTTTCTTGAATTATGGGAGCGTGGAAGTCCGTCCGAGAATGAAGAGGGCCGTCGGTGAGCGAGGAGGGTCGTCAGAGAGTGAGGGGGAGATCGGAGAGCGTGGAGGGCCATCGGAGAGAGAGGGGGCTGTTGCACAGCGAGGAAGGTCGTCCCGCAACGCAGAGTATCATTGGAGAGCCAGGAAGGCCGCCGGAGAGCGAGGAGGACCATCGGAGAGCGAGGAGGGCCATCGGAGAGACAGGGGGGCCGTTACACAGTGAGGTAGGCCGCTGGAGACCCATCGGAAAGCATTGAGGGCCGTCGGAGAGCAAGGGTCAGTGAGAACAAAGCGGGGTCAAGGCGGGGGGCATCGTGAACAGAGGGGTTACCCAACAAGAGAACAAATGCACTATTTCTATGCTGTACATAAGTTACTTTCAGAATGATTGTTCAATAACACGTCCACATTGTCCCTATGGACAGGAGCGCATCTACCATAATCATATGGTTTAGTTTCAATTGTGTATACTAAGACTTTTATGTTAGGTGCATTCATATTTAATCAGGTGAATTTAAGAATTTTGTTGATGCTTCACGAACTCAGGCAGAAAATGACACAATATCAATGTCAGTACCTGGCTCTTTGGCCACAACTTTGGCAGCATCAGCATCGTGTGAGGATGAAACCTCTTTCTTTGATGTTGTAATGCCAAAGTCCACATCTGGAAATGTAAATTTAGGAAAAGAAACATTGAATGTTGACACTTTCACCGCTGGCAGTTTCAGATCATGATCGCCATCTGAATCAGTATCGATACTCAATTTTGTTGCATCTTCCACAGTTGTTTCTGAGACTTCGAACTTTGGCCTTTCCAGATTGGCATAAACACCCTCCACAGAAATGCCTCCTGCATCGACATCAGCCTTGAACTTGCCTGGTTTTATATCAGCTTCTGGTAATTTCACATCTACGTCGGCTTTTGGGAGTAAAAGGTCAACATTAGGTATGCTAATATAGAAACATAGAAAATAGGTGCAGGAGTAGGCCATTCCGCCCTTCGAGCCTGCACCGCCATTCAATATGATCATGGCTGATCATCCAACTCGGTATCCCATACCTGCCTTCTCTCCATACCCCCTGATCCCTTTAGCCACAAGGGCCACATCTAACTCCCTCTTAAATATAGCCAATGAACTGGCCTCAACTAATAATAATAATAATAATAATAATAATAATAATAATAATAATAATAATAAATACTTTAATGATCCCCTCAGAGAAATTCAGATGTCCAGAAGCCCCCAACCAACAAACCCACTGATTCAAAACGAACGCAGACAGAAAATACATAGAAAACACTGTGGACACTACCTGAGAGCAATAAATACTTAAAAAGACCAATAATTAACAATTAAAAATTAAAAATTGCAAAAATGCATCCCCCTACAGCCTAGCAGTCCGAATTATAAAATCTAATGGCTGCAGGGGTGAAGGATCTCCTGAACCGCTCCGTTCTACAGCGCAGGGAGAGGAGCCGGTTGTTGTTCCGAGTGCTCTTTTGACTCTCCAGAATTACATGGAGGGGATGCCCGGGGATTTTCAGGATGACCTGCACCTTGGGCCTCATACGCCTCTCAAGCACATCCATCCCAGAGTCTACACTCCCCTCCAGCACTGAGCCAGCTTGTTTAACCAGTTTGACCAGCTTCTTGTTGTTTTTTTCACTAATGCTGTTGCCCCAGCAGACAACAGCGTAGAAAATAACACTTGCAACCAGTGTTGTAAAACATGTGCAGCATATCATTACACACATTGAAGGATTTGAGCCCGGAGGAAAAAGAGTCTGCTCTGGCCTTTTTTGTAGAGTGAGTCTACCTTCTGTGGCAGAGAATTCCACAGATCCACCACTCTCTGTGTAAAAATGATTTTCTCATCTCTGTCCTAAAAGACTTCACCTCTTATTCTTAAACTGTGACCCCTTGTTCTGGACTTCCCCAACATCAGGAATAATCTTCCTTCATCTAGCCTGTCCAACCCCTTAAGAATTTTGTAAGTTTCTATAAGATCCCCCCTCAATCTTCTAAATTCTAGCGAGTATAAGCCGAGTCTATCCAGTCTTTCTTCATATGAAAGTCCTGCCATCCCAGTAATCAGTCTGGTGAACCTTTCTGTACTCCCTCTATGGCAAGAATGTATTTCCTCAGATTAGGAGACCAAAACTGTATGCAATACTCCAGGTGTGGTCTCACCAAGACCATGTACAACTGCAGTAGAACCTCCCTGCTCCTATACTCAAATCCTTTTGCTATGAATGCCAACATACCATTCACTTTCTTCACTGCCTGCTGCACCTGCATGCCTACTTTCAATGACTGGTGTACCATGACACCCAGGTCTTGTTGCATCTCCCCCTTTCCTAATCGGCCACCATTCAGATAATAGTCTACTTTCCTGTTTTTGCCATCAAAGTGGATAACCTCACATTTATCCACATTATACTGCATCTGCCATGCATTTACCCACTCACCCAACCTATCCAAGCCACCTTGCAGCCTCCTAGCATCCTCCTCACAACTAACACTGCCCCCCAGCTTCATGTCATCTGCAAACTTGGAGATGTTGCATTCAATTCCCTCATCCAGATCATTAATATATATTGTAAATAGCTGAGGTCTTAGCACTGAGCCTTGCGGTACCCCACTAGTCACTGCCTACCATTCTGAAAAGGATCCGTTTACTCCTACTCTTTGCTTCCTGTCTGCCAGCCAGTTCTCTATACACATCAATACTGAACCCCCCAATACTGTGTGCTTTAAGTTTGCATACTAATCTCTTATGTGGGACCTTGTTGAAAGCCTTCTGAAAGTCCAGATATAACACATCCACTGGTTCTCCCTTATCCATTCTACTAGTTACATCCTCGAAAAATTCTATAAGATTCGTCAGACATGATTTACCTTTCATAAATCCATGCTGACTTTGTCCAATGATTCACCACTTTCCAAATGTGCTGCTATCCCATCTTTAATAAATGATTCTAGCAGTTTCCCCACTACCGACGTTAGACTAACTGGTCTGTAATTCCCCGTTTTCGCTCTCCCTCCCTTTTTAAAAAGTGGTGTTACATTAGCTACCCTCCAATCCTCAGGAACTACTCCAGAATCTAAAGAGTTTTGAAAAATTATCACTAATGCATCCAATATTTCTGGGGCTACTTCCTTAAGTACTGTGAGATGCAACTTATCTGGCCCTGTGGATTTATTGGCCTTTAATCCATTCAATTTACCTAACACCACTTCCCTGCTAACCTGGATTTCACTCCGTTCCTCCATCTCATTTGACCCCCGGTCCCTTGCTTTTTCCGGCAGATTATTTATGTCTTCCTTAGTGAAGACAGAACCAAAGTAGTTATTCAATTGGTCTGCCATGTCCTTGTTCCCCATGATCAATTTGCCTGTTTCTGACTGCAAGGGACCTACATTTGTTTTAACTAATCTTTTCCTCTTCACATATCTATAAAAACTTTTGCAGTCAGTTCTCTGCCAGTTTTTTTTCATAATCTATTTTCCCTTTCCTAATCAAGCCCTTTGTCCTCCTCTGCTGGACTCTGAATTTCTCCCAGTCCCCTGGTAGGCTGCTTTTTCTGGCTAATCCGATGTCTCAATGGCAACACCAAATCCTGGAGCACCAAATCAGGGATTTTGCCCCTAACCTCTCCTTCAGGGTTTGTGAGCAAAATGTCCAGATCTGGCTCTTCCAGACCTACGCCCATCTCTGCACCTTTGAATTTTGGAAGAGAAATTTCAAATAATGGCATTTTTATGAATGGCATTTTAAACTTACTGTCATGAGCTTTAACCTTCGGGTCAGTTGAGTCAACATCTACATCTATTATTGGTGCATGGATGCCAGTAGGTGGAGCCTTGACGTTCATTGAGAGATCTGGTGCTGCAAAATCATGTTCAGTCTTCGACTGCTCTGCATGAACATCAAGCTCAACGACCACCTTTGGAAGTGCAAAATCTATTGATGGCTTTTCAATCTTGGGCATTTCAAGACATGCATCACGCCCATCCACATGAATGATTCTTGCACCAAAATCCGCTTCCAACCTGTCCCGTTTCAAATCAGCTTCTTGCAATTTCAAATCCATATCAGCTTTGGGGTGAGAAATGTCAACTTGGGGCAAACTGACATCAAGACCCATTTGAGAAGCTTGAGATCCATCTGGAGCAGAAATTCCAAAATCTGGCCTTTTAAATTTGGCAAGTTTTATTTTGCCTTCTTTGCCTTTGATATCACAATCTGGTGCACCCTCATCAGGCATTTTGTCCTTTACTTCCATGTCAGGCATTGTGAGTGAAATGTCCACATCTGTTTTTTTCAGTCCAAAATCCACATCTGGACCTTTCAATTTATGAAGAGAAACTCCAAATCTTGGTATTTTCATGAATGGTATTTTGAACTTACTGTCATGGCCTTTCATCTTAAGGTCAGCTGAGTCTAAATCTACATCTATTGTTGGTGGATGGAACCCAACAGCTGGAGCATTGACATCCATTGAGAGATCTTGTGCTGCAACATCAAGTTCAGGCTTCGACAGTCCTGTGTCAATCTCAAATTTTCCTTCCACGTTTGGCACTGCAATATCTAGAGATGGTTTTTCAAACTCAGTCATTTTCAGAATTGTCCCTTCAATATTAGGCAGTTTAATTTTCCCTCCCTTGCCTTTGATGTCCACATCCGGTGTGTCAATGGCAACTTCACACTCTGGAGCACCCACAATAGGCATTTTGTCCTTTACTTCCACGTCAGGATTGGTGAGTGAAATGTCCTCATCTGCTAGTTTCAGTTCTCCACCCACATGTGAAGCTTTGAATTTGGGAAGGGAAATTCCAAATGATGGCATTGTCATTGATGGCATTTTCATTGATGGCATTTTGAACTTTCTGTCGTGGTCTTTCACCTTCAGGTCAGTTGAGTCTAAATCTACATCTATTGTTGGTGCATGGATGTCAATAGCTGGAGCACTGACGTCCATTGAGAGATCGTGTGCTGCAACAGCAAGTTCAGGATTCAACACCCCTTTATCAACATCAAATTTACATTCCACCTTTGGCACTGTGGTATCCATTGATGGCTTTGTAATCTCTGGTATTTTAATACTGGCTTCAGGACCTTCCACATCAACGGTACCAGCAAGGAATTCAACTTCCAACTTGCCTGGTTTTATTTCTCCTTCTGGAAACTTCACTTCTGCATCAGCTTTTGGAAGAGAAATATCCAGTTTGGGCAGGTTGACATCAATGCTCATTTTTGGAGCCTTTACATCAGAACCAGAAATTCCAAATTTTGGCCCTTGAAATTTGGGAAGTTTCATTTTCCCTCCCTTGCCTTTCATGTCCACGTCCGATGTGTCAATGGCAACTTCACACTTGAGAGCACCCACATTAGGCATTTTGCCCTTTACTTCTACGTCAGGCTTGGTAAGTGAAATGTCCACGTCTGTTTTTTCTAGTCCAACATCCACATCTGGACCTTTGAATTTATGAAGAGAAGCTCCAAATCTTGGTATTTTCATGAATGGTATTTTGAACTTACTGTCATGACCTTTCATCTTAAGGTCAGCTGAGTCTAAATCTACATCTATTGGTGGTGGATGGAACCCAGCAGCTGCAGCATTGACATCCATTGAGAGATCTTGTGCTCCAACATCAAGTTCAGGCTTTGACAGACCTGCATCAAAATCAAATTTTCCTTTCACGTTTGGCACTGCATGATCTGTTGATGGCATTGTAATCTCTGGTATTTTAATACTTGCATCAGGACCTTTCACATCGAGGGTACCGGAAGAGCATTCAACTTCCAACTTGCCTGGTTTTATTTCTCCTTCTGGAAACTTCACTTCTGCATCAGCTTTTGGAAGAGAAATATCCAGCTTGGGCAGGTTGACATCAATGCTCATTTTTGGAGCCTTTACATCAGGACCAGAAATTCCAAATTTTGGCCCTTTAAATTTGGGAAGTTTCATTTTCCGTCCCTTGCCTTTCATGTCCTTGTCCGATGTGTCAATGGCAACTTCACACTCGAGAGCACCCACATTAGGCATTTTGCCCTTTACTTCAACGTCAGGCTTGGTGAGTGAAATGTCGCCATCTGGCATTTTCAGTTCTCCATCCACATGTGAAGCTTTGAATTTGGGAAGGGAAATTCCAAATGATGGCATTGTCATTGATGGCATTGTCATTGATGGCATTTTGAACTTACTGTCGTGGTCTTTCACCTTCAGATCAGTTGAGTCTAAATCTACATCAATTGTTGGTGCATGGATGTCAATAGCTGGAGCCTTGCTGTCCATTGAGAGATCTGGTGCTGCAACATCAAATTCGGGCTTCGACAGAGCTGCATTAATATCAAATTTTCCTTCCACGTTTGGCAATGCACGATCAATTGATGGCATTGAAATCTCTGGTATTTTAATACTTAATTCTGGGCCCTCAACATCAAATTTACCATCCACCTTTGGCACTGTGGTATCCATTGATGGCTTTGTGATCTCTGGTATTTTAATACTTGCTTCAGGACCTTCGGCTTTTGGAAGAGAAATATCAAGTTTGGGCAGGTTGACATCAATGCCCATTTTGGGAGCTTTTATATCAGGTCCAGAAATTCCAAATTTTGGCCCTTTAACTTTGGGAAGTTTCATTTTCCCTCCCTTGTCATCGATGTCAATGTCAACTTCATACTCTGGAGCATCCGCATCAGGAATTTTACCCTTTACTTCCACGTCAGGCATTGTGAGTGAAACGTCCACATCTGTTTTTTTCAGTCCTACATCAACATCTGGACCTTTGAATTTAGGAAGAGAAACTCCAAATCTTGGCATTTTCATTGATGGCATTTTCATTGATGGCATTTTGAACTTTCTGTCGTGGTCTTTCACCTTCAGGTCAGTTGAGTCTAAATCTACATCTATTGGTGGTGCATGGATGTCAATAGCTGGAGCATTGATGTCCATTGAGAGATCGTGTGCTGCAACTGCAAGTTCAGGATTCAACACCCCTTTATCAGCATCAAATTTACCTTCCACCTTTGGCACTGTGGTATCCATTGATGGCTTTGTAATCTCTGGTATTTTAATACTTGCTTCAGGACCTTCCACATCAACGATACCAGCAAGGAATTCAACTTCGAACTTGCCTGGTTTTATTTCTCCTTCTGGAAACTTCACTTCTGCATCAGCTTTTGGAAGAGAAATATCCAGCTTGGGCAGGTTGACATCAATGCTCATTTTTGGAGCCTTTATATCAGGACCAGAAATTCCAAATTTTGTCCCTTGAAATTTGGGAAGTTTCATTTTCCCTCCCTTGCCTTTCATGTCCACGTCCGATGTGTCAATGGCAACTTCACACTCGAGAGCACCCACATTAGGCATTTTGCCCTGTACTTCAACGTCAGGCTTGGTGAGTGAAATGTCCACGTCCGTTTTTTCTAGTCCAACATCCACATCTGGACCTTTGAATTTGGGAAGGGAAATACTGCTCATTGATGGCATTTTCATTGATGGCATTTTGATCATACTGTCCTGCCTTTGATCTTGAGATCAGTTGAGCCCAGCACCACATCAATCTTTGGTGCACGGAAGCCAGTATCTGGAGCCTTGATGTCCATTGAGAGATCTGGTGCTGCAACATCAAATTCAGGTTTCGACAGACCTGCATCAATATCAAATTTTCCTTCCACGTTTGGCGCTGCACGCTCTATTGATGGCATTGAAATCTCTGGTATTTTAATACTTGCATCTGGGACGTTCCACATCGAGAGTACCAGCAGAGCTTTGGCAACTCCAACTTGCATTGATGGTTTTTTCCTCCTTCTGGTATTTTAATACTAACTTCTGCATCAGCTTTTGGAAGAGAAATATCAAGTTTGGGCAGGTTGACATCAATGCCCATTTTGGGAGCTTTTATATCAGGACCAGAAATTCCAAATTTTGGCCCTTTAACTTTGGGAAGTTTCATTTTCCCTCCCTTGTCATCGATGTCAATGTCAACTTCATACTCTGGAGCACCCGCATCAGGAATTTTACCCTTTACTTCCACGTCAGGCATTGTGAGTGAAACGTCCACATCTGTTTTTTTCAGTCCTACATCAACATCTGGACCTTTGAATTTAGGAAGAGAAACTCCAAATCTTGGCATTTTCATTGATGGCATTTTCATTGATGGCATTTTGAACTTTCTGTCGTGGTCTTTCACCTTCAGGTCAGTTGAGTCTAAATCTACATCTATTGTTGGTGCATGGATGTCAATAGCTGGAGCATTGATGTCCATTGAGAGATCGTGTGCTGCAACAGCAAGTTCAGGATTCAACACCCCTTTATCAGCATCAAATTTACCTTCCACCTTTGGCACTGTGGTATCCATTGATGGCTTTGTAATCTCTGGTATTTTAATACTTGCTTCAGGACCTTCCACATCAACGGTACCAGCAAGGAATTCAACTTCGAACTTGCCTGGTTTTATTTCTCCTTCTGGAAACTTCACTTCTGCATCAGCTTTTGGAAGAGAAATATCCAGCTTGGGCAGGTTGACATCAATGCTCATTTTTGGAGCCTTTATATCAGGACCAGAAATTCCAAATTTTGGCCCTTGAAATTTGGGAAGTTTCATTTTCCCTCCCTTGCCTTTCATGTCCACGTCCGATGTGTCAATGGCAACTTCACACTTGAGAGCACCCACATTAGGCATTTTGCCCTGTACTTCAACGTCAGGCTTGGTAAGTGAAATGTCCACGTCTGTTTTTTCTAGTCCAACATTCACATCTGGACCTTTGAATTTGGGAAGGGATACTGCTAATGATGGCATTTTCATTGATGGCATCTTGATCATACTGTCCTGGCCTTTGATCTTGAGGTCAGTTGAGCCCAGCACCACATCTATCTTTGGTGCACGGAAGCCAGTATCTGGAGCCTTGATGTCCATTGAGAAATCTGGTGCTGCAACATCAAATTCAGGTTTCGACAGACCTGCATCAATATCAAATTTTCCTTCCACGTTTGGCGCTGCACGCTCTATTGATGGCATTGTAATCTCTGGTATTTTTACTTAATTTAATACTTGCATCAGGACGTTCCACATCGAGAGTACCAGCAGAGCATTCAACTTCCAACTTGCCTGGTTTTATTCCTCCTTCTGGTATACTTAACTTCTGCATCAGCTTTTGGAAGAGAAATATCAAGTTTGGGCAGGTTGACATCAATGCCCATTTTGGGAGCTTTTATATCAGGACCTGAAATTCCAAATTTTGGCCCTTTAACTTTGGGAAGTTTCATTTTCCCTCCCTTGTCATCGATGTCAATGTCAACTTCATACTCTGGAGCACCCGCATCAGGAATTTTACCCTTTACTTCCACGTCAGGCATTGTGAGTGAAACGTCCACATCTGTTTTTTTTTCAGTCCTACATCAACATCTGGACCTTTGAATTTAGGAAGAGAAACTCCAAATCTTGGCATTTTCATTGATGGCATTTTCATTGATGGCATTTTGAACTTTCTGTCGTGGTCTTTCACCTTCAGGTCAGTTGAGTCTAAATCTACATCTATTGTTGGTGCATGGATGTCAATAGCTGGAGCATTGATGTCCATTGAGAGATCGTGTGCTGCAACAGCAAGTTCAGGATTCAACACCCCTTTATCAGCATCAAATTTACCTTCCACCTTTGGCACTGTGGTATCCATTGATGGCTTTGTAATCTCTGGTATTTTAATACTTGCTTCAGGACCTTCCACATCAACGCTGCCAGCAAGGAATTCAACTTCCAACTTGCCTGGTTTTATTTCTCCTTCTGGAAACTTCACTTCTGCATCAGCTTTTGGAAGAGAAATATCCAGCTTGGGCAGGTTGACATCAATGCTCATTTTTGGAGCCTTTATATCAGGACCAGAAATTCCAAATTTTGGCCCTTGAAATTTGGGAAGTTTCATTTTCCCTCCCTTGCCTTTCATGTCCACGTCCGATGTGTCAATGGCAACTTCACACTTGAGAGCACCCACATTAGGCATTTTGCCCTGTACTTCAACGTCAGGCTTGGTAAGTGAAATGTCCACGTCTGTTTTTTCTAGTCCAACATTCACATCTGGACCTTTGAATTTGGGAAGGGATACTGCTAATGATGGCATTTTCATTGATGGCATCTTGATCATACTGTCCTGGCCTTTGATCTTGAGGTCAGTTGAGCCCAGCACCACATCTATCTTTGGTGCACGGAAGCCAGTATCTGGAGCCTTGATGTCCATTGAGAAATCTGGTGCTGCAACATCAAATTCAGGTTTCGACAGACCTGCATCAATATCAAATTTTCCTTCCACGTTTGGCGCTGCACGCTCTATTGATGGCATTGTAATCTCTGATATTTTAATACTTGCATCAGGACGTTCCACATCGAGAGTACCAGCAGAGCATTCAACTTCCAACTTGCCTGGTTTTTATTCCTCCTTCTGGTAACTTAACTTCTGCATCAGCTTTTGGAAGAGAAATATCAAGTTTGGGCAGGTTGACATCAATGCCCATTTTGGGAGCTTTTATATCAGGACCAGAAATTCCAAATTTTGGCCCTTTAACTTTGGGAAGTTTCATTTTCCCTCCCTTGTCATCGATGTCAATGTCAACTTCATACTCTGGAGCACCCGCATCAGGAATTTTACCCTTTACTTCCACGTCAGGCATTGTGAGTGAAACGTCCACATCTGTTTTTTTCAGTCCTACATCAACATCTGGACCTTTGAATTTAGGAAGAGAAACTCCAAATCTTGGCATTTTCATTGATGGCATTTTCATTGATGGCATTTTGAACTTTCTGTCGTGGTCTTTCACCTTCAGGTCAGTTGAGTCTAAATCTACATCTATTGTTGGTGCATGGATGTCAATAGCTGGAGCATTGATGTCCATTGAGAGATCGTGTGCTGCAACAGCAAGTTCAGGATTCAACACCCCTTTATCAGCATCAAATTTACCTTCCACCTTTGGCACTGTGGTATCCATTGATGGCTTTGTAATCTCTGGTATTTTAATACTTGCTTCAGGACCTTCCACATCAACGGTACCAGCAAGGAATTCAACTTCAAACTTGCCTGGTTTTATTTCTCCTTCTGGAAACTTCACTTCTGCATCAGCTTTTGGAAGAGAAATATCCAGCTTGGGCAGGTTGACATCAATGCTCATTTTTGGAGCCTTTATATCAGGACCAGAAATTCCAAATTTTGGCCCTTGAAATTTGGGAAGTTTCATTTTCCCTCCCTTGCCTTTCATGTCCACGTCCGATGTGTCAATGGCAACTTCACACTTGAGAGCACCCACATTAGGCATTTTGCCCTGTACTTCAACGTCAGGCTTGGTAAGTGAAATGTCCACGTCTGTTTTTTCTAGTCCAACATTCACATCTGGACCTTTGAATTTGGGAAGGGATACTGCTAATGATGGCATTTTCATTGATGGCATCTTGATCATACTGTCCTGGCCTTTGATCTTGAGGTCAGTTGAGCCCAGCACCACATCTATCTTTGGTGCACGGAAGCCAGTATCTGGAGCCTTGATGTCCATTGAGAAATCTGGTGCTGCAACATCAAATTCAGGTTTCGACAGACCTGCATCAATATCAAATTTTCCTTCCACGTTTGGCGCTGCACGCTCTATTGATGGCATTGTAATCTCTGGTATTTTAATACTTGCATCAGGACGTTCCACATCGAGAGTACCAGCAGAGCATTCAACTTCCAACTTGCCTGGTTTTATTCCTCCTTCTGGTAACTTAACTTCTGCATCAGCTTTTGGAAGAGAAATATCAAGTTTGGGCAGGTTGACATCAATGCCCATTTTGGGAGCTTTTATATCAGGACCAGAAATTCCAAATTTTGGCCCTTTAACTTTGGGAAGTTTCATTTTCCCTCCCTTGTCATCGATGTCAATGTCAACTTCATACTCTGGAGCACCCGCATCAGGAATTTTACCCTTTACTTCCACGTCAGGCATTGTGAGTGAAACGTCCACATCTGTTTTTTTCAGTCCTACATCAACATCTGGACCTTTGAATTTAGGAAGAGAAACTCCAAATCTTGGCATTTTCATTGATGGCATTTTCATTGATGGCATTTTGAACTTTCTGTCGTGGTCTTTCACCTTCAGGTCAGTTGAGTCTAAATCTACATCTATTGTTGGTGCATGGATGTCAATAGCTGGAGCATTGATGTCCATTGAGAGATCGTGTGCTGCAACAGCAAGTTCAGGATTCAACACCCCTTTATCAGCATCAAATTTACCTTCCACCTTTGGCACTGTGGTATCCATTGATGGCTTTGTAATCTCTGGTATTTTAATACTTGCTTCAGGACCTTCCACATCAACGCTGCCAGCAAGGAATTCAACTTCCAACTTGCCTGGTTTTATTTCTCCTTCTGGAAACTTCACTTCTGCATCAGCTTTTGGAAGAGAAATATCCAGCTTGGGCAGGTTGACATCAATGCTCATTTTTGGAGCCTTTATATCAGGACCAGAAATTCCAAATTTTGGCCCTTGAAATTTGGGAAGTTTCATTTTCCCTCCCTTGCCTTTCATGTCCACGTCCGATGTGTCAATGGCAACTTCACACTTGAGAGCACCCACATTAGGCATTTTGCCCTGTACTTCAACGTCAGGCTTGGTAAGTGAAATGTCCACGTCTGTTTTTTCTAGTCCAACATTCACATCTGGACCTTTGAATTTGGGAAGGGATACTGCTAATGATGGCATTTTCATTGATGGCATCTTGATCATACTGTCCTGGCCTTTGATCTTGAGGTCAGTTGAGCCCAGCACCACATCTATCTTTGGTGCACGGAAGCCAGTATCTGGAGCCTTGATGTCCATTGAGAAATCTGGTGCTGCAACATCAAATTCAGGTTTCGACAGACCTGCATCAATATCAAATTTTCCTTCCACGTTTGGCGCTGCACGCTCTATTGATGGCATTGTAATCTCTGGTATTTTAATACTTGCATCAGGACGTTCCACATCGAGAGTACCAGCAGAGCATTCAACTTCCAACTTGCCTGGTTTTATTCCTCCTTCTGGTAACTTAACTTCTGCATCAGCTTTTGGAAGAGAAATATCAAGTTTGGGCAGGTTGACATCAATGCCCATTTTGGGAGCTTTTATATCAGGACCAGAAATTCCAAATTTTGGCCCTTTAACTTTGGGAAGTTTCATTTTCCCTCCCTTGTCATCGATGTCAATGTCAACTTCATACTCTGGAGCACCCGCATCAGGAATTTTACCCTTTACTTCCACGTCAGGCATTGTGAGTGAAACGTCCACATCTGTTTTTTTCAGTCCTACATCAACATCTGGACCTTTGAATTTAGGAAGAGAAACTCCAAATCTTGGCATTTTCATTGATGGCATTTTCATTGATGGCATTTTGAACTTTCTGTCGTGGTCTTTCACCTTCAGGTCAGTTGAGTCTAAATCTACATCTATTGTTGGTGCATGGATGTCAATAGCTGGAGCATTGATGTCCATTGAGAGATCGTGTGCTGCAACAGCAAGTTCAGGATTCAACACCCCTTTATCAGCATCAAATTTACCTTCCACCTTTGGCACTGTGGTATCCATTGATGGCTTTGTAATCTCTGGTATTTTAATACTTGCTTCAGGACCTTCCACATCAACGCTGCCAGCAAGGAATTCAACTTCCAACTTGCCTGGTTTTATTTCTCCTTCTGGAAACTTCACTTCTGCATCAGCTTTTGGAAGAGAAATATCCAGCTTGGGCAGGTTGACATCAATGCTCATTTTTGGAGCCTTTATATCAGGACCAGAAATTCCAAATTTTGGCCCTTGAAATTTGGGAAGTTTCATTTTCCCTCCCTTGCCTTTCATGTCCACGTCCGATGTGTCAATGGCAACTTCACACTTGAGAGCACCCACATTAGGCATTTTGCCCTGTACTTCAACGTCAGGCTTGGTAAGTGAAATGTCCACGTCTGTTTTTTCTAGTCCAACATTCACATCTGGACCTTTGAATTTGGGAAGGGATACTGCTAATGATGGCATTTTCATTGATGGCATCTTGATCATACTGTCCTGGCCTTTGATCTTGAGGTCAGTTGAGCCCAGCACCACATCTATCTTTGGTGCACGGAAGCCAGTATCTGGAGCCTTGATGTCCATTGAGAAATCTGGTGCTGCAACATCAAATTCAGGTTTCGACAGACCTGCATCAATATCAAATTTTCCTTCCACGTTTGGCGCTGCACGCTCTATTGATGGCATTGTAATCTCTGGTATTTTAATACTTGCATCAGGACGTTCCACATCGAGAGTACCAGCAGAGCATTCAACTTCCAACTTGCCTGGTTTTATTCCTCCTTCTGGTAACTTAACTTCTGCATCAGCTTTTGGAAGAGAAATATCAAGTTTGGGCAGGTTGACATCAATGCCCATTTTGGGAGCTTTTATATCAGGACCAGAAATTCCAAATTTTGGCCCTTTAACTTTGGGAAGTTTCATTTTCCCTCCCTTGTCATCGATGTCAATGTCAACTTCATACTCTGGAGCACCCGCATCAGGAATTTTACCCTTTACTTCCACGTCAGGCATTGTGAGTGAAACGTCCACATCTGTTTTTTTCAGTCCTACATCAACATCTGGACCTTTGAATTTAGGAAGAGAAACTCCAAATCTTGGCATTTTCATTGATGGCATTTTCATTGATGGCATTTTGAACTTTCTGTCGTGGTCTTTCACCTTCAGGTCAGTTGAGTCTAAATCTACATCTATTGTTGGTGCATGGATGTCAATAGCTGGAGCATTGATGTCCATTGAGAGATCGTGTGCTGCAACAGCAAGTTCAGGATTCAACACCCCTTTATCAGCATCAAATTTACCTTCCACCTTTGGCACTGTGGTATCCATTGATGGCTTTGTAATCTCTGGTATTTTAATACTTGCTTCAGGACCTTCCACATCAACGCTGCCAGCAAGGAATTCAACTTCGATCTTGCCTGGTTTTATTTCTCCTTCTGGAAACTTCACTTCTGCATCAGCTTTTGGAAGAGAAATATCCAGCTTGGGCAGGTTGACATCAATGCTCATTTTTGGAGCCTTTATATCAGGACCAGAAATTCCAAATTTTGGCCCTTGAAATTTGGGAAGTTTCATTTTCCCTCCCTTGCCTTTCATGTCCACGTCCGATGTGTCAATGGCAACTTCACACTTGAGAGCACCCACATTAGGCATTTTGCCCTGTACTTCAACGTCAGGCTTGGTAAGTGAAATGTCCACGTCTGTTTTTTCTAGTCCAACATTCACATCTGGACCTTTGAATTTGGGAAGGGATACTGCTAATGATGGCATTTTCATTGATGGCATCTTGATCATACTGTCCTGGCCTTTGATCTTGAGGTCAGTTGAGCCCAGCACCACATCTATCTTTGGTGCACGGAAGCCAGTATCTGGAGCCTTGATGTCCATTGAGAAATCTGGTGCTGCAACATCAAATTCAGGTTTCGACAGACCTGCATCAATATCAAATTTTCCTTCCACGTTTGGCGCTGCACGCTCTATTGATGGCATTGTAATCTCTGGTATTTTAATACTTGCATCAGGACGTTCCACATCGAGAGTACCAGCAGAGCATTCAACTTCCAACTTGCCTGGTTTTATTCCTCCTTCTGGTAACTTAACTTCTGCATCAGCTTTTGGAAGAGAAATATCAAGTTTGGGCAGGTTGACATCAATGCCCATTTTGGGAGCTTTTATATCAGGACCAGAAATTCCAAATTTTGGCCCTTTAACTTTGGGAAGTTTCATTTTCCCTCCCTTGTCATCGATGTCAATGTCAACTTCATACTCTGGAGCACCCGCATCAGGAATTTTACCCTTTACTTCCACGTCAGGCATTGTGAGTGAAACGTCCACATCTGTTTTTTTCAGTCCTACATCAACATCTGGACCTTTGAATTTAGGAAGAGAAACTCCAAATCTTGGCATTTTCATTGATGGCATTTTCATTGATGGCATTTTGAACTTTCTGTCGTGGTCTTTCACCTTCAGGTCAGTTGAGTCTAAATCTACATCTATTGTTGGTGCATGGATGTCAATAGCTGGAGCATTGATGTCCATTGAGAGATCGTGTGCTGCAACAGCAAGTTCAGGATTCAACACCCCTTTATCAGCATCAAATTTACCTTCCACCTTTGGCACTGTGGTATCCATTGATGGCTTTGTAATCTCTGGTATTTTAATACTTGCTTCAGGACCTTCCACATCAACGCTGCCAGCAAGGAATTCAACTTCCAACTTGCCTGGTTTTATTTCTCCTTCTGGAAACTTAACTTCTGCATCAGCTTTTGGAAGAGAAATATCCAGCTTGGGCAGGTTGACATCAATGCTCATTTTTGGAGCCTTTATATCAGGACCAGAAATTCCAAATTTTGGCCCTTGAAATTTGGGAAGTTTCATTTTCCCTCCCTTGCCTTTCATGTCCACGTCCGATGTGTCAATGGCAACTTCACACTTGAGAGCACCCACATTAGGCATTTTGCCCTGTACTTCAACGTCAGGCTTGGTAAGTGAAATGTCCACGTCTGTTTTTTCTAGTCCAACATTCACATCTGGACCTTTGAATTTGGGAAGGGATACTGCTAATGATGGCATTTTCATTGATGGCATCTTGATCATACTGTCCTGGCCTTTGATCTTGAGGTCAGTTGAGCCCAGCACCACATCTATCTTTGGTGCACGGAAGCCAGTATCTGGAGCCTTGATGTCCATTGAGAAATCTGGTGCTGCAACATCAAATTCAGGTTTCGACAGACCTGCATCAATATCAAATTTTCCTTCCACGTTTGGCGCTGCACGCTCTATTGATGGCATTGTAATCTCTGGTATTTTAATACTTGCATCAGGACGTTCCACATCGAGAGTACCAGCAGAGCATTCAACTTCCAACTTGCCTGGTTTTATTCCTCCTTCTGGTAACTTAACTTCTGCATCAGCTTTTGGAAGAGAAATATCAAGTTTGGGCAGGTTGACATCAATGCCCATTTTGGGAGCTTTTATATCAGGACCAGAAATTCCAAATTTTGGCCCTTTAACTTTGGGAAGTTTCATTTTCCCTCCCTTGTCATCGATGTCAATGTCAACTTCATACTCTGGAGCACCCGCATCAGGAATTTTACCCTTTACTTCCACGTCAGGCATTGTGAGTGAAACGTCCACATCTGTTTTTTTCAGTCCTACATCAACATCTGGACCTTTGAATTTAGGAAGAGAAACTCCAAATCTTGGCATTTTCATTGATGGCATTTTCATTGATGGCATTTTGAACTTTCTGTCGTGGTCTTTCACCTTCAGGTCAGTTGAGTCTAAATCTACATCTATTGTTGGTGCATGGATGTCAATAGCTGGAGCATTGATGTCCATTGAGAGATCGTGTGCTGCAACAGCAAGTTCAGGATTCAACACCCCTTTATCAGCATCAAATTTACCTTCCACCTTTGGCACTGTGGTATCCATTGATGGCTTTGTAATCTCTGGTATTTTAATGCTTGCTTCAGGACCTTCCACATCAACGCTGCCAGCAAGGAATTCAACTTCGATCTTGCCTGGTTTTATTTCTCCTTCTGGAAACTTAACTTCTGCATCAGCTTTTGGAAGAGAAATATCCAGCTTGGGCAGGTTGACATCAATGCTCATTTTTGGAGCCTTTATATCAGGACCAGAAATTCCAAATTTTGGCCCTTGAAATTTGGGAAGTTTCATTTTCCCTCCCTTGCCTTTCATGTCCACGTTCGATGTGTCAATGGCAACTTCACACTTGAGAGCACCCACATTAGGCATTTTGCCCTGTACTTCAACGTCAGGCTTGGTAAGTGAAATGTCCACGTCTGTTTTTTCTAGTCCAACATTCACATCTGGACCTTTGAATTTGGGAAGGGATACTGCTAATGATGGCATTTTCATTGATGGCATCTTGATCATACTGTCCTGGCCTTTGATCTTGAGGTCAGTTGAGCCCAGCACCACATCTATCTTTGGTGCACGGAAGCCAGTATCTGGAGCCTTGATGTCCATTGAGAAATCTGGTGCTGCAACATCAAATTCAGGTTTCGACAGACCTGCATCAATATCAAATTTTCCTTCCACGTTTGGCGCTGCACGCTCTATTGATGGCATTGTAATCTCTGGTATTTTAATACTTGCATCAGGACGTTCCACATCGAGAGTACCAGCAGAGCATTCAACTTCCAACTTGCCTGGTTTTATTCCTCCTTCTGGTAACTTAACTTCTGCATCAGCTTTTGGAAGAGAAATATCAAGTTTGGGCAGGTTGACATCAATGCCCATTTTGGGAGCTTTTATATCAGGACCAGAAATTCCAAATTTTGGCCCTTTAACTTTGGGAAGTTTCATTTTCCCTCCCTTGTCATCGATGTCAATGTCAACTTCATACTCTGGAGCACCCGCATCAGGAATTTTACCCTTTACTTCCACGTCAGGCATTGTGAGTGAAACGTCCACATCTGTTTTTTTCAGTCCTACATCAACATCTGGACCTTTGAATTTAGGAAGAGAAACTCCAAATCTTGGCATTTTCATTGATGGCATTTTCATTGATGGCATTTTGAACTTTCTGTCGTGGTCTTTCACCTTCAGGTCAGTTGAGTCTAAATCTACATCTATTGTTGGTGCATGGATGTCAATAGCTGGAGCATTGATGTCCATTGAGAGATCGTGTGCTGCAACAGCAAGTTCAGGATTCAACACCCCTTTATCAGCATCAAATTTACCTTCCACCTTTGGCACTGTGGTATCCATTGATGGCTTTGTAATCTCTGGTATTTTAATACTTGCTTCAGGACCTTCCACATCAACGCTGCCAGCAAGGAATTCAACTTCCAACTTGCCTGGTTTTATTTCTCCTTCTGGAAACTTAACTTCTGCATCAGCTTTTGGAAGAGAAATATCCAGCTTGGGCAGGTTGACATCAATGCTCATTTTTGGAGCCTTTATATCAGGACCAGAAATTCCAAATTTTGGCCCTTGAAATTTGGGAAGTTTCATTTTCCCTCCCTTGCCTTTCATGTCCACGTCCGATGTGTCAATGGCAACTTCACACTTGAGAGCACCCACATTAGGCATTTTGCCCTGTACTTCAACGTCAGGCTTGGTAAGTGAAATGTCCACGTCTGTTTTTTCTAGTCCAACATTCACATCTGGACCTTTGAATTTGGGAAGGGATACTGCTAATGATGGCATTTTCATTGATGGCATCTTGATCATACTGTCCTGGCCTTTGATCTTGAGGTCAGTTGAGCCCAGCACCACATCTATCTTTGGTGCACGGAAGCCAGTATCTGGAGCCTTGATGTCCATTGAGAAATCTGGTGCTGCAACATCAAATTCAGGTTTCGACAGACCTGCATCAATATCAAATTTTCCTTCCACGTTTGGCGCTGCACGCTCTATTGATGGCATTGTAATCTCTGGTATTTTAATACTTGCATCAGGACGTTCCACATCGAGAGTACCAGCAGAGCATTCAACTTCCAACTTGCCTGGTTTTATTCCTCCTTCTGGTAACTTAACTTCTGCATCAGCTTTTGGAAGAGAAATATCAAGTTTGGGCAGGTTGACATCAATGCCCATTTTGGGAGCTTTTATATCAGGACCAGAAATTCCAAATTTTGGCCCTTTAACTTTGGGAAGTTTCATTTTCCCTCCCTTGTCATCGATGTCAATGTCAACTTCATACTCTGGAGCACCCGCATCAGGAATTTTACCCTTTACTTCCACGTCAGGCATTGTGAGTGAAACGTCCACATCTGTTTTTTTTTTTCAGTCCTACATCAACATCTAGACCTTTGAATTTAGGAAGAGAAACTCCAAATCTTGGCATTTTCATTGATGGCATTTTCATTGATGGCATTTTGAACTTTCTGTCGTGGTCTTTCACCTTCAGGTCAGTTGAGTCTAAATCTACATCTATTGTTGGTGCATGGATGTCAATAGCTGGAGCATTGATGTCCATTGAGAGATCGTGTGCTGCAACAGCAAGTTCAGGGTTCAACACCCCTTTATCAGCATCAAATTTACCTTCCACCTTTGGCACTGTGGTATCCATTGATGGCTTTGTAATCTCTGGTATTTTAATACTTGCTTCAGGACCTTCCACATCAACGCTGCCAGCAAGGAATTCAACTTCCAACTTGCCTGGTTTTATTTCTCCTTCTGGAAACTTCACTTCTGCATCAGCTTTTGGAAGAGAAATATCCAGCTTGGGCAGGTTGACATCAATGCTCATTTTTGGAGCCTTTATATCAGGACCAGAAATTCCAAATTTTGGCCCTTGAAATTTGGGAAGTTTCATTTTCCCTCCCTTGCCTTTCATGTCCACGTCCGATGTGTCAATGGCAACTTCACACTTGAGAGCACCCACATTAGGCATTTTGCCCTGTACTTCAACGTCAGGCTTGGTAAGTGAAATGTCCACGTCTGTTTTTTCTAGTCCAACATTCACATCTGGACCTTTGAATTTGGGAAGGGATACTGCTAATGATGGCATTTTCATTGATGGCATCTTGATCATACTGTCCTGGCCTTTGATCTTGAGGTCAGTTGAGCCCAGCACCACATCTATCTTTGGTGCACGGAAGCCAGTATCTGGAGCCTTGATGTCCATTGAGAAATCTGGTGCTGCAACATCAAATTCAGGTTTCGACAGACCTGCATCAATATCAAATTTTCCTTCCACGTTTGGCGCTGCACGCTCTATTGATGGCATTGTAATCTCTGGTATTTTAATACTTGCATCAGGACGTTCCACATCGAGAGTACCAGCAGAGCATTCAACTTCCAACTTGCCTGGTTTTATTCCTCCTTCTGGTAACTTAACTTCTGCATCAGCTTTTGGAAGAGAAATATCAAGTTTGGGCAGGTTGACATCAATGCCCATTTTGGGAGCTTTTATATCAGGACCAGAAATTCCAAATTTTGGCCCTTTAACTTTGGGAAGTTTCATTTTCCCTCCCTTGTCATCGATGTCAATGTCAACTTCATACTCTGGAGCACCCGCATCAGGAATTTTACCCTTTACTTCCACGTCAGGCATTGTGAGTGAAACGTCCACATCTGTTTTTTTCAGTCCTACATCAACATCTGGACCTTTGAATTTAGGAAGAGAAACTCCAAATCTTGGCATTTTCATTGATGGCATTTTCATTGATGGCATTTTGAACTTTCTGTCGTGGTCTTTCACCTTCAGGTCAGTTGAGTCTAAATCTACATCTATTGTTGGTGCATGGATGTCAATAGCTGGAGCATTGATGTCCATTGAGAGATCGTGTGCTGCAACAGCAAGTTCAGGATTCAACACCCCTTTATCAGCATCAAATTTACCTTCCACCTTTGGCACTGTGGTATCCATTGATGGCTTTGTAATCTCTGGTATTTTAATACTTGCTTCAGGACCTTCCACATCAACGGTACCAGCAAGGAATTCAACTTCCAACTTGCCTGGTTTTATTTCTCCTTCTGGAAACTTCACTTCTGCATCAGCTTTTGGAAGAGAAATATCCAGTTTGGGCAGGTTGACATCAATGCTCATTTTTGGAGCCTTTATATCAGGACTAGAAATTCCAAACTGTGACCCTTTAAATTTTGGCCCTTGAAATTTGGGAAGTTTCATTTTCCCTCCCTTGCCTTTCATGCCCACGTCCAACGTGTCAATGGCAATTTCACACTCTGGAGCACCCACATCAGGCATTTTGCCCTTTACTATCATGTCAGGCTTTGTGAGTGAAATGTCCACATCTGCTTTTTTCAGTCCTACATCCACATCGGGCCCTTTGAATTTGGGAAGAGTAACTGCAAATGATGGCATATTCATTGATGGTATTTTGAACTTACTGTCCTGGCCTTTCACCTTAAGTACAGCTGTGTCTAAAACTAAATCTGTTGTTGGTGCATTGAGGCCAGCATCTGGAGCCTTGATGTCCATTGAGAGATCTGGTGCTACAACAGGCTTCGACAGTCCTGCATCAATATCAAATTTTCCTTCCACGTTTGGGAATGCACGATCAATTGATGGCATTGTAATCTCTGGTATTTTAATACTTGCTTCAGGACCTTCAACATCTATTGTAATCGCTCGGATTTCAGCTTCTAACTCGCCAGGTTTTACATCTGATAATTCCACATCTGCATCAGCTTTTGGAAGAGAAAAATCAAGTTTGGGCACGTTGGCATCAATGCTCATTTTTTGAGCCTTTATATCAGGACCAGAAATTCCAAACTTCGGCCCTGTTAATTTGGGAAGAGAAACTCCAAATAATGGCATTTTTAATTTACTGTCCTGGCCTTTCATCTTATGGTCGACTGAGTCTAAATCTACATCTATTGCGGGAGCTTTGACGTTCATTGCGATGTCTTCTGCTGCAAAATCAAGTTCAGGCTTTGACACGTCTGCATCAATATCACTTTTAAGTTCTACCTTTGGCAGTGCAATATCTATTGATGTCTTTTCAATCTGAGTTCTTTTAAGACTTGCTTCAAGACCCCCCACATCTTTGGCCCCAGCATGAAATTCAGCTTGCAACTTGCCTGGTTTTATCGCTCCTGATAATGTCAAATCTACATTCGTTTTTGCGAGTGAAATTTCAACGTTGGCCTTTTTACTTTTTGATTTTTGTATTTTGCTTCCTTTCTTTGTTTGTTTAATTGGTGTTGCTCCAAACTGTTTTGAACTTGTAACACATTCTTGGCCTTTTGCCGTGAGTCCTCCATCTCTGATGTTATCTTGATTAGTGGCACCGTCAAGTGAAATTGCACCATCAAGTTTCTTTGTTCCTGTCTTCCCATTTCGAATAATGGTTTGTTCCTCTAGGCCACTCATCTGCTCACTCTCCATTGTGCTTGGCCCTGTTATTACCTCTGTAGTTGTCACAGCAAGATCTTTGCTTGTTTGTGAAACATCAAATTTCATTAGACTGACATCAATTGCAATTGTAGAAGACTTGGATTCAGTGCCAGAGATTTTATCTTTGGGTTTGGTGATTTTTGATTGCTTTATTTTCTGTTGCCTCTCATTATTCTTTTTTTTGTTTTCTGTTTCAAATGATTGAATAGAAATATCTGCTGCTTGCTTGTCCATATCTTCATCATGCTTCTTTGGTAATGGTAACATAAAATCTGTCTTTACATCTGTAATGTTAGGTTCTTTTTTTGACATATCCCCTGGCATTGATTTAGAATGTGCTCTTTCCTCTAGTATTTTGGTGGCAATATGTTGTGTTGTAAGAATTGGTCCTGGAAGCACAAATTTAGCTATTTTCAGTTTTGGCATTTTGACATTGGATTCAATGCTAATATTGTCGCATTCCGTTTGTTCACTTTGTTTATCCAGCATTTGGGCACTTTGATTTGTAGTTATCATCATAGTTTCCTTTGATCTTTGTGGTGTACTATCTGTATTTATTTGCAATGTGTCTTGTTCCACAGCAACACAATCCTTGATTCCCATCAAAATGTCTTGCTTTACATCTTCAGAAGTTTCTTGTTTCCCCATGTTTATATCACTTGTACCAATATGTGGTAGTTTTATTTTTCTTTTGTTTTTTTTCCTTTTTTGAGGGTTTTCAATATCTGTGCATGTTGAGGTCATGTCATATTGATCACGTTGTTCTGGTTCTGTTAAGCTTTGAGACCTGTTGAGTTTGTGTGACTTTGACTTTTTGAAACTTGAAAACTTGGGACAGATAAAGCTGGCTTCGGATACTTCAGCCTTCTTTGTCTTCCCCTTCTGAGTGGTTTCTTGAATGAGTGGTGTTTCTTCAGCATTACATTCATCAGATATACCTCTTGTATTTGATTTACTTGCATAGAGTTTCATAAAAAAGTCTTCCTCGGCTCCCTAAGAGAAGAAATGGACCGTTATTTTCTATCTTTTTGTGAGGGATAAATCCAGCTGAAGAGACAAACAGACACAAGTATCCACTGTAAAAGTACTGAACGTGAAACAGCTTACAGTATTTATAAGGCTAGAGTTATACAACATATTTATAGCTCTGGCACTTTAAAATGACTAAAGATGTCCATAAGTATATGGGCTAAACCTTTTAACCAGCCGGTAACAAAGAAGCATCTTCAATCTATCTCACAAGATTGTAATGCTTATTTTGTGCATCATAAGACCTTTATGGTATTTTTAATGACTTGTCTAGCATTGTTGAACACAGAGTTTTCAAGAACACCGGGAAAAGAAACAAGAGTTTAGGAACAGGAGTAGGCGAAAAATATCCTTGAGCTTGCATTGGCATTCAGTACAATCAAGATTGTTCAGACCCTTTGCCTGGATTTGATCTTCCTACCCAAACCCATACCCTCGATTTCCCCGATAAACTAAAAAATCTGTCTTAGCCTTCAATATATTTAATGACGTAGGATCCATTGTTCTATGGAATGGAAAAATTAATAAACTCACAACCCGCTGAGAAGACATTCCTCCTTATCACAGACTTAATGATCAATATATTGCCTTGAGAATGTGCCCCCTAGTTTCAGAAACATCTAACGTGAATAATTCTCTCTTGGCATTAACCTTCTCAACTCCCTCCAGAATCTTATAAATTCCAATTATCTCAAGTCTTGTTCTTCCAAACACTTGTTGAGTTGAACCCTTTTCTTCTCAGTCTTTCTTCATAAAATGGCACTTTTAATCCAAGAATCAGCATGGATACCAAATCATTGCCTTTAAGGCAATAACTTCTTATTTTAATGCCATTTTAAGTGCTTCTCCTGCGCACGCTGTAGACATTAATTTTGCATGAATTGTAATTTGATTATAGGTGTAGCATACCAAATATAATGTTGGTGCAGGGTGAAAAGTAATGATAAAACTACACCTTGTGGGAGGAGGACATTTTCCATTAAGCCATTTAGCACAGCTATGGGCCGAGACCACAACCTTCTTTAAAGGAATATGAATACAAGTGACATGTCTCAATGATTACTGACTGATTGTCTTTTGATCCGTTGTCATGAAGTACTCTGCAAGACTGGTAATGATGCATGTCAACTCATGCCGTAGCAATGACCTGTCCAATTCACCCATGACCACAACAGGTCAACAGTGGAGCCAAAAGGAACTGCAGATGTTGGTGTACAAAACATAAACACAAAGTGCTGGAGTAATTCAGCAGATCAGGCAGCAGGTCCGGAGGACATGGAAAGGCAACTTTTCGGGTTCAGGACCTTTCTTCTGACTTCAGTTACTCCGCTGAGTTACTCCAGCACTTTGTTTTTTTAGATTAACAGTGGATGCAGGAAAGCAATTAACGTTTTAACATTTACAAGACCAAAGATTGATTATTGACTTCTGGAAGGGAAAGCTGAAGATCCATGACTTCATCAGCAGGTCTGTAGTCGAGAGTCAATAGCTTGAATTTTGCTAGGCATGCACATCTCTGAAGATCTGACTTCAGCCTAGTACAAAGAAAGCTCATCAATGTCTCTATTTCTTCAGAAGATTTTAGGAGATTCGACATGTTGCTGAAAATGCTATCAAATGCTACAGATGCATACTAGTAATATCATGGGGTAGTTCAGTAAGTCAAGTGCCCAAGAATAAAGAAGGCTGCAGAAAGTGGTAGACATTATCATTATGAGTATTGACTTCCCCACCATTGAAAGTATCCACAGGAAGCATTGCCTCACAAAGTCTTTTAATATTGTCAAAGACACACACTAGCCTGGCTGCACTCTCATCTTCCTGTTACCATCGGGAAGAAGGACAGGAGCTTAAGAACTGTGACCTTCAAGTTCAAGAACAGCTTCTTCTCTTCAACACTTGGGCTCTTGAACCACAATGTACAACTGTAATCATATTCATACATCAGCAACAAACTACTATGACTTTGCATAGGTTGCACTCTGTACTTCAGTCTGCCCTGTTACAGTCTGATTACCTAGTCATTACTGGTGATTTACTGCATTCTTTTTATTGTATATTTATTTGTTGTGTTGTGCATTAATTTATCTATAAAGCTGCAGCAAGTAAGAATGTCATTGCTCTGTTCCCAGTGTACATTTGAACACTCTTGACTCGAGCCTTAACATATTAGTGCTTTCAAATTCTCAGATGCTAGCTTTTTATCCTTCCCTTTAGCAACTACCACCAGTTCATTTACATCCTTATCTCTACCTTTAATAAGTTCATGGGGTCCATAGTTAGGCGCATCAAGTCTACTCCATCATTCGATCATAGCTGATCTATCTTTCTCTCTTAACCCCATTCTCCTGTGTTCATTCCATAACCCCTGGCACTAATACTTTAACCCAATTCAAACTATTATACTCTCCTGCACTGGTTGCTGCCTTTGGTGTCCTCACTTGTTTCTCTCATTTTCAGGAACATAGAATTGAATTGGCATAGACATTGTGGGCCAAAGGGCCCAATATTACATAGATCTGTAATGCTTGAGACTTTATTCTGCTATCTAGAATTCTGAACCTGAATCATCCATTCAATCCATTCAAAATCCCATTGATTATCATGAAGATAAATAACCAATGAAGTATACGTGGGAGAATGGAAATTATATGATCCAGTTTTCATTGTGAATGTGTTGTATGCACACCTATTTCATATTTCCTTCCTCTCTGTGTCTTTTCTTTCCTGCAATACAATTTTCACTAGCAAAATATTCTTCATTGCATTGATGAAAGTAAGTTTCTAAGAAAATATTATTATCTATATCCATTGTGAATGTTTGACGTTGCAGAAAGTAAACCTACCGCATTAGGCTTTATTCCTTTTCCTTCAACTTCGACTGATTCTGCAGTACCAGGTATTGTTCTTTTTAGGCAGTATTGCATTTTATATGGCTCTGAGTACTGTAAAATCTTGAGTGCATCTTCATATTTGACATTATCAAAATAAATTGTAGCACTGATAAGTTGATCACCTGATAAAAACAAAATCATAAATTTGATTGTTAATAAGGTAATAAATTAATCAAAGGTTTTCAGTATCTTAGCTATCTATATTAAAGTATAGTAAATGTTATAACTAAACATACTGTTGTGGACAAGATGAATGTGAGCTGTATTGTGGTCTCTGAAGGTGTTAAAGTATTATTCTGTTTTGCAGGTGGTAGAAATGTCTAATAACAGTATTGTTCTGTTTTGCTGGTCTAATAACCAAGCTAACACTTAGTTAAGGTATCATTATTAACCGTCTTGCCTCCAGATGGGATGTTCAAGCCTTTTCCTGGAAATGATTACATAATTACAACCAAAAACACAATACTAATGGATTACTGCATTGTCCGAGATGCTCTGGGACCTTAGCCTGTCACTTCCTGTGTATTCAGAAAGATGTAATTTATCCTGTGGCACTGTTCAAAGATGAGGTAAAGGGAAAGGGTTTCTTAAATGTGTGAGCGTAGAGACCGAAGGGTGTAAAATGAGGGTAGAAGAAATAGGTAGCAAGGTGAAAGTAAAGGTGGCAGGCAGACAAAACCAGGGCAAAAATCAAAAAGGGCCACTTTTCAACATAATTGTATAAGGGGTAAGAGTGTTGTAAAAACAAGCCTGAAGGCTTTGTGTCTCAATGCAAGGAGCATTCGTAATAAGGTGGATGAGTTGAATGTGCAGATAGCTATTAATGACTATGATATAGTTGGGATCACGGAGACATGACTCCAGGGTGACCAAGGCTGGGAGCTGAACATCCAGGGATATTCAATATTCAGGAGGGATAGACAGAAAGGAAAAGGAGGTGGGGTAGCGTTACTGATTAGAGAGGGGATTAATGCAATGGAAAGGAAGGACATTAGTTTGGAGGATGTGGAATCGGTATGGGTAGAGCTGCAAAACACTAAGGGGCAGAAAACGCTGGTGGGTGTTGTGTACAGGCCACCTAACAGTAGTAGTGAAGTTGGAGATGGTATCAAACAGGAAATTAGAAATGCGTGCGACAAAGGCAAAACGGTTATAATGGGTGACTTCAATCTACATATAGATTGGGTGAATCAAATTGGCAGGGGTGCTGAGGAAGAGGATTTCTTGGAATGTATGCGGGATAGTTATCTAAATCAACATGTAGAGGAACCAACGAGAGAGCAGGCTATTTTAGACTGGGTATTGAGTAATGAGGAAGGGTTAGTTAGCAATCTTGTTGTACGTGCCCCCTTGGGCAAGAGTGACCATAATATGGTTGAGTTCTTCATTAGGATGGAGAGTGACATTGTTAATTCAGAAACGATGGTTCTGAACTTAAAGAAAGGTAACTTTGAGGGTATGAGACGTGAATTGGCCAAGATTGACTGGCAATTAATTCTAAAAGGGTTGACGGTGGATATGCAATGGAAGACATTTAAAGACTGCATGGATGAACTACAAAAATTGTTCATCCCAGTTTGGCAAAAGAATAAATCAGGGAAGGTAGTACATCCATGGATAACAAGGGAAATCAGGGATAGTATCAAAGCGAAGGATGATGCGTACAAATTAGCCAGAAAAAGCAGCATACCGGAGGACTGGGAGAAATTCAAAGACCAGCAGAGGAGGACAAAGGGCTTAATTAGGAAAGGAAAAATAGATTATGAAAGAAAACTGGCAGGGAACATAAAAACTGACTGCAAAAGTTTTTATAGATATGTGAAAAGAAAGAGATTAGTTAAAACAAATGTAGGTCCCTTGCAGTCAGAAACAGGTGAGTTGATCATGGGGAACAAGGATATGGCAGACCAATTGAATAACTACTTTGGTTCCGTCTTCACTAAGGAAGACATAAATAATTTGCCGGAAATAGCAGGGGACCGCGGGTCAAAGGAGTTGGAGGAATTGAGTGAAATCCAGGTTAGCCGGGAAGTGGTGTTGGGTAAATTGAATGGATTAAAGGCCGATAAATCCCCAGGGCCAGATAGGCTGCATCCCAGAGTACTTAAGGAAGTAGCTCCAGAAATAGTGGATGCATTAGTAATAATCTTTCAAAACTCTTTAGATTCTGGAGTAGTTCCTGAAGATTGGCGGGTAGCAAACGTAACCCCACTTTTTAAGAAGGGAGGAAGAGAGAAAATGGGGAATTACAGACCAGTTAGTCTAACATCGGTAGTGGGGAAACTGCTAGAGTCAGTTATTAAAGATGGGATAGCAGCACATTTGGAAAGTGGTGAAATCATTGGACAAAGTCAGCATGGATTTACGAAAGGTAAATCATGTCTGACGAATCTTATAGAATTTTTTGAGGATGTAACTAGTAGCGTGGATAGGGGAGAACCAGTGGATGTGGTGTATCTGGACTTCCAGAAGGCTTTCGACAAGGTCCCACATAAGAGATTAGTATACAAACTTAAAGCACAAGGCATTGGGGGTTCAGTATTGATGTGGATAGAGAACTGGCTGGCAAACAGGAAGCAAAGAGTAGGAGTAAACGGGTCCTTTTCACAATGGCAGGCAGTGACTAGTGGGGTACCCCAAGGCTCAGTACCGGGACCCCAGCTATTTACAATATATATTAATGATCTGGATGAAGGAATTGAAGGCAATATCTCCAAGTTTGCGGATGACACTAAGCTGGGGGGGCAGTGTTAGCTGTGAGGAGGATGCTAGGAGACTGCAGGGTGACTTGGATAGGCTGGGTGAGTGGGCAAATGTTTGGCAGATGCAGTATAATGTGGATAAATGTGAGGTTATCCATTTTGGTGGCAAAAACAGGAAAGCAGACTATTATCTAAATGGTGGCCGATTGGGAAAAGGGGGAGATGCAACGAGACCTGGGTGTCATGGTACACCAGTCATTGAAGGTAGGCATGCAGGTGCAGCAGGCAGTAAAGAAAGCGAATGGTATGTTAGCTTTCATTGCAAAAGGATTTGAGTATAGGAGCAGAGAGGTTCTACTGCAGTTGTACAGGGTCTTGGTGAGACCACACCTGGAGTATTGCGTACAGTTTTTTGGTCTCCAAATCTGAGGAAGGACATTATTGCCATAGAGGGAGTGCAGAGACGGTTCACCAGACTGATTCCTGGGATGTCAGGACTGTCTTATGAAGAAAGACTGGATAGACTTGGTTTATACTCTCTAGAATTTAGAAGGTTGAGAGGGGATCTTATAGAAATTTACAAAATTCTTAAGGGGTTGGACAGGCTAGATGCAGGAAGATTGTTCCCGATGTTAGGGAAGTCCAGGACAAGGGGTCACAGCTTAAGGATAAAGGGGAAATCCTTTAAAAACCGAGATGAGAAGAACTTTTTTCACGCAGAGAGTGGTGAATCTCTGGAACTCTCTGCCACAGAGGGTAGTTGAGGCCAGTTCATTGGCTATATTTAAGAGGGAGTTAGATGTGGCCCTTGTGGCAAGGGGGATCAGGGGGTATGGAGAGAAGGCAGGTACGGGATACTGAGTTGGATGATCAGCCATGATCATATTGAATGGCGGTGCAGGCTCGAAGGGCCGAATGGCCTACTCCTGCACCTAATTTCTATGTTTCTATGTTTCTATGAGAAATGTGTCCTTTTATTATTGCTCTGTCAATTACTATAACAAATCCACTGGTTCTCATTGTCCATGAAACATACTGTGCAGAAATCAGCTGCCTTTCTTTCTATTTAATGTCAATTCATAGGCTTCACATGTTCCACTTTTATTATTTGACATCGGAAGACTATTTGGCCCATCAAGTGTATGCTGGCTCTCAGAGCAATCCCATTCCATCACCTTTTTCTCTGTAACCCATTTTCTCATACGTTGGTGGTAATTTGCAGGTATCAGTTAAGCTACCGGGGTAAAGGAAAGAGCGTTCACGTTGCAGCCGTTTCCACCAATCTTTCCACAAGAAACAATCTTGTGCACAAGAAGTGCAAATCAAAATTGTGTGTAGATGCCGAGAAGTGTGGTCAGCTCTGGCTGAACAATTTCTAATCTTGTGATGTAGACTCGATAACAAGTTAAGTTACCAACCAGTTTTTAGGATGTGGAGGAAACTGGTGTGCCAAGGAGAACACAGTTACGATAGAATGTGCAAACTCCACACAGTGAGCCTCAAAGGCAAGGATTGAGCTGGGATTTTACTGGAACTGTGATGCCACAACATTACCTGCTGCTTCACTGTGCTGCCCGGTGAAGATGATAGGTTGAAAAACTGCTATGGTTAAAAGAATCGTCTACTTGACTTGACTACATCTAAGTTGGACTAGAATCACATGACATCCAGATTTTTCATATTGAATTCAAATTCTCAAACAGTCACATAGTATTTTCTGGATTTAAATTCCAGAACATCTGGACTTAAATTATATGTTTTACCTTCTCTCATGCTCAGCCGTTTTGCAGCAGGTGACTCTTTCTGAACATGTTTAATAAATATCCCGTCCTTTTTACCACCTTTAACACTGAAGCCACTTGCACCTTTTTCAATGTCTGTGGTCACAAGCATTTCCACAATGTCCTCTTCCTTCTCTTTCTGAAAAAAATCAAAATGATTTAAGTGCCAGCAAGTATTCACATTATTTTCATTTTAATTATTTCCAAATTAAACAAATGTTATACAAATTATAGATATCAAAAAATAAACCTACCGCTTTGTTACTCATGTTTGCAGAAAAACCTTTCTTTGATAGATTTTCTAATCTTTGCTTATTGTCTGTAATGTCAATTAATGTCTCAGCTGGTACCTGAACAAGAAAATTCAGTAATCATTGCATAGAATAGGAAATCTTAAAGCGATTGATTATGAAAGTTGTTAAAACCTACATGTAAAATAATCTAGTGATAATATTTGATTTTTACCTTGAGGGCACTTTAATTTTTTGTTAGCATGAATAAATGAGGGTTGCGCAGTGCCAGAAACCTGGCTTCAATCGTGATTACGGGTGTTGTTTGTATGTTCTACCTGTGACCGTGTGGGTTTTCCCGGGTGTTCTAGTTCCCTCCCGCATTACAAAGACATAAAGGTTTGAAAGTACCTCTCAAATACATTAAATTAACTTAAATTGTGGTTTGGTCGGAAAAGAAAAAGAAAAAAAATTATACAGAGCCTGAGTTGTTCACTTGGATTTCTAGATTTGTGACAGACTAGTAAATTAAAAAAAGGTAGTACCAAATTAAAAACTAAGTGTCAATTTTAATGTGAGTGAAAAACACAGGTTGTGGTTGCACTTCTGGCTGCCAATCTCTTTTGTTTAAGGTGGACATGATTGCTGTGCTTTAAGTGCACATTTGATATCAGACGTACAGAAGACATTATTACTTGATTCACACTGGGAGATGTCCAGACCAATCTTCTCAGCATTCCTCATCAACCTGGAAATTCTTACCAGCAAGATCTAACAGGTGCTAAGTATTTTTTGTATACAATTTAAATAGTGCATTACAAAATATGCCAGTTGTCCAATTTCTCAGCACCATATTATATATATTTTTTAACTATTAAATTAAGTTGTAACTGCTTGGTAATCTGAGAGGTAAAAAAATATTTTTGCAGGAAATAGTTTTTCTTAGCCCAGGTTGAGAAGGTTGAGGGGAAAACCTGATGAGGATGTCCAAAATCATGATGGAGTAATGTTGTAGATCATACAAATTTTAACCATTTTTATTCTCATTGCTTCAGCTTTATATTTATTGACATACATTTTTGTCCTTGTATTCTTCAGCCAGCGTGTAGTCATATACCGGTGAAGATCCTTGAGGTCTTGGTCTTACAGTTTCTACAAATTCTGTTGGCAACTCGCACACCTGCAAGGAAATAAAGTACTGGTATTAAATAATCTAAAGCAGAATCAGTTTAAGTATAATGCTAAAAACTCTCAATAAATAAACATGCCATTCAGCATGTAATTATGATTGTGGTAACAGAATTATTATATAATGTTTTTGATATTTTTCTATGGAAGATGAAATTTAAATTGAAAATTTTCACTGACAGGACAGAGCATGTGAATGTTTAAGTGTACAAGCAAACTTTTTGCACTATTTCCTGTAAGATATTACATTTTCACAAAATAATAGGGGCTGAGCTTAATAAACAAAAATAATAATTTTACCTGCAAGGTGGCACAGTGACTTGTAAATAGAACTGTTGCCTCGACCCAGGATTCAATCCTGACTTCTGCTACTGTCAGTGCAAAGTTTGCATGTTCTTCCTGTGACTATGTGGATTTCCTCTGGATGCTATGGTTTCCTCCCACAGCATCTAAAACATGTCAGAAGTTTAATGGGCTCCTGTAACTTGCCTTTAGTGGAGGAGTGTGGTAGGAAAATCAGGTAGCAGTTAATGGATATATGAGAGAAATTAGGAAACAGAGATAAAATGGGGGAAAGGTTGCTTTGAGAATGGGCTGAATGGTGAAGTGCTCAGAAGATCAAACAACATGATGAATATTTCCAGTTGATGACCTTTGAGCAGATTCTGCTTTCTTTTAGGATTCCATAATTTGTGTTGATGGTTCATTGATATTTATGTACATTTATTATATAATTTCAATGAATATAATTTAAAATAAACATTAAAAATTGTAACTTCAAATTTGATCTATTGTCTGCAACATTTGTTTTCAACCCAATAAATTTTATAAAATGCAACATGTAAAACAAATTTAGATGTCTTACATATGAAAACAAAAATTACTTACAGAATCCTGTTCCCCAGGTTCTGTCTCAGCATCTTTTAAGCACTGGACTGAGCCTGCAAATGCAATCAAATTTATAGTACTTAAGAATCATATTAGACAATGTAAAACCTGCGGAAAAACATAGGAAGAATGTTGTATTGGCTTTGGCACACCATGTAAATAGTTAACGCTGTTCTGTGTCAATGAATTCACTGCTTCCTTGTTCATAAATTTACCGGAAAGAGCTTGTTGACTCAAAAGTAAAACATTGCGGTACAACTTATTTATACGCAAAGCCGCTTCCAAAACAAATGATTACTAATAACTTGCTAAAGTTGATTGAAGAAGCATGTTTGAGGACAAATGAATGTCCGGCAAGTAGGTTGCTTTTAAAAGAGTGAATGTGAGAGTTCAAGCCATGCATGTTCCTTTTAAAATAAAGGACAAGGCAGCTGAGAGTAAGGAATTCATCAGGCAATTGCATCATCGTACCACAACTAGAGAGCAGTCCTGAACTACTATCTACCTCATTGGTGAACTCCGACTATCCTTGATAGTCGCTGGCTTTACCTTGCATTAAATGTTATTCCCTTATCATGTATCTATACACTGTAAATGGCTCAATTGTAACCATGTATTGTCATTCCACTGACTGGTTAGCACATAACAAAAGCTTTTCAATGTACCTCGGTACACGTGATAATAAACTAAACTAAACTGGAACATTGGATGATGAGAAATGGGAGCTCCCGTCACCAAGAAGGAGACATGGGTCAGATATATGCAGCTGGGATTAAAGTGTATCCCAAGAAGAGTTTAGGGGACAGAGGATCATACTTTTTTTTCCTAAGTTTTTATTGATTTTCGACAGAGATATATACAAAACAGTGCAACACCATCACCATAAATAAAACAAAATAAGAAAAACAACAATCAAAATTTAAAAAAGTAATAAATAGGGAAAAAAAGAGGTAAATTTAAAAAAAAAATTGGAATAAGACCGTGTGGTTCACTTCCCAAATTTAAAAAAAATTACATTGATTAGTTATCTGGAAATATTTCAATATTCGCACAAACACACCATCTAGTTCTATATAACAGTCTTCCCATATCTAGCTTGGCATTTATCTAGTTGGTGTCATGGCTCAAATAAACGGTCCATTTTTCCCAGATCTTCTCAAATTAATTCTTCTTGACTCTCAAGAAATATGTCAGTTTCTCCATTGTAAACATGTCTCGCACTATTTTTAGCCACTGTTCCTGTTTTTGGTGTTTTTCATTAAGCCACTGCATGGTAATGGCCTTCTTACTTGCTGCAAGCAAAACTTTAATCAAATAGGTATCTTCTATTTTTACAATATCTTTAATACATCACAGGGCAGGTATTTAAAATTGTATACCCCAAGGAGGATCGTACTTAAGAAGGACATCAGGAGGGCAAAAAGGGGGCAGGAGGTAGTTCTTAAATATTAAGGAAAATTAAATCCAAAGAGAATTTATAAGTACATTAATGGAAAGGGTAACTAGAGAGAGAGTAGGGATACTCAGAAACCAAAGTGGTCAACTATGTATACAGCTGCAGGAAATGAGCAAGATCTTCAATGGGTATTTCCTATTTTTACTGTGGGAAAAAAACCATGAAGGCAAGGGATCTTGGGGCAGTCATTGGAGATGCGTTGAGTGCCATCCGTATTATGGTCAAGGAGGTACTGACACCTTTGGGCGTATGAAGGTAGATAAATCTCCTAGGCCAGATCAATATGTCCAAGGACGGTGTGGAAAGCAAGAGGAGAAGTTATGGGCAAGTAGAGTGATGAAAAAGGCTTTTTATACATTCATCTTATCAGTCAGGTTATTGAGTATAGAAATTGAGATATTATGTTGCATTTGTGCAAGATGTTGGTGAGACCACATTTGGTGTACAATGTTCAATTCTGGTCACCTTCTATACCTTCTGGTCAACCTCTCCCTATGAGCTATAGGGAGAGGTTGGACAGGCTAGGATTTTATTCCTTGGATCGCAGGAGGCTGATGGGTGATCTTTTAGAGGTGTATAAATGCATGAGGGGAATAGATAGGGTGAACGCATATTTACCCAGAATAGGGGAATCAAAAACAAGAGGACAGATTTAAGGTGAGAGGGGCAACATTTTCACCCAGAGGGCAGTGGGTGTATGGATCTGGCTGCCAGAAGATGTACTTGAGACAGGTAAAACAGCATTTAAAAGATACTTGGACAAATGCATGGATAGGAAAGGCTTAGAAGGATATAGGCTAGTGGGACTAGGTTTGATGGGCATCTTGGTTGGCATGGACAAGTTGGGCCGAAGGGACTGTTTCCATGCTATATGACTACGCCTCTCATAATCTTATGTACTTCTCTCCAGTCACTTCTCAACCTTCTTTGCTCCTGGGAAAACAATCCCATCCGATCTGATCATTCCCAATAACTAATATCCTCCAATCTTGGCAAAGTGCTGGTGATTCTCTTCTGTACTCTCTCTGGTGCAATCGCTTTTTTTTCTATAGTAAATCCTTTGTGACCAAGTCCAACACCTCAACTTGTGCACATAGCCACTTCCACTTTCCCAACTGATCTAGATCTTGCAGTTCGTCAGGTCTGTGACTTCTACAGCTTGCATCCATTCCCGATGTCTCAACAATTATACTCATCCCTGGCAGTGTGTTCCAGGCCTTCGTCCCAGCCTTGAATGTCCCTTAAATTTTACCCGAAGTCACGTCTACTTTGCTAGGCCACCTGCAAATTGAGACGTTAACTACCAGCAGGCAGGCAGCCAGGGGAGAGCGAGGGGAAGTCAATTCCTTCTCTCCGTGCCGCCAAGAACTAGGAGGGATCCTCCTCATCATCAGGAGCAACCTGGGGGGGACATAGGGGGACGTGCTGCCGGGAGCGAAGAGCGCTGGCAAGAGTGATGTGAGGGGGGGCCGGGCACCGAGTTTTGGGGTACACGCCACTGAAGGGGGACCCGGTGGGAGGGCCACCGAGAATGCTGATAAGTTTTCCATTAAATTTGTAACTGCCGGAGCCAGATACGTGGCAACTATGTACTGCCTAGGTGTGGTCTGTATGACTTTACTTGGTTGTATGCAAAACAAAAAAAAATCACTGTGCCTAGATACATGTGACAAAAAAATATAATTGAATCATAGAACTGACAATGGGTTCGCCGGCCAGAAGTTCCCTGACTTGTCCCCTTGTTGTTAATTTGCTTTAAAACCGCCAATACTTCCTTTTTGATCATTCGAAAAGAATAGAAAAAAACTTGAGAAAAGATGTACAGATTTGTAGGTTAATTGGCTTACGTAAAAATTGTAAGTTGTCCCTAGTGTGTAGTGTAACGAGGATCATTGGTCGGCGTGGACTTGGGGTGTTGAAGGACCTGTTTCCGTGCTGTATCTCTAAACTACATTATGACTTTCATGTATATACAATGTATATACATTATACACAAGACGTATCGTAGCATAGATAGACACAAAAAGCTGGCGCAACTCAGCGGGACAGGCAGCATCTCTAAAGAGAAGGAATGGGTAATGTTTCAGATCAAGACACTTCTTCAGACTAGTTAGGGATAAGCCAAACGAGAGATATAGATGAAGATGTATAGAGATAAAGAACAATGAATGAACGATATGCAAAAAGGAAACGATGATAAAGGAAACAGGTGATTGTTAGCTGTTGGGTGAAAACAAGAAGCTGGTGCGACTTTGTTGGGGGAGGGATAGAGAGAGAGGGAATGCCAGGGTTACTTAAAGTTAAAAAAAATAATATTCATACCACTGGGCTGTAAGCTGCCCAAGCGAAATATGAGATGCTGTTCCTCCAATTTGTGTTTAGCCTCACTCTGACAATGTAGGAGACCTAGGGCAGAATGGTCTGTGTGGGAATGTGAAGGAGAATTAAAGTGTTTCGTAACTGGGAACTCTGTATTATAGCATAATAGAAATAAGGAACTGCAGATGATTAAAAACAAAGACGCAAAGTGCTGGAGTAACTCAGCGGGTCAGGCAGCATCTTTGGAGACACGGATAGGTGACGTTTTGGATCAGGATCCTTCTTCACACTGATTATGTGGAGAATGTGGGAGAAGAAAGATCAAAAAGGGGAGGAGCAGGAAAAGTGGGATGTGCATGAAAAGCAGGAACACAGGTGAGGGTGGGAATAGGCAACTGGCCAGACAAAGGTCAGAGATGGAAAAAAAGGGGGTACTATACCATGCTGCTTGAGGGGTTTTATTCCACTAAAAAAAATAACACTAAATCAAATGATTGTGTCTGGGAGAGTAGCCAGTTAATACAATAAAATGCCACACTATTAATTGATAGAATAAGGGCTCATGCTATAACTCCCCTGATGGTGAAATTCGGGTCTCAGTTGAGTGGTTAGTGAGTGACAAATATGATATTGTGGTTATTATTCCATTTAACCAAATACCAAAAACCCTGCTCCCTCATGGATATAGCTTATGCATTCTTGAGACTAAACAATCAGCATTGCATGTATTTTATAAACATTCTGATGGCATATTAAGAATCGTTTGTTTTTATTTCCTTTCTAGCTTGGCTGTTGCCCAAATTCCATTGCAAACTATACGCACAAGCTAGACAGTTTGCTGTTAAGATATCAGTTTGTTGATGTGTCGTCACATCTTAGGAGAGAGCAAAGATAAATAATCTCCCCTTGGGTTCTCCCTGTTTTTTTCTGAGGTAGAACAATATCATATCTGTCACTCGCTAACCACTCAACTGAGACCAGAGTTTCACCATCAGGGAAGTCATAGGCATGGACCCTTATTCTATCAATTGATAATGTGGCCCCTTTATTGGTAACTGGCGACTCTCCCAGACACAATTAATTTGATTTTGTGTTCATTTATTTATTGGCCTGAAAATATGTCCTGCTTATCAGAATGTGCAAAAATGTGATTTCTAACCATGTAAACACTCACATGCCAACATGACTGGGGCATTATTGCCAGAATAATGGCTTGATTGAAAAATGCTTAAAAATATACTTTTAATTTTGGGTACTTGGTTTCCAATCTCGGAGCACATGTTCCATTAATATGAAACCAATGAATAAGTCATGGGGAAATATCTTGCTCTTACAAATGATTCATTGGGCAAACAAACACATACCAAGCTAAAATTAATTAGCAGGCCATGTGAGACATAGGGCATAAACCAGCATTTGCAAACTATTTTGGGGATTACTGCTGCCAATCCTACGGCAAATGGGAAGTACATGCAAGTTTACCTTATTTTATTGTTTTCATTTTATTTTTTATTTTATAGTATTTTAATTGCTTTGGTTTTAATTATTTTCATTTTTACTTATTTCGATCTCTGATTAATCTTCAAATGCTTTCATGCTGTTTGGTTGGAAAGAGCCTGAGAATTTGATGGTCTTTCAACCGTAGGCTATATCTTCAAAAATTATAGGAGCAGAATTAGGCCATTCGGCCCATTGAATCTACTCCGCCATTCAATCATGGCTGATCTATCTTTCCCTCTAAATCCCATTCTCCTGCTTCTCCCCATAATCCCTGACACCTGCACTGACCAAGAATATTCTTGGATCTGGTGGGTTAGTTCATTCAGCACTCCTCATCTGGCAATGGTGAGTGTGGGCAGAGAATTAATGCAGGTAACTAGTCCAGGCAAGCGACCAGATGCAGCATGATCCAACCTATTTAGAAGACAGCATTCAGTTTCTAAACTGGTTTGAAGAAGGATCCCAACCAAAAACGTCACCTATTCACGTTCTCCAGATATGCTGCCTGACCTGCTGAGTTACTCCAGCACTTTGTCCCTTTTGTTCAGTTTCTAAATATGCATATGAACATCTTTTTAAGTATTCAGTTGGGTGGACACAGTTGGGTGAGGTGATTGACATTTGGGTGGAGTAAATGACAAAAGACTTGAGGTGAAAAGGATACAAAAGGATGTCAGATAAGAAAAGAGGAATGAAATGGTCAACTGATGGGAAGCATATGGGTGTTCAAGAAGGAACTGCAGATGCTGGAAGATCGAAGGTACACAAAAATGCTGGAGAAACTCAGCGGGTGCAGCAGCATCTATGGAGCGAAGGAAATAGGCGACGTTTCGGGCCAAAACCCTTCTTCAGACTGAAGCATATGGGTGGAAGGTGAGGGGGCAGGTAAAAAGAAAATTCCTTCTTATCTGACAACCTTTTGTCTCCTTTCACCTCTAACCTTTGCCATTAACCCCACCCATCAACGAATCACCATTTCTCACCTGTATCAACCTGTCAGTTTTGTACTCTGCACTGTATTTATACCATTTGCAACTGTTGATAGTGTAAGGGGATGCCACAAGCTTCTCCATATTTGTAAAATAGCTGAGTTTAGACATTACTTTAGACTTTAGAGATACAGTGTGGAAACAGGCCCATCAGCCCACCAAGCCGCGCCAAGCAATGATCGCCCCGTACACTAGCACTATCCTACACACTAGGGATAATTTATAATTTTACCAAAGCCAATTATCCTACAAACCTGTACGTCTTTGGAGTGTGGGGGGAAACCGGAGCATCCGGAGAAAAACCACGAGGTCACAGGGAGAACGTACAAACTCCATACAGATAGCACCGTAGTCAGGGCTCTGGTGCTGTAAGGCAGCAACTCTGTCACTGTGCTGCATTCACAAAATGTTGGTGCATGCACATAACTTAAAATGTATACACATGGCATGAAATGTATACTTAAATTATGCATTGGAGTCAGTTTATGAGTCCTAGAAAATAAATATATAGGTTAGATTTTAAACAGCACCCTGCCCTTAATTTATGATAATTTATACCATCTACATAATTTAGTTTAGTTTGGAATTGTTTAGAGATACAGCATGGAAACAGGCCCCTCAGCCCACTGATTCCACACCAATCAGCGATCCCCGCACATTAACACTATCCTACAACTCCTTGGAGTGCAGGAGGCTGAGGAATGATCTTATAGAGGTGAATAAAATCATGTGGGGAATGGATAGGGTGAGTGCACAAGAGTCTTTTTCCGAGGGGAGGAGAATCAACGACTAGAGGTCATTTGTTTAAGGGGGAGGGGAAAAACGTAATAAGAACCTGAAGGACAACTTTTTCACATTGTGACTAATGGATAGATGGAACAAGCAGCCTGGTGAAGTATTTCAGGCGGGTACAATAACAACACTTAAAATACATTAGGACAGGTACATGGAGTGTAAAAGGTTGAATGGGATATGGGCCAGGAATGGGACTGGCATATGGGACTATCTTGGATGGGGCATCTTGGTCAGCATGGACCAGTTGGGTCAAAAGATCTATTTCTGTGTTGTATGGCTATGATTCTATGACTCTATGACTAAGACAGAGAAATAATTTTGCAAGTTACTGCGAACTCTTACCAATGTCTACAGATGCACCATAGAATGCATAGTATCGAGATGCAACACACTTGTTTGGCAATACAGCAATAAGTTTCAGAGAGTTGATGATGTAGCCCAGTTTACTACACAAACCCAACACCCCCTTGGATGCCATCTACACCATGTCGCCTCAGGAAAGCAGCCAACATGGACCATCTTTACCCTGGTCATTCTCCCCTCCTGTCAGGCAGAAGATATTATCAGGCTTGAAAGCACATACCTTCAAATTCAAGAACAGCTTCTTCCCCACTGTTATCAGACAACTCATCGTCCCTCCCATGATCTAGCACGTGGTCTTAATCCTTCAACCTACCTCATTGTGACCTTGCACTTATTTATGCCTGCACTTTCCTTGTAACTGGAACACTAGCATGGTGTAACACTATACTCCCCACTAGTAGTTTGTTTATCTTTGCAGTACCTGGTGTACATGTGTATGGCTTGATTGTGTGCAGTGTGATTTGACTGGATAGCAGGCAAACAAAGCTTTTCACTGTGTCTTGGTACACATGACAATAATAAACCAATATCAATACCAAATTGCGCTAATTTCCAGTGGAAGCTAATTCATGGAAAAATTGGACTAAATACTTCCAGCATTAGCTACCCAAACGTGGCTGATATTCTTCCAGCATCATTCATGTTTGTGAAATGCATAAACTGCCTTATGGAGAGAAACTGGAGTGATAACATGCAACCTACAACCTTCCTTTATGTCTCCCAGTACAAACACAATGATATGGCACAAATCTGTGCATTGAAGGGACCAACTGCAACATTGATACAAGACTGTTTGCATTTGTCATCCTGAGTTTTCACAGTTGCTGATACTTGTAACATCATTGCTAAAGCTCACATTAGTTACAGCACGTTATCAAAATCACGTGCAATACAGACAATTTGTAAACTGAATATTTGATCTGGGTGTGGACCCTTCGCTTCAAATTGATGTGATCAGGGAGGTGGTCATGGCAATCTACACATAAAACATGCATTAACTCATTCACACCTCTACTTTATCTCCACGATACTCCTCTCATTTGTAGAACTATTACTGCACTGGAAGTAGTATTTAAGGCATTTTGATGTCTTCTTAACAACAAAGTTGCAGCAGCTCCAACCTTTGCAGCCAGCTGCAATCAGGAATAGTTGGATTTATTGCAACCATCGAGGTAAAAACTACCCTAACAAGCTATTTAAATGACTTGGTTGGGCAATAAGCATTAAAGTTGGGCAGCATGCATTTAACACTCCAGAAAAGAGTGTTGCAATTTCTAAGCAATATACTTTCATGTACAGCACACTTTCTGTATAATCGCATACATACCATATTAAAGCACTTTATAAACTTTAGAATTATTTATTGGAAATAGTTTACAAAATAGTTTACAAAATACAAGCAAAACGGAGTTAATTCAGGTAATATACAGTTAAACTCTGTTCCAACTTCCCTGCTAACCAGTTCACAATCAATCAATCAATAATACTTTATTAGCCAAGTATGTTTTGCAACATTTCATTTGCCAAGTCAGTCATACAAATAAAAAGCAGCGGAACACACAAAACACATTTTAACATAAACATCCATCACAGTGACTCCTCCACATTCCTCACTGATGGAAGGCGAAAAAAAGTTCAATCTCATCCCTGTTGGGGCCTCGAGCCCTCCGTTGACGAGATGATCTTGACTCCTCCCGTAGCCTGCGGCGCTTTGGCTCTCCGCGTCGAGGCGATCTGCTCCTGTATTGGGGGGATGTCAGCTCCCCAGCGCCAGGCGACCGAACCTCGCATCGGGGCTGGTCGAACCTTCCCCGACATTGGAGTTCCCGACATCCACGGCCTATTCCGAGATTGCGAGCTCCCGATGTGAAGACGGCAGGCCGTAGTTGGAGCGATCCCAGGCAAGGGATCGACTCCTATGTAAGTCCTCACCCCGCGGTGGGGCCCAAGGTCATCCGAAGAGGCCTCCAGCTCCATCGATCGTACGCTGCTGAGCGACCGGAGAATGTGATCTGAAAATTAATCGCATCTCCGGCAAGGTACGAAATTGAAGAAAAAAAATCCACCGACCCTGTTAATCCTGGCCAGATTGGAGAGGCTAAGACTCTAAAATTGGGTAAAAGTTTCAGGGCTGCTGGGAGATTTGGTCAAATTGAAAGTGCTTTCTGTGGAACTGGGACAAGCTGCAGAGTGGTGCCAGTTTGTCTAGAGCCTAGATCCAAGCTACAGGAAGAGAATAGGAACATCTGCAGACCCTGTCAATTAGGTGCAAATTGCATGCATAGAATGGATTGGATGACTGCAAACCAGACATACACCTTGTAAATAATTGTAAATAATGTTGCAGAGATTCACTTTGCCAAATGTTGATTGGATGAGGTATTGAGCCTTGTCTGGCTTTCTTGCAGATCAGGGTAAATGTTGCGATGTTAGCTTCCTCCGGGAAACGCTGTTTGAATACAATGTATTAGCTGCTGTATTATTGGGTTAGGGAAATGTCTGTTATGTATGGGGTTAATCGATATCTGTAATTGGATTGTAAAGGGACCACCCCCATGTGTTTCGGCCCTTCAAGGTCCGGGGACCTATAAATGTCCGCTGCCACAAGGTCCTGCGTCGATCCTCTGAGAGAACGTTTGGGACTGCGTGACCTTCTGGAGTGTCTCTGTTTGAGCGAGGTCTAGAGGGATACGAGGATCGAACCCGCGGTGGTTAGGTATAGTAGTTGAATTGTAATTGTGTTTTGTCAAAATAAAGATTAGTTGCGCAAGTGCTTGAGTCAGTGGTTTTTGACTGAAACTAGTCTGGGGGGAAGCTTAGACTGAGCAATTTACATAATGCTTTTAACACACATTAAAAAATTTTAAAAGACGAAAAACCAAACAGACTGTTGGCGGGGCTGCCAATTGTACGGCGCCCCTAGTGGTCTTCTTATTCCCAGTGGAATTATTATTTCCAGTGTTCAGATTGCCAAACATTGCTCTGTTCTTGTTTGATCCTATGTATCCCTAATATCTCAGTATTTTGCGACTAATAAATAATAAAATATATAGTTTATCGATTGCTTCTCCTTTGATCTTGTCAGAATTCTATGTTAAAAGGTGTACTCTTTTGGATTATTTGGGATTGTAAAGAATTGATTTTATTTTTCTCCAATAATTTTAGCATAAAAATAACATTCTAATTTTATTTCAGAATTACTAAAAAAGAAACGTACACCTCCAATTTACAAAATATATTTATTAAAACTTTAAAAGGCAGTGTTTCCACTGTTTGCAAATTCTGACCTTGTGTGATATATAGGCAGCGCAGTAATCAAAACCATAATGCACATGCCTGAAGTTCTTGCCCCTAAGAAATGCAGTTGCATGGTTTTCTCTTTACAACTGTCTTGAGTAAATACTGGTCTTTCTAGTTGTTAGTTACTGCCCTTGTTCCATGAGTTAAATTTACTTTGCAAAATAACAAACTTATCTGGAGATACCTTTGATCGTGTACATGTACATTAAGTAGCACCAAGCCAACGCTCTCAGTTATGTACTGAGGACTTGTAAACACATTCAAAAAGGTTGTCTCATGATATAAATATAACAACGAGTGCTGAATAGTACAAATCATACTCGTTCTTTTTCAACAGGACAGAACCTGTCGATGATAACATAGCTTATAAAAGATGAAATGCATTCTTAAAACTTACCAGCAAACTTGTTAGTTCTAAACCTGGATATCTCGAGAATTTGCAGAAACTAGCCCTGAAGTGTCTCAGCCTGGATCGTCAGCCTGCCTTCTGTACTCTGTCAGTGTACAAGAGTCAACTGAACAGAGATTTTCTGTGAAACTAGTTTTGTCTATGTAAGGATTAAGGGGGCGGTCCATCGCGGTCAAATTTGACTATGCTACCACTAATCAAGCTGCCTAACCAGAGCTAAAGTAGTGTCGTCAAGATGAATATCCTTTGAAATTGAAACCCAGTTTTCAAGTAACAACGGGGCTGCTGCATTTAGACCACGTCTGAGCAATCAATGATCCCTTTATTCCTGGTTTAATCACAGTAGATTACGAATAACTGTTCGTTTCTGAATCTTCCACTGCAAGATTATTTACCAAAATATTACCAATTTGCATTTATAGAAATTATAGAAATACACACAAAGAGCCTGGCTGATGCATATTCTAACAGAAAGGATACAGTCTGAGAAGGGGATTTTTGACGAGGTGATATAAACATAATCAGCAGCCTGTGTTTTATAAAGGGTATAAAAGGAAGGATCAAGAGCTGGTGAGGAAAATAGGTTTAGCAGGGAAATTTCGGAGCATGAGAATGAGGCAACAAAAGGTGTGGTTATCAATGTTAGGGTGGAGATGTCATATGGTATATACGTTGAAGGTGAATATAAAACAACTGAGTAGTGAAGTCATCGAGGCATTAAAAAACAATGAAATTATTTTCTTACCAGCCTTAATTTTGACTTTCAACAGCAGACGAGGTTATCATGAATATTCAAGCAAAAGTCTTATGATATCAATTGAACCAAAGTGTTTGTTAAATGTGCATCATGAGTGTCAGGCTCAATGCATGGCCAAGAAAGCGGTTACAAATCAGCTCCAGGAGCTAGCAGTTTGAGGTAAACTTTTCTTTCTGGGCTTGCAACTCTGGGCTTCATGAAGAATCATCAATCTTCTTCCCTGCCAAGGTTATTACTTTTGCTTACTCATCCTCTCTGTTCCCACCACCACTGTCCCCTCTGTCACTTACCTTCCCATAGACCCTTTCCTTCTGAGCCTGGTGACAGCCCAGACAAATGATTTCTTGCATGTCATCAAAAAATGATTGCCAGCTTTGGACAAGAGCCCAATGTCACAACCAGAAACATAGAAACATAGAAAATAGGTGCAGGAGTAGGCCATTCGGCCCTTCAAGCCTGCACCGCCATTCAATATGATCATGGCTGATCATCCAACTCAGTATCCTGTACCTGCCTTCTCTCCATACCCCCTGATCCCTTTAGCCACAAGGGCTACATCTAACTCCCTCTTAAATATAGCCAATGAACTGGCCTCAACTACCTTCTGTGGCAGAGAATTCCAGAGATTCACCACTCTCTGTGTGAAAAATGTTTTTCTCATCTTGGTCCTAAAGGATTTCTCCTCTATCCTCAAACTGTGACCCCTTGTCCTGGACTTCCCCAACATCGGGAACAATCTTCCTGCATCTAGCCTGTCCAGCCCCTTAAGAATTTTGTAAGTTTCTATAAGATCCAAATAAGTCGTATTGCATAACTCTCTGACAATATGAACATGCTAGTTTATTCCTCCCCATATCTTTCCCATTCATGATACTCCAAATGCCTCTAATTTGTATTCTCAAAAACTGTACCAAAATTCAAAGCTTCAGGAACATGAGTGCAATGCAAGAAATGTTTAATGAGGCAGGGAAGACTTAAGAAGAATGAATATTGATGTTAAAGGGGACTGACGTGAAGTGGGTCTCAATACCCTGAATAAATCCTCTTTAACTAATATGAAATCCAGGCATTATCAAGCTATTTTTAGATTAATTAATTTATTTATTCATTTATAGAATACAGAATTTATGATATAGACTTGATAATTCAAAATGGATTTTGTTGCAATGCTTAATGCTAAATGCACTTTAAAAATAATTAATCTTTGTAGGTGGAGTCCAAGAGAAAATATTTTGTCTTTATTCCGGATTTAAAACTTTTTTTGCACATGCAGAACTACAGAATGTTTACAACAGGAAAACAGAAAAGGTGGCAACGTCCACCTAGCACAAGGTAACAGCATTCCACTTATCTGACTCCACACCCTTTCCCCTTATCCTTGTGATTTTTTTTTCTCAAGTGCTTGTACACTTTCCTTTTGAATAGAGGAAGATGCAGTCGTGAAATAAGAAGTTACTTAAAAGGACAGCAGCTTTCAAAGTAGAAAAGCCTAATCTCCCCTGTTGCCACAAATACAGCTCCTGCCATGGTGCTCCAGCAGACCAGGTTCAATCCTGGCCTCAAATATTGGCCATGCAGTTTTCTCTGTCACTCCCTGAGTTTCCCTCAAGTACATTGGTTTCCTGTAAATTACACCAGTTCCCCCTCACATTCCAAACGTGCAGAATGATAGGTTAATTGTTGAGGGGGGGAGTGAGGAGGGAGGGGGGGATTAATTGGGGATGTGAGCAGCATGAAATGGGCATTTCTGTAGGATTATTGTAATCACAGTTAGAGTTGACAGTTGATGCTGAGCCAATGAGCCCTTTTTCTGTGCTGTATGATTCAAGGAGTCTATTCCAGGCTGCAGGCTATGGAGGGAAGAAGGGATGGAAATTGCAGATGTTATGACCATACATTTTCAACCCTTTCTTGATTAGGAGATGGTGCTGTTAGATTAATGGATTGCAATGTTATTTCCACATTTAAAAATAAAGGAAGAATAAAACCTGGCATTTGGAGGTTAGCCAGCAGTAGGAAACCATTTGGAGACAAACAATCTGGACAAACTAATTGGCATCTGGAAGAGTATGCACTAATAAATGAAATGAAGGTCAGCACAAACTTGCTGAACGTAAATCCGTGAGGAACCCGATCAAGATGTAGAAACAAGGAACTACAGTTGCTGATTTACAAAATAATATACAAAGTGCTGGGGTAACTCAGCGGGTCAGGCAGCATCACTGGAGAACAAGCCAGCATTTATTCCAAGAGGACTAGAATATAAAAATAAGGATGTAATGCTGACACTTTATAAGGCACAGGTCAGATGGGATTTGGAGTACTGTGAGCAGTTTTGGGCCCCATATCCGAAGAAGGAAATGCTGGCTATGGAGAGGGTCCAGAGGAGGTTTACAAGAATGATCCCAGGAATGATTGGGTTTACATTTGATGAGCTTCATATGGCACTGGGCCTGTACTCGCTGGAGATTAGAAGGATGAGGGGGATATGACTGATCCTAGACTCTCCCACAAACCCTCCTAGTGGGGGAGTCTAGATCAGAGGCCATAGTCTCAGAATAAAAGGACATACCTTTAGAAAGGAGATGAAGAGGAATTTCTTTAGTCAGAGCATGGTGAATCTGTGGAATTCATTGCCACAGATGATTGTGGAGGCCGTCAATGGATATTTTTCAGGTGGAGATTGATGGATTCTTTATTAGTAAGGGTGTCAGAGATTACGGGGAGAAGGCAGAGGAATGGGGGTGAGAGGGAAAGTTACATCAGCCGTGTGAATGGCGGAGTAGACTGGATGGGCCAAATGGCCTAATTTTGCATCTATAACATGAATTTATGGATGTTTCGGGTGACGTTTGGGTCGGGATCTTTCTTCAGTCTGATTATAGGGGAGAGGAGAAAGCTGGAAGAGCACAGGGGCAGGACTGCCAGGTAATACATGAAGATAGACACAAAGTGCTGGAGTAACACATTGGGACCGGCAGCATCTCTGGAGAGAAGGAAAGGGTGACGTTTCAGCTCCAGACCCTTCTTCAGATTGGTTAGGGATAAGGGAAACAAGAGATATAGACGATGATGTGGGGAGATATGGAACAATGAATGAAAGATATGCAAAAAAGTAATGATGATAAAGGGAAAAGGCCATTGGAAGCTGTTTGTAGGGTGAAAATGAGAAGCTAATGCGACTTGGGTGGGGGAGGGATAGAGAGAGAATTCTGAACCTGAAGTGAGAGAATTCATACCACTGGGCTGTCAGCTCCCCAAGCGAAATATGAGATGCTGTTCCTCCAATTTGCCTATAGCCTCACTCTGACAATGGAGGAGACCGTCAGAAAGGTCTGTGTTGGAAAGAGAAGGAGAATTAAAGTCCCCAGCAACCAGAAGATCAGGTTGGTTCACGCGGGCTGATCGAAGGTGTTCCGTGAAACGATCGCCCAGTCTGTGTTTGGTCTCGCCGATGTATAAGAGTCCACATATTGAACAACGGATACAGTAGATGAGGTTGGAGGATGTGCAAGTGCACCTCTGTCTAACCTAAAAGGACTGCCGGGGTCCCTGGACAGTCAAGGGATGAGGTATAGCGACAGGTGTTGTATCTTTTACGGTTGCAGTGGAAGATACCTGGGAAGGGGATGGCTTGGGTGGGGAGGGATGAATTAACCAGGGAATTGCGGAGGGAACAGTCTCTGCGGAAGGTGGAAAGGGGTTGGGATGGGAAAATGTGGCTAGTGGTGGGATCCCAGAGGTGGTGGAAATTTTTGAGGATTATGTGTTATATGCAATGGCTGATTGGGTGGAAGGTAAGGACTAGGAGGATTCTGTCTCTGTTGCGACTGAGAGGGAACAAGGGCGGACCAAGGAGACACGAGTGAAGGCCTCATTTATGATGGGAGAGGAAAGTATGGAACACTTCATCTTGGGCGCAGATGCGGCGTAGACGGAGGAATTGGGAGTAGGGGATAGAGTCTTTGCAAGAAGCAGGGTGGGAAGACGTGTAGTCAAGATAGATGTGGGAGTCAGTGGGTTTGTAATAGCATCAGTCAATAGTCTATTTCTTGTGATGGAGACTGTGAGATCAAGAAAGGGAGGGAGGTATCAGAGATGATCCAAGTAAATTTGAGTGTAGGTTGAAAATTGGTCGTGAAGTTGATGAAGTCCATGAATTCTGCATGGGTGCGGGAGGTAGCTGTCATCAACATAACGGAGATAGAGTTTGGGTATAGGGCCAGTGTATGCCTGGAACAGGGATTGTTCAACGTACCCTGCAAAGAGGCAGGCATAACTGGTGCCCATGTGGGGGCCCATAGCTACGCCTTGGAATTGGAGGAAGTGGGAGGAGTCAAAGGAAAAGTTGTTGAGGGTGAGGACCAGCTCCGCTAGGCGGAGTAGAGGGAAATTGGATGGTTCTGTGGTCGAGGAAAAAACGGAGGGCTTTAAGACCTTCCTGGTGGGGGATGGTGTGGAGTGACAATGTCCATAGTAAAGATGAGAGAGTAGGGACTCGGAAAGTGGAAGTCATTAAAGAGCCGAAGGGCATGTGAGGTTTCTTGGACATAGGTCAGGAGAGAATGGACCAGGGGAGATAGGATGGAGTCGAGGTATGTGGAAATCATTTCTGTGGGACTGGAGCAGGCAGGGTCTGCCAGGGCAGTTGTGTTTGTGGATTTTGGAGAGAAGGGAAAAACGGCCTGTGCGGGGCTGGGAAACGAAAAGGTTGGAGGCTGCGGAAGGAAATCAGTAACGGTGTTTGAGATTAAGGCCTGGTGCTCATCTGTGGGATCATGCTCGAAGGATAAGTAGGAGGACGTGTCTGAGAGTTGGCACCTGGCCTCAGCCCGGTAGAGGTCAGTGAACGCCTGGAACAGACTACCACTGCAACTCCCGTGTCGGCGGGTTTGCTTACAATGTCAGGGTTGATGAATACACAAATTTTCAATGTTGTTTGCACGTTTTACTAATGAATACATTTACTAGCAAAGTTAAGGTTCACAAAGATACAGAAAGGTCGATGGTAAATTGTTTTCATACTGGATGATAGGAATTGATATTTGGAATGCCTCTCTTGTTGGTCCATTTTAATCAGTCTAGGACAGACAAATGTTAATTTATCTAAACTCTAAAATATAGTAAGCAATGAATAGAAAAGTAACATTCAGCAGACTTGGATACGTTAGTGGAATAGTGAGAATCATGGCAGATGTAATTTAATTAGAGATGGTGGACATAATCTGAGGAAGATCTAGGCACTATGAACATATGGCTGGAGTAAAGAAAATTGTTTTTTTGTCAAATCCTAGAGGAATTGGTAGACTATACCTGGAATATTGGCAATTTTTGGCACATGATTGGTGGCACTGGTAACTGAGTTGCTGCCTCACAGTTCCAGCATCCCAGGTTCAATCCTGACCCCTGGAGCTGTCCTGTAAAGTTTGTATGTTCGCCCTGTGACCATGAGGGTTTGCTCCTGGTGCTCCAGTTTGCTCCCACATCCCACATTGGTAAGTTAATTGGACATTGCAAATTGCTTCTTATGTGTAAGTGAATGGCACTCAGGGAGTTTTGGGGACTGTGGAGAGAATAAAATAGCAATAGTATAAATGGATATTTTACACCCAGCATTGACCTTGTAGGCTGAAGGGCCTGTTTCTTACCATGTGATTCTATGACTATAATGCAAATGGAGAATGGGTGCATTGATCTCTTTACAATAGAGAAAGCTCAGAGGAATTATGATTGTGGTATCATATTTAATTACCAGATAATGGTGGTTTTGATTACGTCAAAACTATATCCAGTGGTAGAAATCTCAATGTGTAGGAAGTGACTGCAGATGCTGGTTTACACTGAAGATGGACACAAAATGCTGGAGTAACTCACGGGCACGCACATCTCTGGAGAAAAGGAATAGGTAACGTGTCGCGTCTACCCAGTCTGAAGAAAAGTCTTGACCCAAAACGTCACATATTCCTTTTCTCCAGAGATGTCGCCTGACCCACTGAATATTCCAGCATTTTGGATCTATCTTTGGTAGAAAGATCAATGATTGACAAAAGAACCGAGATAATATGAGAAAAATATTTTGAGGGTGGGTGGTCATGATTTGGAATGCACTGACTGAAAGGGCTATGGGATCTGAATTAATAATAATCTTCAAAGTAAATTTGAATGTATTTGAAAAGGGGGGAAAAATCATAGCTATGGATAGTATAACTAATCGAATAGCTGTACCTAGGAAATGGCACAGTTACAATGTGCCCTGTTCAATGATGTTTCTTAACCATATAACCATATAACAATTACAGCACGGAAAACAAGCCATCTCGGCCCTTCAAGTCCGTGCCGAACACTTATTTTCCCCTAGTCCCATCTACCTGCACTCAGACCATAACCCTCCATTCTTTTCCCGTCCATATACCTATCCAATTTATTTTTAAATGATAAAATCGAACCTGCCTCCACCACTTCCACCTGAAGCTCATTCCACACAGCTACCACTCTCTGAGTAAAGAGGTTCCTCCTCATGTTACCCCTAAACTTCTGTCCCTTAATTCTCAAGTCATGTCCTCTTGTTTGAATCTTCCATACTCTCAATGCTTCCCCACGTCAACTCTGTCTATCCCTCTCATCATTTTAAAGACCTCTATCAAGTCCCCCCTTAACCTTCTGCACTCCAAAGAATAAAGACCTAACTTGTTCAACCTTTCTCTGTAACTTAGTTGCTGAAACCCAGGCAACATTCATGTAAATCTCCTCTATAATCTCTCTATTTTGTTGACATCCTTCCTATAATTAGTGTTATGATCTAGTCATCGGACTCATTTGATTCATGTTTCTGAATAAATGAAGCCTTTAAGTGTGATAAAAGTTGCAGAGTTCGAAGGATAGAAAATAATAAAAGGTCAAACATTCCTAAAATTCCTCCAGGCATGCCATACTTTAAAAAATGCCTAAAAACAAATATTGTTTTTTAAATTGAAATTGAACATGCATATGTATTAATGTGGCATTTTGAGAATAGAGAAACATGGAATTATTTGCACTGAATCGTACTCATTACACTGGATGAAAGCAAACAAATTTGCTTGTCCATTTATGGAAATAATCTGAGCCTAATAAAGAGTATATTCATCCATTTATCCAGATGACTAGATCATGTGGTGGCTCGTGATTACATTCAGCTGAAGATAGACACAAAAAGCTGGAGTAACTCAGTGGGACTGGCAGCATCTCTGGAGAGAAGGTGATGTTTAGGGTCGAGACCCTTCTTCAGACTGGTTGGGGTAAGGGAAACAAGCTGGAATACAACAAAAAGGATTCTCTGATCTGCATTGAGCTAGCTATTGAGCTCACATGGAACACAAGGTCTAATTTTAGAAGCAGTTGGTAAACTCAAATCTGAAGAAACTGCTTTTAAGTAAAAACTCTAAAACCTCGACCAACATTCCTCAAAAATCACAGAGGTTATTCATCTCACTGTGGAATTCTGTGATTATAAATTGGGGCAGCATGGGCTTGTGTCTTCTGCCATACCTCCAGCTTGGTTCTGGAGCAGACAAAATGTGCAAGAAGGCACTGCAGATGCTGGTTTAAACCAAAGATAAACACAAAAAGGTGGAGTAACTCAGCGGGCCAGCCAACATCTCTGCAGAAAAGGAATAGTTGATATTTCAGGTCTTAAGATCCTGCTGCAGCTGTCTTCACTGTCTACAATCTCACCCAATTTTGTGACATCTGCAAACTTGTTAACCATGCCAGGTACGTTCTCATCTAAATCATTGATACAGATGGCAATTAGCAATGGGCCCAGCACCGAACCCTGCGGCACACCACTAGTCACAGGCCTCTAGTCCGAAATGCAACCTTCCATTAAGCCAATTTTCTATCCATTCAACTATCTCTCCCTAAAACCCATGGGATCTAACCTTCCAAAACAGCCTGCCATGCGGAACCTTGTCAAATGCCTTACTAAAATCCATGTACAATATACATTGTCTACAGCTCTGCCTTCATCGACTTTTCTGGTCACATCTTCAAAAACTCAATCAAATTCATGAGACATGACCTCCCATGAATAAAACCGTGAATTATCCCTAATCAGCCCTAGCCCAATTGTGCATGTATATCATATCCCTCAGAATACTCTCTAGTAACTTTCCAGCCACAGATGTTAAGCTCACTGGCCTGTAGTTCCCAGCCTTTTCCCTCCTGCCCTTCTTGAATAGAGGCAGAATATTTGCCTCCGTCCAGTCTCCCGGCACCTCGCCTGTCGTTAAATACAACAAGGGCTCCTGTAATTTCCTCTCTAGCTTCCCACTGTGTTCTCAGATATATCTGATCAGGCCCCGGAGATTTGTCTATCTTCATACGCGTCAGGACCTTCAGCACATCTGCGACGGTAATATTGGATGCTCTCGAGACACTTCCAGTGACCACCCCAAGATCTCCCATCCTCCTGTCTTCCTCCATGGTAAAAACAGAGGAGAAATACTCGTTGAGGACCTTGCCCATCTCCTGTGGCTCCACTCAGAGTTGACCACTGATTCCTGAGGGGACCCTCTCTCTCTCTCTCTCTCTGTTTATCCATTTTCCCTTTATGTGCTTATAACATCTCTTGGGATTATCCCTAATGCTATCTGCTGGAGCTATCTCCTGTTCCCTTTTTGTTCTTATGATTTCATTTTTTGATTACTCTAGTTCCCAAAACTCATCCAGGGATACATTTGATCCCAGCTGCCTATACCTGTCCCATGCCTCCTTCATTCTCTTGATCAATTTCCTTCATCATCCCAGGCTTCCTTACGTTTGCCTGCCTTGCCCTTCACTATAACAGGGACGTGTCGTAAACTCTTGTCAGCACACTTTTAAAAACATCCCACTTTCCTGACGTGTGTTTTCCATCAAACCTACTCCAATCTACTTGAGTGAGTTCCTGTCTCATACCCTCATAGTTGGCCCTAATTTAGCATTTGAATCCATGGGCCTGCTCTGCCCCTATCCATAATTATCTTAAATCTAATAGAACAGTGGTTGCTGGTTCCAAAAAGCTTATCCAAAAACATTTCATCCACTTGCCCCTCCCAGTCAATGGGAAATACCCTACTACGATAACCTTATTAGACCTGCAGCTGCATGCAATCTCCTGGCACCTTTGCTCTTCTGATTCCCATATACTATTTGGGGTCCTGAGGTACACCCCCAACAAGGTCATCATCCCTTTCTTGTTCTTCAGCTTCACCCATATATTTAATGCCTCGTATAAAAATTCATGCAATTTAAACCAACCTTCCTCCCTCCCTGCCTTTCTCCTGCCTATTTTATCCTCTATACTTTCTCTCATCACCCTCGACACCAACTTCTAACCTTTCCCCTGCCCCGGTCCTGTATACGATCCCACCCTCCTGTCAATCTAGTTTAACTCCAACCATGTAGCACTAGCGAACCTGTATGTATTGGGTAATGCAGAAAAAAAAGGATCTCAGTATTTTCCTAGTCAACACATAGCCTGATTGAAAGGTTAGCTGCCTTTGGAAATAATGGCTTACAGGACAATGGTGCAGCAGATACAGTGACAGTGAGGAGAAATTACAGGTGAGTGGAGATAATGATCCATGAGAAAGATCACAAAGGATGGAGGTATCGAGTGCAAGAGAGAACACGTGGTCTTTGGGAGAAAAACCACATGTGGAGATGGGAATTTGAGGAGAGTTTATGGACAATATGGAGATAAGTGTTTTAACAAAAGTAGAACTTTTTCACCAATTCTATGAGAATCAAAAATCAAGTTTACACTGAGTCATTTCTTATTGATGATATAATATCGATGTTTAATATATAAATGCAACATTTGGATCTCTGCCCAGGCCTAAATGCCAGTACAGCCTTTAACAAAGGTTTATTGCTTTCTTTGCAAGAGATCAGCTATCTTTTTTCAGGATGTCAGGCATTTTAGTTGGTTTATACCGGAAGCCATGTCCATCTACTGTATGCTTTAGTTTAGAGGTACAAAGTGGAAGCAGGCCCTTCGGATCACCACATCTGCGCCAACCAGCAATTAGCCAGTAGAGACCTTAACCTCCTCCCTTTAATATTTAAATACATTACCTTCAGCAAGTTACATGCCCACACCAACCTGGGTTTTATCTAGGATTGGAAATTTTACCTGGTAAAGGCACCTTATTCCTCCTAATAAATAGGAGTAAATCAAAGGCTGGATATTCTTTGTTGAGTGGTGCACCTCCTGATTCTTGCTCCGGAGATCTTCACCAGGTAAAACAAAGGGCCCATTAGGAAATGGCTCTGGGCACATTTGTGTGCATGATTCTTCTTGGCATCAATATTGCCTGGTGTGGATTTGTGACTAGATACAGTACACGAGGTCATTACATTTAAGTTCTAACTACTTCAGTCCCGGCATTGACTTAAATTTGCTTCCTTCTCCCACTTCCCCAACCTTTGCCTGTGAAAAAGAGAGACCCGATGGAAGAGCCTCTCTCCTCCAAAAACATATCAGCCAAAACATCCAAAGCAACAACAATAACATGAGATGCCTGTTTTCAGCAGTGATTAGACATTGTTTACAGCAAGCAAATTGCATTATGATATCCACCTCAATGTCAACCCCAAATTCCGCTTCACCATCCACCTCCTCACCCCACTACCTCAACTTTCACTCAAAGAGCTGCAGGAATGATATTGACAAGTTTGAGTTGGTGTTAGCCACTGAAAAGGTTGTGGTCTGTAAATATTTGTTAAGGCAGGAAACAGCATAGTTGCTGCTGTCTTGATACCAATATCAAGTTATTATGGCTGTTACAGAAATTCTATGAGCATCTCGTACCATTTGTTGGTTAATCAGACATCATGATCCCTGAACCCCCTTTTGCAGTACATTACAATTTAGCACCCAGCCAACAATAACCTGTACGACAAGAATGCTTTTAGTACGAAAATATATTTTAACTCTCTCCAATCAGTGGAGAAAGAACAGGGGAGCAGTTACAACCAAATTCAGTTGTTCATTTAAACGCAATTGATTTTTTTTTTTGCAGATGAGTTTTTGTCTCACTTAGATGGGTCATTACAATACAAATTCATGGATGAATAAGGGAGTCTGATGCTATTTCCATCCACTGCTGGGCAGCATCCTCACCTTAGCTGCCCAACCTAGAAAAAGCTGTTGAGAAGTGAATAATGTCATTTTTTATGCAAAGCAATGTATAGGCTCTTTATGATCTCATTTTCTCTCCTCGTGGTCACAATAGACAATAGACAATAGGTGCAGGAGTAGGCCATTATCCCCTTCGAGCCACCACTGCCACTCAATGTGATCATGGCTGATCATCCCCAATCAGTACCCCGTTCGTGCCTTCTCCCCATATCCCTTGACTCCGCTATCTTTAAGAGCTCTATCTAACTCTCTCTTGAAAGCATCCAGGGAACTGGACTCCACCGCCCTCTGAGGCAGAGAATTCCACAGACTCACAACTCTCTGTGTGTAAAGGTTTTTCCTCATCTCCATTCTAAATGGCTTGCCCTTTATTCTTAAACTGTGGCTCCTGGATCTGGACTCCCCCAAAATCGGGAACATGTTTCCTGCCTCTAGCGTGTCCAAACACTTAATAATATATGTTTCAATAAGATCCCCTCTCATCCTTCTAAATTCCAAAGCAACAAGCCCAGCCGCTCTATTCTATCAAAATATGACAGTTCCGCCATCCCAGGAATTAACCTTGTGAACCTACGCTGCACTCCCTCAATAGCAAGAATGTCCTTCCTCAAATTAGGGGACGACAACTGCACAAAATACTCCAGGCGTGGTCTCACTAGGGCCCTGTACAACTGCAGAAGGACCTCTTTGCTCCTATACTCAACTCCTCTTGTTATGAAGGCCAACATGCCATTCGCTTTCTTCACTGCCTGCTGTACCTACACGTTTACTTTCAGTGACTGATGAACAAGGACCCCCAGATCTCGTTGTACTTCCCCTTTTCCCAACTTGACACCATTTAGATAATAATCTGCCTTCCTGTTTTTGCCACCAAAGTGGGTAACCTCACATTTATCCACATTAAACTGCACCTGCCATGCATCTGCCCACTCACACATGTCCAAGTCACCCTGCATCCTCATAGCATCCTCCTCACAGTTCACACTGCCACCCAGCTTTGTGTCTTCTGGAAATTGGCTAATGTTACTTTTAATCCGTGCAACTAAATCATTGATGTATATTGTAAATACCTGTAGTCCCAGCACTGAGCCTTGCGGTACCCCACTAGTCACTGCCTGCCATTCTGAAAGGGACCCGTTAATCCTTACTCTTTGTTTCCTGTCTGCCAACCAATTTTCTATCCATGTCAGCACCCTACCCGCAATACCATGTGCTCTAATTTTGCCCACTAATTTCCTATGTGGGACCTTATCAAAAGCTTTCTGAACGTCCAGGTACACAACATCCACTGGCTCTCCCTTGTCCATTTTCGTAGTTACATCCTCAAACAATTTCAGAAGGTTAGTCAAGCATGATTTCCCTTTCGTAAATCCATGCCGACTCAGACTGATCCTGTTATTGCTGTCCAAATGTGCTGCTAATTCATCTTTTATGATTGACTCCAGCATCTTCCCCACCACCCATGTCAGACTAACTGGTCCATAATTCCCTGTTTTCTCTCTCCCGCCTTTCTTAATAAGTGGGATAACATTAGCTACCCTCCAATCCACAGGAACTGATCCTGAATCTATAGAACATTGGAAAGTGTTCACCAATGCGTCCACAATTTCTAGAGCCACTTCCTTAAGTACCCTGGGATGCAGATCATCAGGCCCTGGGGATTTATAAACATAGAAACATAGAAAATAGGTGCAGGAGTAGTCCATTCGGCCCTTCGAGCCTGCACCGCCAATTCAATATGATCATGGCTGATCATCCAACTCAGTATCCTGTACCTGCCTTCTCTCCATACCCCCTGATCCCTTTAGCCACAAGGCCACATCTAACTCCCACTTAAATATAGCCAATGAACTGGCCTCAACTACCTTTTGTGGCAGAGAGTTCCAGAGATTCACCATTCTCTGTGTGAAAAATGTTTTTCTCATCTCAGTCCTAAAAGATTTCCCCCTTATCCTTAAACTGTGACCCCTTGTTCTAGACTTCCCCAACATCGGGAACAATTTTCCTGCATCTAGCCTGTCCAACCCCTTAAGAATTTTGTAAATTTCTATAAGATCCCCCCTCAATCTTCTAAATTCTAGCGAGTACAAACCAAGTCTATCCAGTCTTTCTTCATATGAAAGTCCTGACATCCCAGGAATCAGTCTGGTGAACCTTCTCTGTGCTCCCTCTATGGCAAGAATGTCCTCCCTCAGTTTAGGAGACCAAAACTGTACGCAATACTCCAGGTGTGGTCTCACCAGGACCCTGTACAACTGCAGTAGAACCTCCCTGCTCCTATAAGGATTTATCAGCCTTCAGTCCCATCAGTCTACCCAACACGATTTCCTGCCTAATGTGAATTTCCTTCAGTTCCTCTGTCACCCTAGATCTTCTGGCCACTAGTATATCAGGCAGATTGTTTGTGTCCTCCTTAGTGAAGACGGATCCAAAGTACCTGTTCAACTTGTCTGCCATTTCCTTGTTCCCCATAATAAATTCACCTTTTACAGTCTTCAAGGGTCCAACTTTGGTCGTAACTATTTTTTTCCTCTTCACATACCTAAAGAAGTTTTTACTATCCTCCTTGGCTAGCTTACCTTCGTACCTTATCTTTTCTTCCTGTATTGTCTTTTTAATTATCTTCTGTTGCCCTTTAAAAGTTACCAAATCTTTGCTATGTTATACTTCTCTTTTATTTTCACACTGTCCCTGACTTCCCTTGTCAGCCACTGTCGTCCCTTACTCCCCTTGGAATCTTTCTTCCACTTTGGAATGAGCTGATCCTACACCTTCTGTATTATTGTGTATTATTACGAGAAATACCTGCCATTGTTGTTCCATTGTCATCCCAGCGAGGGTCTCTTTCCAGTCAACTTTGGCCAGCTCCTCCCTCATGGCTCCATAGTCCCCTTTGTTCAACTGTGATACTGACCTCTCCGATTTACCCTTCTCATTGTTGATTAAAACTTATCATATTATGGTCACTACCTCCTAATGGCTCCTTTACCTCGAGTTCTCTTATCAAATCCGGTTCATTACACAACATTAAATCCAGAATTGCCTTCTCCCAGGTAGGCTCCAGTACAAGCTGCTCTAAGAATCCATCACGGAGGCACTCCACACACTCCCTTTGTTGGGGTCCAGTACCAACCTGGTTTCCCCAGTCTACCTGCATGTTGAAATCTCCCATAACAACCATAGCATTACCTTTACGACATGCCAATTTTAACTCTTGATTCAACTTGCACCCTATATCCAGGCTACTTTTTGGGGGCCTGTGGATGTCCCATTATGGTCTTTTTACCCTTACAATTTCGCAGTTCTCTCCATACTGACTCTCCATCTCCCGATTCTATGTCACCCCTCGCAAGAGACTGAATTTCATTGCGCACCAGCAGAGCTATGCCACACCCTCTGCCCACCTGTCTGTCTTTTCGATAGGACGTATACCCTTGAATATTCAGTTCCTAGCCCTGGCCCTCTTGCAGCCATGTCTGTAATTCCCACAACATCATACTTGCCAATTTCTAACTGAGCCTCAAGCTCATCCACTTTATTTCTTATACTTTGCTCATCATATACAGCACTTTGACTTCGGTATTCACCTTCCCTCTCACTCCATTCACTATTGGCCCGGACCTTACTCTCTTATCCCTTCTCGAACTTTCCTTCCCATTACTTCGTGAGTCTTTTGTAACATTTCCAGTACTCACTTCCCCTTTAACTCCATCTTTATATTCCCAATTTGTCAATCCCTTGACAATAAGTTTACTTTAGTTGATTATTATCATGAGTACCGAGGTACAGTTTTTTTTTGCATGCTATCCAGTCAGCAAAATATATATATATAACTATAATCAAGCCATCCACATTGTACAGATATGGGTTACGGGTATAACATTTAATGCTTGATAAAGTCAAGTAAAGTCCATTAAAAGATAGTCCAAGGGTCTCCTATGAGGTAGTCAACACCACTCTCTAGTTGGTGATAGGATGGTTCAGTTGCTTGATAACAGGTGGGAAGAAATTATCCCTAAACATGGAGGTGTGCATTTTTACACTTCTGTACCTCTAGCCTGATGGGAGAAGGGAAAAGAGGGAGTTGCTGGGGAGAAACTTGTCCTTGATTATGCTGGTGGCTTTGCTGAGGTAATGTGAACTGTAGATGGAGTCAATGGAAGGAAGATTGGTTTGCGTGCTGGTCAGGGCTACATCCACAACTCTCAGCAATTTCTTGTGGTCTTGGATGGAACTGTTTTGCAAATGCAACCGAGACATTCCCCACTTATGTTACCCATGGACTAACTTTGTTGCTGTCAGTCTTCCAGTGCTGGTAGCCTGTGAACTAGCAATTTTGGTTCTCACCAGCACCTCAATCTGCATTAAAAGGAGGAACAGTGGTACAAATCTGTTTGGACTTGTGCAGGTATGTTACTGCATGTACTGGTCTCCTGGCTCCATGGAGTGTTATCAAGTTAGACAAGTGTAGAAAGTAATTATTCAGAAGTCATACATCTCACCCAATGTTCCAGTCTACTGAAATCAATTATAGGTGGCATATTTGTTACTTCCATTAAATGCCCTCATCAAATTAAATGTTTATTGTGTAATTCTGTTAACATGATGTGTTAAGCCTGGTCAAAGGTGGTGGGATAAAACTGTCCTAAATCGCATTGTCATGCACCTTTTTGCACTCTGATCCTGGATTTTTTTATTATATATTACCAGAGGCTCCTTTCTTTCAAGCTATCATATAATGTTATTTGTCCTGAGTTTTTAGCTATTATATATATATGTGCATAAAACAGACAGTGGTCTGCAATATTTATGACTTAATATTAGTGCAGATAGTAAATAATGCAAAATATGTTTTGCCAAGTTCTCCAAATAGTTGCCTAAGAGGTAATGAAGGATTCACTGGTGAATTTAAAGCTTTCAAAAATATTTAAAAAATGCATGAATTGATGTCAGGAAACTTATCTTAATATATTACATATTTCATGCTGTTTGAGCTCATGCCAACATTGTTATTGCAGTTCAAATAGTAGAAAAACAGCTAGTGGTCAACAAATGAAAAGTTGAACTGGTGCTCAACTAAATGTCCAATACTAATTACTGGGAAATATTTCTAACCATTGGAGAAAAAATCACCTTGGGGAAATCTGCAAAATCTTATCAAGATAGGTACTCAAATAGTAGTAAACTCAATAATAGGATTTGGTGCTGTGACATCATCATATATAACTATTTAACAGAGAATTTTTTACATATTCCGGTAGAGATTCACCTCATGATTTCAAAATTCCCCTCATCTGAAAAATTGGTTCATTATTTCCCGAGGTTTTTTACAAAAATTGTTTTAAAACGAAAAAAAGTGTTTTCAAATCAAACCGAGCTGTATGACATCACTATGCCTTAGCTCGTGCCCCACCTGGCTCCCCCCCCCCCCCCCCCCCCCCCCCCCCCCCCGGCTCTGGATTAAAGCAGGTGCTGTCAACGTGCAGGCACAGTTTTCCACGAGTTACGTCACCATCCTCACACCCTCCCCGCAACCGCGCGATGAGGGGATGGGACCCAACGGGTCCCCCGAGGTCTATTGTAAAATATAAACACTTTGAGATTCCTGTGGCACCAAAATATAAAACCACCACATTTCTTCAAACAGAATAGATTTTGACATCTTATTTTTCTTATGTTTCACAGAAATTACTTTGTGTAAATCTTATCCATGTCAAGTGATTAATGCTTGCTGAGGCATTTGGAGTATTGCTTTCAGTTTTAGTCACCCATTAGAAACAGGGAAACACAAACAGGGATATAATGCTGAGGTTCTATATGACACTGGTCAGGCCGCATTTGGAGTATTGTGAACAATTTAGGGCCCCATATCTGAGGAGGGATGTGTTTGCTCTGGAGAGGGTCCAGAGGAGGTTTACAAACATGATCCCAGGAATGAGTTGGTTAATAGACAATAGACAATAGTTGCAGGAGTAGGCGATTCGGCCCTTCAAGCCAGCACCGCCATTCATTGTGATCATGGGTGATCATCCACAATCAGTACCCCGTTCCTGCCCTCTCCCCGTATCCCCTGACTCCGCTATCTTTAAGAGCTCTATCTAACTCTCTCTTGAAACCATCCAGAGAATTGGCCTCCACTGCCTTCTGAGGCAGAGAATTCCACAGGTTCACATCCCTCTGTGTGAAAATGTTTTTCCTTATCTCCATTCTAAATGGCTTACTACTCCTTATTCATAAACTGTGGCCTCTGGTACAGGAATCCCCCAATATAGGGAACATGTTTCCTGCCTCTAGCATGTCAAAAGCCTTAAAAATCTTATATGTTTCAATAAGATACCCTCTCATCCTTCTAAATTCCAGACCCATCTAAATACAAGCCCAGCCACTCCATTCCATCAACATATGACAGTCCCGCCATCCCGGGAATTAACCTTGTGAACCTACGCTGCAATCCCTCAATAGCAAGAATGTCCTTCCCCAAATTTGGAGACTAAAACTGCACACAATGATGCAGGTGTAGTCCCACTAGGGCCCTGTACTACTGCAGAAGGACCTCTTTGCTCCTCTACTCAATTGCTCTTGTTATGAAGGTCAACATGCCATTCGCTTTCTTCACTGCCTGCTGTGCCTGCATGCTTACTTTCAGTGACTGATGAACAAGGACCCCCAGATCTTGTTGTACTTCCCCTTTTCCCAACTTGGCACCATTCAGGTAATAATCTGCCTTCCTGTTTTTGCCACCAAAGTGGATAACCTCACATTTATCCACATTAAACTGCATCTGCCATGCATATGCCCACTCACTCAACCTGTCCAAGTCACCCTGCATCGTCATAGCATCCTCCTCACAGTTCACACTGCCACCCAGCTTTGTGTCATCTGCAAACTTGCTAATGTTACTTTTAATCCCATCATCTAATTCATAAATGTATATTGTAAATAGCTGCGGTCCCAGCACCAAGCCTTGCGGTACCCCACTAGTCACTGCCTGACATTCTGAAAGGGACCCGTTAATCCTTACCATTTTCTTCCTGTCTGCCAACCAATTTTCTATCCATGTCACCACGCTACCCCCAATATCATATGCTTTAATTGTGCCCTATGTGGGACCTTATCAAATGCCTTTTGAAAGTCCAGGTACACTACATCCACTGGCTCTCCCTTGTCCATTTTCCCAATTACATCATCAAACAATTCCAGAAGATTAGTCAAGCATGATATCCCCTTCATAAATCCATGCTGACTCGGACCTATCCTGTTACTGCTATCCAAATGTGTCGCTATTTAATCTTTCATAATTGACTGCAGCATCTTCCCCACCACCGATGTCAGGCTAACTGGTCTATAATTCCGTTTTCTCTTTCTCTCTCTCTTGCCTTTCTTAAAAAGTGGCATAACATTAGCTACCCTCCAGTCCACAGGAACTGATCCTGAATCTATAGAACATTTGGAAATGATAACCAATGCATCCACGATTTCTAGAGCCACTTCCTTAAGTACCCTGGGATGCAGACCGTCAGGCCTTGGGGATTTATCAGCCTTCAGTCCCATCAGTCTACCCAACACAATTTCCTGCCTAATGTGAATTGCCTTCAGTTCCTCCGTCACCCTAGATCCTCTGGCCACTAGTACATCAGGGAGATTGTTTGTGTCCTCCTTAGTGAAGACGGATCCAAAGTACTTGTTCAACTCGTCTGCCATTTCCTTGTTCCCCATGATAAATTCACCTGTTTCAGTCTTCAAGGGTCCAACTTTAGTATTAACTATGTTTTCCTCTTCACATACATAAAGAAGCTTTTACTATCCTCCTTTATATTCTTGGCTAGTTTACCTTCGTACCTCATCTTTTCTCCCCGTATTGCCTTTTTAGTTATCTTCTGTTGATCTTTAAGTTTCCCAATCTTCTGGCTTCCCACTCATCTTTGCTATGTTATACTTCTCTTTTATTTTTATACCGTCCCTGACCTCCCTTGTCAGCCACGGTCGCCCCTTACTCATATTAGGAGCCCTTTATTCATATTATGGTTAACATATAATGAGCGTTTGACAGCACTGGACCTGTACACGCTGGAGTTTAGAAGGATGAGGGGAGACCTCATAGAAACTTATCAACTGTTCGGCTTGGACTTGGATAGAGTGGATGTGGAGAGGATGTTTCCACCAGTGGGAGAGTCCAGAACCAGAGGTCATAGCCTCAGAATTAAAGGCCATTCCTTTAGGAAGGAGGAGGAGGAATTTCTTTAGTCATAGGGTGGTGAATCTGTGAAATACTTTGCCACAGAAGGATGTGGTGGCCAAGACAATGGATATTTTTTGTCAGAGATAGATAGATTCTTGATTAGTAAATGTGTCAGGGGTTATGAGGAGAAGGCAGGAGAATGGGGTTAGAACGGATAGATCAGCAATGATTGATTGGCAGAGTAGAGTTAATGGGCCAAATGTCCTAATTCTGCTCCAATCACTTATGACCCTGCTATATTTGCATTCAATGCCTATAAAATATTGTGGTCATACCTACTTCATCCATCTCCTCTAGCAGGTGAATGCTATCCATGTTAAAGCTTGTTAAGCCGGAAAATGTGCAGAGATGATTTACAAGGATGATGCCAACACTTGAGGGCCTGGGCTATAGGGAGAGGTTGGGCAGGCTATGTCTGGAGGTGAGGCAAGTTGGGCTGAAGGGCCTGTTTCCGTGCTGTATAACTATGACTCTAATGCAAAGTTATGGATTTTTTTCACTGTTAGCACTACTGCTATGCCAGTTCATGCCCAACCCTAATTAAGAGTTATGCTGCACAAGTACAAACAAGTTGCGCAAGTTAGATGTTATTAAATAACTATTTATCCCAGTTATACTATCTGTAAAGGCTTATGGTCAAAAACATGCAGCCCACGTCATCCAAATATACCCCTCACATGTGCAGCTATAAACCTTTCATTCATGGTAAAATGCTTCTGACGCAGGAAGATGACACATGTGCTACTTAATCATGTTATTTTTGAATGGATGAGTGAAGGAATGGTGAAGGGGAAAGAAACGCATGCATATACAGGAGAAACTGTTCAGAGGAAGGAACAGATATTGTGAACAATCCTGAAACCTGGATTATTGACTTGTACAATATACAACCACTATGCACTCCAATCATTCCCTTGAGGATCATCAGACATAAGAGCAGCCCACCGAGTCTGCTCTGCCTTTCAATCATGGCTGGTGTGTTTTTCCCTCTCAATCCCATTGTCCTGCCTTTTCCCCCTAACCTTTGACACCCTTAAGACTTTTTCCAAATGTTAGCTCATTTAACTTAGCTGCAATGCTGATTACAGTATATTGTGGTGACTTTCCCATCCTAATTGGAGCTAAAAGACATATCACATCACAACAGTGGCATTACAGAAGTGACTTGCCCTCGCTCAGTGCAGAAGAAGGAGCGAAATCAAACTGCACCATGGTTGTTCTACACAATCATTTTTATTTTAACATTATAATTTAACAAATGTGTACTCTACACGATAATTTAAGTGTAAACGTTACATTGAAGTCAAAACTTAATTTACATTGCTTCAAACTCTTACTGCTTTAACTTAAAAAATTATTGTACAATCCCAACATTTTCATTATTCGTTTCAGGACCTTGGGAATGCTGTCTTGGGCAGTGTTTAATGCCAAACCCCAAAATGGGTACTTTTGCATTACTATATATATACATACATAGATATATGTACAAGGATTGGCTTTTCTTGTCGGGATTTGACAATCGCCTGTCAGATCAGAACAAGCCTTTGTGGTACAGATAAAACTGAACGGACTCTGGTCGGAACGAAGTATTCAGTTCGATATTTATTTTCTGGAATCAGTATTGGCCTCAAGTTATCTCCCTGCAGACCTGGACAGGGACCTGCTGGAGCTGGGAGCTGAAATGACCTTGGGAGGGGGAGTGCACGACGTGGGCTGGTGGATGCTGAACCATTTCGATTCTATTCATTTTCGGGTGTGTGCGCGCTAACTTTGTACCAGGCTGCTCGCTGCATTCACTGTCATAGGGACCTTCGCTATGACAGTGACCCATGAAAAGTATTTCAATTATTCGTGGCAACGGCGTGCGCTGCACAATAGCTGCACACGCCCTGTGGTGAATTTCATTTCACTTCAAGCAAACACATAATACAGCTAAAGTATGTGTTTAAAGAGAAGGGCGATGTGGTATACCTTCACTCCTTACCGCGGGCGTTTACAGCAAATGTTTCCGCCCTGCCTGCTTTGTAGCCAGGACAATTAAACTCTAAGCAAATAAATATATTTCCCAGGGATTCGCCCATATTTGTTTCTCCATCGCTACAGTTTCTTCAGTGCACCCAACAACAGCGCAAACCCGGCAAAAATATAGACAGTGGGTCTAACTCCGCACAAAACAATTACATCCAATAAGTCGCAAAAAAATGCAGTCCTGTCCCAAACTGCAAGTTGATATAACAATCCACGCATGCAAATATGGGCTTGAATTGTTAGTTCCCCGCACGTTAAGAATATAGAAATATTAATTTGGTGTTATACAAAAGCATATAGCAATACAACAGCCATAACATAAGCAGCTAAATATTGCAGAAGCTGGTTTAATCCCTCATTCATTTTTTTTCATCCTTAGATCTGTACTGTCTGGTTCATGCAAACATCGACCACGCCCAAAAGCTGCAGAGAAGCGACGACTGCGTATCCGGAGCAAAGCAAAGCAAAGCAGTATGAATAGGTTACAAAGCATAGAGTAAGAAGCCCACCACTGGCTGGATCTCCTCGCCAGTTTGCAAAGGGCAGGTGAAAACAGTCGCACATCTTGGAAATCTTGTAGGAGTCCCGATCTAAATGTCCCCGGGTTGTCAGACGAGCCTGGTATTAGAGAAATAAGGGCGATATTCCACGGCGAGTGGTTAGCTAACAATGCCGAGGCACAACATCTTTTAACGGTCAGGATGAGAGATGCTGACACACTGCCCGGATTCCCTGCATCACTCAACACGGGTCCCTAGGCGGTAGCCAAAGTACCCAGGTCAGCTTTGAAATCCATTACGTCAATTTGATCAGATCTGCAGAGGACACTCAGGATATTGCGGAGAAACATGCCAAAATATCTATTAACTGATATACTGCATTAACCCTGCCCGAAACACAGTTTGAGAAGTAGGGGAAATTATAATGTATTTTCTAGTTGAGAGGAAGGTATTGATCGGGATAATGTATTCACTTATATAGGCACAGCAAGTCGAATACATTGCGAAACGTTTCGTTTGATACATAACAAGTCGTGCACAGAATTATGTTTTCGTTCATTTCTCATTTAGAGATAAGGGTTCCGTTCATCTTAAATATCAGGTGAAGAGAGTTTAGATATCTACCAGAACTGATTATGCTATGATATCTTAACAAACCCGGTAGGTTTCATTAAACATATTTGAACATAATATGCAGACTATGCCTTTAAAATACCTTGTTTAAAAAACAAATACTGTATCGATGTATTTGAAAGAGAATGGGGTTGGTGACAAATGAGATATTGATGGAATAACCATCCTTTAGCTTATAAATAGTAGCGTCAAAAAGTTTTTGGGCAAATTGTGCTGTGAGAATTATTCGAGTTTGCGGAGAAGGCTAATTCTTCTCGGAAGCTACAGTAGAGAAATGCAATTGCACAAGTCAGTCTTCATTGATTTTATGCAGAATTTTAAAAGAAAACACATGGTTTACAAAAAAATAGTGACAACGTGCTGAGTTTTGTTTTAAAACCATGCGTTTAAACGGGACAGGCAGCGTCTCTGGAGAACACGAATAGGTTTTGTTTGGTGTCGGGATCCTTCTTCACGCTTTCAATTTCTAGGGTTCTACTGCCTAATCGTTATGATTAGTTTGATTTGAAACGTGGAAGAACCCGGGACCTGGATGGGGTGGTATTACAAACTCTGTTACTGTATCCTCGTGGACCTTTACGACCCCTATAGTTTTCTTCATCACTGCTGGTGAAGATCATGACACTCTACATTGGTGCCTGATTCTGGGTGTTAATGCTACTGCCAATTCACTCAATTTTGAAACTTTTAAGAGGATCCGGGTGACGGTTAGAAAGAGAGACAAGAGAGAGACGAGAGAGACATTTATTTGTTACATATACCAATTGGTACAGTGAAATGTGTGGTCACCATACAACCATACGAATAAGTAACGAAAGAGCAAGACGATAGCAATAAAGAAGCCATTTGAAAAATATTTGTAATTATACTGTAATAACCATTATACCGGAGTCTACTTGCAGTGTGTCTGCCTGGATACTCGTTATGAGCGCATTCAACGAATAGCCGTTCATTCCTTTCAGTTAACGCAGTTGCGAATTTATTTGTGCCTGATAGGTAGATACTGTTCCACAGTAATCTGATTATCATGCCCTTAAAATGTCATCTGATTATTATGCCCTTAAAATGCCATGTTAATAGAAACCGTCAAGGGATATTTATTAGAACTAATATATATATATGTTTTGAGATTTGTGGAGACAATTTTCAGGGCTGCAATTTTACCTTAAAAAAAAGTTAAATGCCCCAGAGCTCAAACAGAACGAGATGCCATTTTCTCTATGTTCTTATTACGGCATTATTTTCGAATATTAATCACTGGAAAGCAAGTTAGGTGTTAAATATAATAGAAAAGACTCGTTGAAAAAATAAACGCGCCTTTATTTAGCGAGACGGTGGGTGCTTGCATTAAAGTGGTAAAGTGTCTCTTAATTCTGCAGTGAAAATATGAACCAAATCTGATATGGTGGATAAAAGCAGCCCTCGTTTTTCATTTACAACGTCTTCAAATAGCACCCAGTCTGAAGAAGGGCCTCGACCCGCCTGGCCCGCTGCGATACTGCAGCGTTTTGTGTATTATATCATGATACGCGCTTAAATGCAAATGCAAATGCAAATAGGAAGGAACAATTTCTTTCACGTTTCTTTAAACTATCTGAAAAATAAAAACCCGCCTGGTATCTAAGTTCTGAACACTGGCTCTGTTTGCGATGAAAGGAGCTGGGACTGGAAAAACCCCACTGGACTATAGACCCAGCAAAAGCACTTCGGTGACGTTTCGGGTCGAACCCCTTCTTCAGACTGGCTGACCCGCTGAGTTACTCCAGCATTTTGTGTTAATCGTCAGTTAAACCAGCATCTGCAGTTCCTTTCTACCCACAATTCGGATTACACGTGTCAGATAGAGACTAAATATTATGTCTAAATAGGAAAATCAAACTATAAAACTGGGGTTTGATAATTCTTTGCCCTTCTTTTTGCTATGAAAGTTCTGCTCTTGCCCATGCGAACTCCAATTACTTCACCCCATCGTCATATGGGGGTTAAATGGACAACTCAATTTGAGGCTCAGGGCATCTTGTTTTCTGAAGAGTGGTCTTTAATAGCTTCCAATCGAAAGGCGTTCAACTACGGGAAAACAGCGGTCATCGTGACCAACCGTGTAACCACTATAAAAGAGTTGGAGAAAATTGTGTTCAGAAGATAGACTCAAAGCGCTAGAGTAACTCAGCGAGTCAGGCAGCATCTCTGGAGAAAATGAATAGGTGGCGTTTCGGGTCGGGACCCTTCCTCTTTATGCCGCTGAGATAATCCAGCACTTTGGGTCCTTTTTTCTGTAACCAGTTTGTGCAATTCCTCTTTTCTCCAAGAATATTGAGAGAATGGGAAAGCTAAATAAGAGTATTATTTTGAAGAAAAATACCATCAAACTAGTATTGGCGAGGATTGATTTATTGATTGAAGCAGCATGGAAACAACTCCTTCGGCCGACCGAGTCCACGCCGACCATCCATCACCAGTTCACACAAATATTATTTAATTAAGCAGCTATCTGGAAAATTATTTACACCTGATCGTTCCCTAGGGAACAAACTTCCAGAAAATATCGGAGATAGTGACCGACGCCCTAGGAATGACGTCATATGAAAGACTTACAAAGCTTTTGAACAAACGAAAACCAAAATACTGCTGCCATTAAACATGTGGCTTTCCCCCACTTTATTTGAACACAAAATATGTTTATTCCGTTCACTGGATATGCATTTGGGGAATTAAATTCAGGTTGCCTTCTTCAAAAATAAAATGTTGGCGCAGCGGTAGAGTTGCTGTTTTCTAGCTCTAGAGACCCGGGTTCGATCCTGACTACAGGTGCTGTCTGTCCAGCGTTTGTCCATTCTCCCCGTGACCGCGTGGGGTTTCCCCGGGTGCTCCGGTTTCTCACCACACTCCAAAGACGTAGGTTGGTTTCGGTAAAGGTTGTAAATTGTCTCTAATGTGCAGTGTAAGGGTTTATCGCTGGTGGGCGCGGACTCGATAGGCCGAAGGGCCAGTTTCCGCACTGTATCTTTAAATTTAAAAAAAACGATGGGTAACATTAATTAGGGTCAAGGAATTACGATCTGGGTGATCAGAGAGGAGCCAAGTGAATAAAGGTAAGCACAATGTTCTGATTTCGGTTTGAGATGTCTTGAAGCATCCAGTGACTGTGTTGGATCAGGTTGGACTGATTTACCATAATACCGAGCAGAAATACAATGTGCGGACGGTACTGGTTTGGTTTACATTTCTCAAAATAGAAATTTGAGCCTGTGTTAAACGTGCGCTATTTCTCGGTCACGGGAGATGGGTCATTGCACCCACGTTGTCCTGAAGGACGGAAGAACATTTTTTTCTCACAAGCAGTAGGTAATATTTTACAAGTCACGGGCCCTTTTATTTTACAATGGGAGGTGATGTTGAGCAGGTGCTACTGTTGCTGCGGGCAATAGGCGAGGTTAGTAAAAACCTTTGTGTTTGTGGGACCATAGGCGCGGCTTTACGATCTACGTGAGACCAGAGATATTCAGAGCACCTGGAGCTAATGCTTATGTTAGTAACTTTGTTTAACATACTTTTTGCCGAATGATCTCGTGTTTCTTTTTATTTGTTGGCGAGTATCACCTTGCCAATAATCCAGGATTGGTTTTTGTTAAAGTAATTACATTTCTAAACAAATTGTCGTCACCCCACAACGTTTAAGAAACATTTAGACACGTGTATGGATAGGATAGGTTTAGAGGGACATGGGCCAAAAGCAGGCAGGTGGCACTAGTGTAGACAGGGCATGTTGGGCGGAAGGGCTTGTTTCTATGCTGTATCTCTATCCTAAACAAAAGGTCCTTGAATCATGGTTCCACTTTGCAGTTTAATACAATTTTCACATCATAGTCAAACCAACTGCTTCACAGGAAAAAAAAAGGAACACTACCTTGAATGTCCATAAAATATAAGAACTACAAAATTGGAGGTGATATTTAACAAAAGAATGGGAACTCCCAGGCAAGTACCATATGCGAGGATAAAAGACAGGATAATTTAAAAATAGACAAGAGAAGTCAAAGTTAAACCACATCAAAAGGGAACAAGAAAAAAAAGGTAAGAGGTGAAAACTAAATGTTTGTGATTTGGTTTTTGGTTGGGGTATTAGGAGGCAATTAAGAGGATTCATAGCAAACATTTCAGCCTTACTGTTTATATTATGGTGCCATCACAAATGAGTCCCATCGATCACCCATTCACACTAGTTCAATGTTATCCCACTTTCTCATCCACTCCCTAAACATTAGTGACAATTTATAGAGCCCAATTTATAGAGTCCCAACTGTATGTCTTCGGGATATGGAAGGCTTGCTTAAACATGTTTATTTTTGGCAGTAGTAATCCTTAAACCAATTTAGTAATTCTTTTCAAGATGTGTGTAATGCGATTTTCCGCTTTTGTTTTGAATGTGTAATTAACATGTAATGTTATTGTCTACTTGTACTCTCTGTTGGTAAGTTGTCAAATTGGGTTTATTGTCACCTGCACAAGTACAGTGAGATACAAATACAATGAAAATCTTGCTTAGAGCAACATCACAGACACATGGACTCAGATAATGCACATATACATAATTTGCACATAAATCACACACAAATAAAAATAATGTACAAAAAAGCATTCTTGCAAAAATAGGCAATTGGAAACCCAGTCCAGGATAGTGCGAGAGGTGGTCCCTCGTGTTTTGTTACCAAGATAGGATTAGGATTGTGTAGGTCAGTTCATGAATTTGATAGCTGTAGGAAAGTAGCTGATCCTGAGCCTGGTGGTGTGAGACTTCAAGCTTCTGCCTGATGTTGGTGTTTCTATGCATTGGAATTGGCATGCCAGACCATGATGCAACCAGTCAGGATATTTTCTCTGGTACATCTGTAGAAATGTATTCGCATATATGCCAGTATGTTAAATCTTTTTAAACTTAAGAAAGTAGAGGTGCTCGCATACCTTCTATGTGATTATTTCAATGGGTTTGGTCCCGCAGAGGTTAAAAACGAAATGTTAATGCCCAGTAATTTGAAGCAGATTTCTCTCTTCTCCTCCAATGAAAACTGGCACAATGTCTCCTGAGGTGTGGGAGGAAGTCTGAGTCTGAGGAGGAAGGATCACGACCCGAAACGTCACCTGTTCCTTTGCTCCAGAGATGCTGTCTGACCTGCTGAGTTACTCCAGCTTTTTGTGTCTATCTACAATGTCTCATGACTTCCCTTTTCTAAAGTCATCAAGTAGTTCTTCGGTTTTGTTAATGTTGAGCAAGAGGTTGCAGTTGCAACACCACTCAACCAACACTTATTCTATCTCTCTCTCCTTTACACTAATCTACCTCCACCCATGATTTGGCCATTGACAGTCATGTTATCAATGACTCTATAGATGTCATTGGAGGTTTGCGTAGCCTTGCAGTTCATCAATGTAACGGGGTTGAAGCATGCAGCCTCGAGCCGTGCAGGTTCAGCTGTACTCCTGGTCAGAGAGAAGAAGATATTGTTACCGATGCACACTGATTGAGGTCTGCTAATGAAGAAATCATAGACTCAGTTGCAAAGGGAGGTTCAGTGACCCAGGTCTTGGAGCTTGGCAATGAGATTGGATATGATGATTGTGTTGAACACCAAGCTGCAGTCAATGAACTGCAGCCTGAGCAGTGGAGAGCCAATGAGTTGGCATCTGCTGTTGACCTGTTGTATTGAAAGACATATTGAAATGGAGCCAGGATATCTGATATGTATATTGATTACTGTTACTTATTTTAAAGGTTATTTTACAAATTATTGCGCAGGTCTCAATGATTGTGAACCACAACCATTGTTTCCTATATCTGAGAAACCCAAAAATCTAGATGCTGAGATGGTTTCAATATTGATATGCGGGAGAGAATGGCTATAACTTGTTAATACTGGTGAATTACTTTAATGTTCAGTGAAGTTAATCGTTTGATTAAACCAAGTCATCGCTCCAAGCAAAATTAAAAAAATTACATTTAGTCATGCTTTTCAAAATTATTTTTTGGCACTTGCCATTCTTTAGAAGAAGGGTCACTAAAGTTTCTCTCGGGTTTCATCGTGCAGTTCTCTATCTTGTCGTTAATGCATCTCTGATGTGCTGATTTGCATTTTAGAATTTGAAAGATACAGAGATATGTTTTTTTTTAATGCATACACATTACTCCTTTTTCGCTCGTTTCGAGAGGGCAACACCACTCCAGGTCTGCCGACTATCGACAATACCGCCAGCGGGCTGGCTACCGAAGCTGAAGGGAGGAATGCGCACACATTCTCGCTGTCCGAGCACGACGTCAGAAGGGCTCTGACACGGGTGAACACGAGAAAAGCTGCAGGCCCCGATGGCATCTCGGGGCGAGTACTCAAGTCCTGTGCAACGCAGCTAGCTCCAGTGCTCACTACATTATTCAACCTCTCCCTGGACAAGTCCGTGGTTCCTGCCTGCTTCAAAAAATCCATCATTGTACCGGTACCAAAAAATGCCTCCACAGCCTGTCTGAATGACTACCGTCCGGTGGCCCTTACCTCGGTAGTCATGAAATGCTTTGAGAGGCTGGTGAAGAATCACATCTGCGCCTTCCTCCCTCGGAACATGGACCCGTTGCAGTTCGCATACCGTCCGAACAGATCCACGGACGATGCGGTCTCCCAGGTCTTGCACACCGCTCTCTCCCATCTGGACAGCCAGAAGGGGGGCTACGTGAGGATGCTGTTCATAGACTACAGTTCAGCCTTCAACACGATAGTCCCCACCAGACTGGCCGGGAAGCTAATGGAATTGGGGCTCAACACCTCCCTGTGTGCCTGGGTCCTGGACTTTCTCACCGCCAGGCCCCAGGTAGTCAAGATGGGAGGGAATACATCGAAGTCCCTCGCCCTGAGCACAGGATCGCCCCAGGGTTGTGTCCTCAGCCCCCTATTGTACTCCCTGTACACACATGACTGTGTGGCTAGGTTCAGCTCCAACTCAATAATTAAGTTTGCTGATGACACTGTGGTGGTGGGCCTGATCTCAGACAACGACGAGAAGGCCTACCGGGAGGAGGTTGCTGGTCTAGCACTCTGGTGCCAGGATAACAGCCTCCTCTTGAACATCAAAAAAAAACGAAGGAGCTGATCATGGACTTTAGGAGGGCACATCATCTGAAGACGTACACTCCATTGAGGATAAATGGGGATCCTGTGGATAGGGTGAACTGTGTTAAATATCTGGGAGTCCACATCTCCGAGGATATGACATGGGCATCACACGCCTCGGCACTCATTAGTAAGGCAAGGCAGCGCCTTTACCACCTCAGGCAATTGAGGAAATTCAGAGTGTCTCCGAGGATCCTCCAGTGCTTCTAGGCAGCGGTGGTGGAAAGCATCTTGTCCGGGAACATTACCATCTGGTTTGGGAATTGCTCTGCCAAGGACAAGAAGGCTCTGCAGAGAGTAGTGCGTTCGGCCGAACGCACTATGGGAACTTCACTTGCCCCCCTGCAGGAACTATACATCAGGAGGTGCAACTCCAGAGCCAACAATATCATGAGAGACCCCTTCCACCCCTGCAACGGACTGTTCCAGCTGCTACTGTCAGGCAAACGCCTCCGTTGCCATGCGGTGAGAACTTAGAGGTTGAGAAGGAGTTTCTTCCCAGAGGCCATTCGGACTGTAAATGCCTATCTCACCAGGGACTAACTCTACTGAACGTTTTTCCTTTCATTATTTATTATGTAAAAGAATATGTGTGTTATGATTGTGTTTATAGTTTGTTTGGTTGTTTGTCTTTTGCACAAAAGTCCGCGAGCATTGCCACTTTCATTTCACTGCACATCTCGTATGTGTATGTGACAAATAAACTTGACTTGACTTGACTTGCACATTTTAAGTTCAGGGGTAGGTCATAAAGTGACCAAATTCCATGATATTAACTGTGTGGCTCAACTGACAGACTGAAACTGACTAGTACGGCAATATAGAGGCAATCAATTATCCATCTTTTTCTAAAGAGAAAAATACAGTGCTGGAGTAACACAGCAGGTTGGGCAGCATGTCTGGACAACATGGATTGGTGATGTTCAGTGCCGAATTTACCTATAGACTTGAAAGGCTGAAGCCTAGGGCCTCAAAATCTAGGGGGCTTCTGGCCACGGTGTATAATATTTTTGACACTCTCATAGGCCTTTCTTAACGTATGCTGTCACAATGCACTGTAGTCTCCAAACAACCCTTCAGTAATTTTCCTTGCCCTCCATTTCAGAATAATACTGTTTTCCGCCGATAACTCGACACTAGCACTGACAATAAATAAATAAATAGATAACGCAGATTTCCAACCACTTATCTCATTGGCCACACTCGGCTGCACATCGGCGACAATCTGGTGGCACCGGGGTCCAGCAAACTTTCATACGTGCTCCAGTAAGCAGCGATGGCGAGTGCAGGGAACATCTTTGGATACTTGCAGGCTTCAAAAGTCAAAACTCAGGGGTAAGTAGGTAAGTGCAAAGATATTTGAACTAGGAAGTTGGCAAGGAGCAATGCTAGGGGTAGAGCTGATAATCATTGCTAGAAACCTACTGTGTAGTGCTGTGGCTGCCACTGTCAGCTTAGTAATAAAACTAAGCTAAATTTGTACCATCTTTGTTAATGATAGGAGAAAGCATACTCGTTTTATAAACGGTCTTTGGAAGCAGATTTGATTCAGATTTTGCAATATAATTGTCAACAAGGAACAATTCTTTAAGAAATATTTCCCAAATATTATACAGAGAAAAAAAACTTCTTCACTCGTGGATCCCGAGTTGTGAGAACGCCCCTTCATGTTTTTCTTTCAAATAACTGTTGAAGATTAATTTTACTTTTTATTTTCAGATTCTAATCTGAGCATGAGTAAAAGCCAGCAAGTGCAAGAGAGAGATTTGAAAATGATACGGTGACGTTTTGGGTTGAGACCTTTCTTCAGACTGAAGAAGGGACTCAACCCGATAAGTCACCTATACATGTTATCCAGAGATGTTACCTGTCCCACTGAGTTACTCCAGTACTTTGTGTCCTTTTGTGTACTAACCAGTATATATGCACTTCTATATTTTTCAAAAGTGATTCTGCTATATGTTAATAGTCAACTATGGGTCAACTTTGTTGTAAAAGTACTAAATCCAGTGGACTGTGAAAAATGGCTATGCACATTTTCTAGAATTTTTCAAGCTATGCTTTACAAGAATAAGAAATAATTGTTATTAGTGTCTGGAGAAAAATAAATGTACTAAATTCAAGGTTAAAAAATTCTTGCAAATAGTTGGAGTTCACCTGACTATATTGCACACAAGATTGTAGTGCAAGCACTTTTAAGCGTGCATGGGTAAACTTTCGATCAAAACTATTAAACCTCAATTTTTGATGGAACAAATTGATTTGGAATTAATGGTTCAATGGTCCTTTATTATCATGTGTACCGAGGTACAGTGAAATTTTATTTACCATAGTCATACCAAAAAAAGCAACAAGATACAAAACTACATAGAGATTAAACATAAACAGCCATCACAGCGGCGTGTAAGAATCTCTGGGGCTACAGCATAAGCGGAGACCCACAGCCATCAGTTCAATGTCTGGGCCACACGCACACTCCTTCACTGTGCCACGACCAGAGTTGTACCGACCGCTGTCACTCTCTCTGCAGTCCCAGCCCACTCAAACAGTCAGAAAGCCGTCCACACTCGCACCAGACTCCAGGATATTCTCATGATGCGATGTGCCCGCAAACACTGAGATCACTGAACTCGCGGCAATCACTCCGAGAACCCCACCACCATCTTGTTTTTGCAGCATGTCCATCTTGTTTTTCGGCGACCTCGCATTCCTCACTGTGATGGAAGGAAAATAACTTTTACCATCTTCCTCCTTTTCCCCGCGGTCGGGGCAATTGAAACATTCGCATTCGGGGCGATCAAAGCTCCCGCAGTCGGTGATCAAAGCCCCTCTCGCATCGGGGCGATCGAGGCTCACGTGGTCGAAGTCGATCCCTAACATAGGGACCGCCAGTTCCATGATATTAAAGCAACAGTGCAGACGGAGATACAATATACAAAAAATGTCGCATTTCAGTCGAGGGATGAGATAAAAAAAGTTTCCCCTAATGCCCCCCGCCATATAATACAAAACTGAAGATACACTAAACCATACAAATAAAAACAGACTAAAAACAACAAAAGAAGAATGGGACAAGACGGGCTGTTGGCGAGGCTGCCACTTACGGCGCTGCCCAGTGGCGTACGAGTTGGTCTCTGATCTTATTGACCGATAATGCCAGTGTTGGAATTTATAGTTGAATCTAAAAATTGTGTTCTGGCTTGTCACAACCATCCTTTTAACCTGAGGGAAAATGTTAGATAATTAAAAAAAAACACTCCCATTACCCTCCGCTCCAGCAGTTTCTCTCTATATAAACTCGTTTATTTTTCTTCTTTGTAATTTTACCACCTACGATGTGCATTTTATTTTTAGTGTTTTTTCTTGGTTCACTAATGTTTTAATATCTTGGTGCTTTTTATGTAGCTTAGGGTCCCTTCCAATCTTTGAAATTTTAATTCACTAACCCATTCCCATCTGACGGCTTTGTCTACGGACTCCTGCGCAGTTACAGTAAGTCACAGATTAAGCTCAAAGAATAACACTATTTATTTGTCCGGGCATGTTGCAGGCTGCAGGGCTTAGCAGTAATTTCATGAACTTTAGATAATTTGCTCTTTCGAACTAGTCTGCCACTTGTAGTCTTCTCCCCTTTTTTGCATTTGTATATTCTGGTCTGCACCAGTTGTCCAAGAAGGTCGGGCAAATTGCCCAGACAACACAACATTTGTAACGCATTATGCAGGAAAAGGAACATAATTGTCCGATGTTGGGCCATCATTTCACTCTGTCACTGGCATTCCCTTTGTTTCACCCCTTGCCCTCTGCCACCTTATCCATTACTCAGACCAACTTGCTTTCTCGCTTTCTCAGTTCTGCTGAGGAGACTTTGAACTGAAATGTTAGCTGGTTTCTTTTCCCACAGATGCTGGCCAAGATCTTCCAGTATTTCTGGCTTTGGTCAGTACCCAGTATCTAGTTCCATTTGTTTTCTAATATAGACTGAAAATGTTTCCAATGCAGCATGCAAGAGGAAGGTGTTCTTTGTTCTCTTCATATCTGTCTGCCAATAAGTTTACATTTACATAAATGTTTTATTTGATGAATTAAGAAGTGGATAATCCAGGTGTTGATGGTATCTCAATAATTCCCCTCAACATCTTGAAATCTGTTCTCATTTCAGATCAATGCATGGAAAGTTTTCAGGCTAATTTTTGTTTGGAAGTAATTTATTCTTCATAACTATTTATCAGTGAATAGTTGATCCTAAAAGCTTTGCATTAAAGCTGAAAGGAAGACAAAGTCATATTCATCATCCTGATATCCACTTTGCAATTCTATTTCTTTCAGATCAGAAAGATTAAACAGTTTTTGGATCAACCGCCCACCCTTCATTGCCACAGATGACTGGGAAGCCAAGTAATTAGATATTTTTAATGTGGAGATTGATAGATTCTTGATTAGTAAGGGCATCAAAATTTATGGGGAGAAGGCAGGAGAATGGGGTTGAGAAGGAAAAGTAGATCAGCCAAGATCGAATGGTGGAACAGACTTGATGGGCCTCATTCTGCTCCCGTGTCTTATTATCCAATGACCCTCAAGGGAAAGGTACACAAAAATACTGGAGAAAAAAAATCAGCGGGTGCAGCAGCATCTATGCAGCGAAGGAAATAGGCAACGTTTCGGGCCGAAACGTTGCCTATTTCCTTCGCTCCATAGATGCTGCTGCACCCGCTGAGTTTCTCCAGCATTTTTGTGTACCTCCGATTTTCCAGCATCTGCAGTTCCTTCTTAAACCCTCAAGGGAAAGACTGAAGTGCATAGTAGTTGTATACTATACAATTCAATACATCCAGGTTTCAGGATTGTTCACAACACCTGTCCCTTCCTCTTAGTAGTTTCTCCTGTATTTGCACGTGTTCCTTCCCCCTTCACCTTTCCTCATTCTTCCATGCAAAAATAACATCGCTCATAAGCATTTCTCATTTATGAGAAATCAGAAGATGATTTATTCAGTCCTTTAACCAAATGGACGTTGTCTCATCCACATAGCAAAATATTGCTTATCAAAAATATCCTAATTTGGTTTAGTTTATTTTTGTCACATGTCCAGATGTATGGTGGAAAGCTTTTTGTTGCATGCTACACAGTCAGTGAAACATTGAAACATAGAAATTAGGTGCAGGAGTAGGCCATTCGGCCCTTCGACCATTCAATATGATCATGGCTGATCATCCAACTCGGTATCCAATACCTGCCTTCTCTCCATACCCTCTGATCCCCTTAGCCACAAGGGCCACATCTAACTCCCTCTTATATATATCCAATGAACTGGCCTCGACTACCCTCTGCGGCAGAGAGTTCCAGAGATTCACCACTCTCTGTGTGAAAAAAGTTCTTCTCGCCTCGGTTTTAAAGGATTTACCCCTTATCCTTAAGCTGTGACCCCTTGTCCTGGACTTCCCCAACATCGGGAACAATCTTCCTGCATCTAGCCTGTCCAACCCCTTAAGAATTTTGTAAGTTTCTATAAGATCCCCTCTCAATCTCCTAAATTATAGAGAGTATAAACCAAGTCTATCCAGTCGTTCTTCATAAGACAGTCCTGACATCCCAGGAATCAGTCTGGTGAACCTTCTCTGCACTCCCTCTATGGCAATAATGTCCTTCCTCAGATTTGGAGACCAAAACTGTACGCAATACTCCAGGTGTGGTCTCACCAAGACCCTGTACAACTGCAGTAGAACCTCCCTGCTCCTATACTCAAATCCTTTTGCTATGAAAGCTAACATACCATTCGCTTTCTTCACTGCCTGCTGCACCTGCATGCCTACTTTCAATGACTGGTGTACCATGACACCCAGGTCTCGCTGCATCTCCCCTTTTCCTAGTCGGCCACCATTTAGATAATAGTCTGCTTTCCTGTTTTTGCCACCAAAATGGATAACCTCACATTTATCCACATTATACTGCATCTGCCAAACATTTGCCCACTCACCCAGCCTATCCAAGTCACCTTGCAGTCTCCTAGCATCCTCCTCACAGCTAACACTGCCCCCCAGCTTAGTGTCATCCGCAAACTTGGAGATATTGCCTTCAATTCCCTCATCCAGATCATTAATATATATTGTAAATAGCTGGGGTCCCAGCACTGAGCCTTGCGGTACCCTACTAGTCACTGCCTGCCATTGTGAAAAGGACCCGTTTACTCCTACTCTTTGCTTCCTGTTTGCCAGCCAGTTCTCTATCCACATCAATACTGAACCCCCAATGCCGTGTGCTTTAAGTTTGTATACTAATCTCTTATGTGGGACCTTGTCGAAAGCCTTCTGGAAGTCCAGATACACCACATCCACTGGTTCTCCCCTATCCACGCTACTAGTTACATCCTCGAAAAATGCTATAAGATTCGTCAGACATGATTTACCTTTCGTAAATCCATGCTGACTTTGTCCAATGATTTCACCACTTTCCAAATGTGCTGCTATCCCATCTTTAATAACTGACTCTAGCAGTTTCCCCACTACCGATGTTAGACTAACTGGTCTGTAATTCCCTGTTTTCTCTCTCCCTCCCTTCTTAAAAAGTGGGGTTACGTTTGCTACCCGCCAATTCTCTGGAACTACTCCAGAATCTAAAGATTTTTGAAAGATTATTACTAATGCATCCAATATTTCTGGAGCTACTTCCTTAAGTACTCTGGGATGCAGCCTATCTGGCCCTGGGGATTTATCGGCCTTTAATCCATTCAATTTACCCAACACCACTTCCCGGCTAACCTGGATTTCACCCAATTCCTCCAACTCCTTTGACCCGCGGTCCCCTGCTATTTCCGGCAAATTATTTATGTCTTCCTTAGTGAAGACGGAACCAAAGTAGTTATTCAATTGGTCCAACATATCCTTGCTCCCCATGATCAACTCGCCTGTTTCTGACTGCAAGGGACCTACATTTGTTTTAACTAATCTCTTTCTTCAGTGAAAATACTATACATGATTACAATCAAGCCATCCACAGTGTACAGATAGAGGATACAGGGAATAATCTTTAGTGCAAGATAAAGACCAGTAACTTACAATTAAAGATAGTTTGAAGGTTGACCCATTGTGGAAATATTTAACAATGACAATTTAGTGAAACCAAAAACGACTGTATGATCGGTATTATTCTATTCCACCAGTTCTCTTGGACACTTTTTTATTCAGCCTAATTTCTACAACTTAAGTGGACTCCAAATACCTTTCAAGCCTCTAGAGTCAGCACACCCATTTCAGTGATCAATTTAGATCTGCTCCTTTCAGAGAGTTCTGAAATGGGGCCAGTTAATGTCCTACAACAAACCTTTAGCAAGTTGTGGAACAACGGGAGTCACCTTAGTGGCACGTCACAATCTTTTGTTGAAACTGACAAGAACACAAAGAGCTGGAGTAATTCAACAGATGTTTCAGGTCAACACCCTTCTTCAGACTTGACTGCTGCCTCTTTATCGCAGTGAGCACTGAAAGAAGCCGTATATATATTTAGCAAGCTCATTTGCTTCATCTTCTCACTGTCACTGTTGGTTTTTGCGTTAGTTATCATAAATATGCATGGTTAATCCATACCAGTAACTGCTATTGTACTTTTTATTTGAGCCAGACACTAAGACATCACCATATCCTGGATACCAACTAACAGGGTTCTGCACTGATGTACCAAATGTGTAATATTGATGAAGATACAATCTCCATGAGGACCCTCTTCCCCCATCCTGATCTTCTACTCCTGCCATCCAGGCCTGCCCACATTTCCACCCTCACCCCTCTTGTCCCTCCCTACTCTCTCCATCTCCCTTATTTACACACGTGCATGAGTGTATGATCTTACCCTTGTCTGATTCTCAACAGATGAATAGATCCCTTCTTTGTGCCATTAAGGATTTCTATATTTCCAATATGGCGTGAATGTTATCTATCTCTAACTGAAAGTAATTCTCCACCTCTCTTTCCTGTGCCCAGCCCCCACCCCATGCAAGTACACATCCCATTACGCCCATTCCCTGCTCCTTGCTAATCCTCCCCACATTTGCCTCCCCATTTGCTTTTTATCACCACTCTTCCCCCCCCCTGTCTCTTTCCAACATCCCTCCCTCTGGCTTTACATTTCACACCTCCTCTCATTATCTTTGTCACTCCATCCATCTGCCAATCAACCCCCCCTTATCAGTACCCACCTATCACTTGCCAGGTTTTGTCCCACCACCCCTCCTCTCTTTTCCTGCCCCCCCCCCCCCCCCCCCCCCCCCCCCCCCCCAATCGCTCCAGTCAATCTGAAGAAGGCTCCCAATCTTCAACATTGTCTGTTCATTCCCTCCACCTGACCCATTTAGTTTAGAGATACAGCGTGGGAACTGGCCCTTCAGCCCAAATTAGTCCTCGCCGCCCATCGATCACCCATTTGCACTAGTGCTGTGTTATCCCACTTTCTCATCCACTCTCTACACATTAGAGAAATTTACAGCAGCTAATTAATATACAAACCCGCATGTGTTTGGGATGTGGGAGGAAACCCACGTGGTCACAGAGAGAATGTGCAAACTCCACACAGACAGCACCCAAGATCGGGATTGAACCCCGGTCTCTGGCACAGTGAGGCAGCATCTCTACCAGTTATGCCACCCCAAGTATTCCCCCAGCACTGAATGTTTCTTCATGCCCTTTATGATCAGAGGAGCATTATTTGTCAAAGTATAGTGGTTTAGGCAGGTATTTATTGAGTACATGATTAATTTTCTTCAAATTGAACTTTTAGTGTCATATGCTTACCATATACAGTAGGTAATGTTAGGAGTACATATTCAAAAGTAAGGTCTTGGATAAATCATTGGCTTCACTACCGTCTAATGTAATGAGGCAAACTCCTGGCATATCGCAAAACTGCATTGTTTGCATGTAGTGATAAATTTTCTAAGTGGTTAATGTTTCAAAAACATCAATTTTGTGAGCCGTTGGCATTGACACAGACATATATTTACTTGTCTCTTTTAGAACAAAATGTACTTTATGGTAGAATTGGCATCAGTATAGTTCCAATAAAATGAGAAGAGTGAATAAGTGGAAGTGAGGCTCAATTTTTTTTTTCCAAAAGCACTTTGTCAAATAGAAGGGAGGTAGATTGCAGTTGACAGACAGGAAATTTAAATACCAGCAACAAAGATTTAATAATACAATATTGTGTAAAATACAGAGATTCACTTTGTTTATACATGTCAACCGTTCCGCCACTTCATAAGTGTTTGGCTTGAGCACGAAAAAAGAGCTATAAATTAAGCTGACACAACACAATGAGATGTAACAGCTACCATTTAATGAAAGGGTGCATTGGAAAAAAAGTATGTGCATAACATTGCAGCAGAGAAATTGTTTGGTTGTCAGAAATTATTGTTGCCAATATAACAGATATCTGTATGCATGTTTAAAGTACTGTCAGCCAGTTTAGGAAACGGATAATTTAATTGGAAGTAACAATTAACGTTGGCATTAGATTGGTAAACAAACCAAAATTCTTGAGCATTTGTACTCTGATATCAACAGGGGTCAATGCATAAATGTGATTGGATGGAGGCACATTTGAACCAAGAATTTACCATGTATTTTAATTGAATAATTCTGAGGAATGATACGTGATATTAATTATCCAGCTTCTGATGTCATAAATATTAATTTATGGGCGTATGTCATTTCAAAACACAATATTCAAAGATTTGTATTTCTGTCAGAAAATATACATATGTTTAGAGATACGGCATGGGAATGGGCCCTTCAGCCCGCTGAGTGTATGCTGACCTTTGATCACCCATTCACACTAGTTCTATATTGTCCCACTTTCTCACCCACTCACTACACACAATTTACAGAGGCCAATTAACCTACAAACACGCACATCTTTGGGACGTGGGAGGAAACTGGAGCAAGAGGACGAAACGTACATGATCACAGGGAGAACATACAAGCTCCACACAAATAGCACTCGAGGTCAGGATCGAACCTGGGTCTCTGTGTTCAACCAGCTGCAGCAATGGGCCGCCCCTAAAATATCTTTTAAAAAACGTGTTTTAAACTGAAATTATGCAGTATTCCACACTTTTCTTTCTCTCCAACCAGTATTAGTATAGTAGTAATGGTTGCAGACAATTCGATGGCAGCCACTTGCCAGCTTCATCTAACAAGCTCAAAAGGGGCATTCTAGGTGAAGACAGACTTGGACAAGATGGAGAAATATCTGCTTCCAGAAAAAAATCCCTAAACCCAAAGCAGGATATTGACACAATATATAGCACATCTTTTTGATATATTTAAAAGATGAGCGTAATTATAGATGCTGTTATTACTTGGTTGGGCAGCATGGATAGGTGATGTTTCAGGTTGGGACCCTTCAGACTTGAGGATAGATGACATTTCGGGTCGTTACCCTGTTCCTGACCCGTAACGTCACCTACACATGAATCTGAAGGAGAGTCCAGACCCAAAACGTCATCTATCCATGTTCTTCGGAGATGCTGCCTGATCTGCTGAGTTACTCTAGAACTTTGCGTCTTTTTTTGTTAACCAGCATCTGTAGTTCCTTATTTCTACATCTCTCTGTTTCATTACTGGTCAGTTAAGCAGCACAGAAGATATTGATTACATGTATAGAATTAAATGATGCTAAAATGATTTAAATGCTATAAAGTTGAACTACTCATGAGTATAAACTACTCATGACATAATGGCAATTCAAAACATAAATGAATTTTAATTGTGTCATTTGAATTACTCCATTATGTAAATATATTAATGCTATTTGATTTTGTTACATGTGCACGTAGAATTACCTCAGCCAACAGAAGCACATGTTTCCGAAGATCTTTTTAATTTCCTCTTCTTTTCCTCATGATGGGAAATCTCCAGCTTGCACATACATACAATTCATATGAATCAGGATCCACCACTTTGTTAATGGTTGATAATTGAGCAAGATGATCCAGAGATCAGACTTTTTATTCAGGACTCCTGCGATAATAAATCTGCTCTCCGGAGGCCGTTTCTTTGCTTTTTTTAAGGGCCTGTCCCACTTTCATGGCCTAATTCACGACCTCTGCCGAGTTTGCCCTTGACTCGTACTCGCAGCATGGTCGTCACGAGGTTGTAGGAGGTCGTAGGTAGGTCGTGATCCTAGTCATAGGTACTTGTGGCATCAAGTAGGTCGGGGCTTTTTTTTCAACATGATGAAAAATGTTCACGAGTAAAAATGGTCGTGAAAGTGGGACAGGCCCTTTAGAAGTCAATTTAATCTGTCGCTCTTGCAGTTCTGCGACAAAAAGAAAATCACTCGTATCTTGTCTGGCAGGAATTACCAGGAAGTAACCTTTACCATTTCACTTTCTCACTTTCTCTGCTCCACTATCATTTCTGCGCTATGTCATCATTCACAACAGGCGGTGCCGGTATGTCTACAGATGAACCTCCACAACCATTAATTGTTTTCCCACTGGAAAGATAAGATAATTCACCAAACAACCCATTGAAATAACATTGCTCTGCAGCACTCAAATCTTTACCAAGGGATGCAATTTGGAATAAATGACTATTAATCAGAACAGACTGTTATGAAAGATTCGTGTTCAGAGTTAAATTTAGCCATGTACATTTTCGCACAGATTTTGTTGCCTTGATTATTTCATTGTCAAAATCATAAAAGCAAGATATCCTTTTGTTAGTGCATTAATAATGACATGTATTAACATTAATAATGACATGTATTAACATTAATAATGACAAGTTGGTGCTGCAATTAGGACTGAGTTAGATTCTGGTCTTTTACATGTCGGTAGAAATTCACCTAATTAATGGTTTATTTCTGGGTGGGTAATCTTATGTGAAATAACTAGACTGCCTCAGTCAGGCTCTGAAAGGTTATAGGCCACAGACCGATCCAATTTTACTCAGATACCCAAAAGTAATTGAGATAAGAAATAAAGGAAAAGTCATAAATAATTGGGATTATGTGCAATAAAAACATTTGTGCTATAATTCTGATTTAGGGTCCCAACCTGAAACATCATCTATCCATGTTCTCCAGAGATGCTGCCTGACCTGCTGAGTTACTCCACACTTGTGTTTTTATTTGTGTAAGCCAACTTCTGCAGTTACTTGTTTCTAAAATCTGATCTGGGAGTGCTTTAATGTTGACAGTTAATGTAAAGCCTTAACAGCTCAAATCCTGATGTACAAATTAAATGTATTTTTATTAACAAGTATAATCATTTGTGAAGCCATCTTGTACAAAAGCTTTCTGCAGCAAAGTAATCAACAAAATGTTAACTTTATTTACCTTGTGCGTACACTTCATTGTACAGTCTCTGTAGTAAATATATAGCAAATCTAGCATTCATCATTGAAGCTACATTTCAAAGCTAATTGCCACTCTGATATAATTCTTTCTGATCCTCAAGGAACATAAAAACATGAAGCGATTCAGCTTCACGGCAGAGGAATTGTTAAGGTTGTGGGCAGAAAATACCAGGCCACAGGCTTCGGGTTCTTTTAGATGTGTCATGTCTCCACTGATATTCAATCTGTCTCCATTTACTAAAAAAAAAACACAGACATCACTATGACAATGCAATTGAAAATGTCCCCTAGGATGTCCTTGCACTGTGTTTTGCAGTGATGAACTCCCCATAAATCTTTGTGTCGGAGTCAAACATTCCCATTATACAAGCTCCTGGTTCGGTTTCAGTTTGCCAAATAAATTGCAGACTGAAAACCAGACTGAATTCATCTGTGAAAAGAGACAATGCTGCCGTGAGTGATTTAGCAAAAAATATCAAAGCATCACTTATTGATGAGCCGTGCAGACAGTACAGAGAGAGAACTAAGTGCCAGCATCTTGCTGTGAGATATTTAATTACATATTCTTGGTTAAATAAACAACAAAGTTTAGATTGCTTTCCTTCATTTATAAATTTGAACAAGGGAATAACTCCTCCTCTTTCACAAAGAGCGGCGTGGTGGCACAGTGGTAGAGTTACTGCCTTACAGCACCAGAGACCTTGGTTCGAACCTGACTGGGTGCTGTCCGTACGGAGTTTGTATGTTCTCTCCATAACCTGCGTGGGTTTTCTCCGGGAGCTCGGGTTTCCTCCTATACTCCAGAGATGTGCAGGTTTGTAGGCTAATAGGTGTTAAAATAATAAATTGCTTCTTGTTAGTGTGCGGGGATCACTTGTCAGTGCAGACTCAGTGGGCCGAAGGGCCTGTTTTTACTTTGTATCTCTAAAACAAAGCAGATAGCTGATTATAATTATTTTTATTTCAAAGAAGAACTTCTGGTACTTCCATCTGTTAGAAAATGTTTAAAAATCCCTTAAGGAATAGGCTTTAATCACATCACCTGAAACTGGAAATTATGTAATTGAAATTCAGACAAACTTAGCTTGAAACTGTTCACATTGCGTCATTGTTTCGTACTAATGCCAAATGGAGGCCTCTTGCACACCAAAAATGAGGGTAATTTACAGCCACAATGAAACTTTATAATTGAACCTACAATTCCTGACTCAATCATGAATCAAGCTCTATTTAGTGCAGCTGCCACAAGTTGCTAAGTAGCAGACAGAGAAGAGTATAAGCCCTTGAGGGTACATTCCTCATTTCCAGCCAAGCAGAAACTACAGATTATAGCTTCCAAGGAAGAGGTGAGGGGCTGCGAGAGAGAGTTCTCTGATTCATTGAAGTGGACATGGAAGTTGTTGTCCATGTGATATACACCAAGGGACAGGTCTTAGTTTAGTTTAGAGAAACAGCGCAAAAATGGTCCTTTCGCCCACTGAGTGTGTACCGCCAGTGATCCTCGCACACGAACACTATCCAACACGCAACTTACAATTTTATCAAGCCAATAAGCCTACAAACCTGTATGTTTTTGGGTGTGGGGAAACAAATCGGAGCACCCACGCAGGTCACGGGAAGAACGTACAAACTCCATACAGATATTCAGGATCGAATCAGAGTCTCTGGCGCTGTAAAGCGGTAACTCTACTGTGCCACCGTGACACCCTATAAATCAGCTACAAATGATGGGGTGGGAGATGACAACCTTCACGTGATCCGCCCTGTTTCGACATGCACTCAACCCGACGTGCACAATCAAATAAGATCAAATCGAACAAGTTGTCCTACAACTTTAGGCTGTGTACGCCATACGTAAGAAGAAGCTATAAATGATGAACAGCAGAGCAGATTCATAGGGCCAAATGTACTTGTGCTCCTATTCTCAGTTTCCACCACTTCTCTACTTAATGTACTTTAGACTTTAGACACTATAAAGATACAGCATGGAAACGGGTCCTTCGACCAGTGATCATGCCATGCACTTGCCCCATCCTATACACTAGGGACAATTTACAGAAGCCTATAACCTATAAACCCGTACATCTTTGGAGTGTGGTAGGAATGGTACCACATTGTTACCACATCTGTCCCAGTGTAGAAATGAGAAACCATTTGTGAGTTGTTTTAGTTGTTGCTGCGTACAGGCAGCACCCTTTGCAGAATTCCAGGGGCCCAAAAGAGTATCCTGGCTGGAGTTGTCATCTTACGGAGTGAGAATTTCTTGCACGATAAAAAATGTCCCAAAGTGCCATGATTTCAGAAGATATCACACAAATTAGGATATCATAGATCACGTACTGTCCTCCCATTGAAGGGACCAATAGGAGGTATTGCCTCATAAAGGCAGCTAATATCATCAAAGATACAGCCCGCCCCAGCCATGCTTACATTTCACTCTTACCATCTGGAAGAAGGTATCGGAATCTGAAAACTCTGACCACCACATTCAAGAACAGCGTCTTCCCAACAACCATCAGGCTATTGAACACTGCACAACACTAACCTCAACTATGAAATGCTGTATTTGGCTGTGCCAAGTATTTGGATTTATTCATTTTACCCTAATATTGGGTTATTCATTTATTGACATTTTGTTTGTTCTATTATCTCTGTGTATTGCGTTTTGAGGCTGCAAGTAAGAATTTAATTGCTCCATTGTCAGTACCTTTGACAATTAAACACTCCAGACTCGTTACTGTTGAATCACTAACATATTTATCTCTATGGTGAGAACAGTTTGTGTTTGGGAGCATATTGTCACGTATTTTTACGATGACTAAGAAATGAAAAAGTTACATATCCAGTATGTCCAGATAGTGCGCGATGTGTCTGTTGACAGTAGGATTAGCGCTGTGAGAAGGCTCCTCTTGTGTGACTTTATCTCAGGACCCAAACGTTTCTAAATCATCTGATACACCCAATGATGAGCATAAAGTAATGGAGAGCTGCCAACAGTGTCATCGTTTAAGCAGACTGTACAAGGTGTTTTAGCAGAAAACGGTTAATGATGAACCATCCAATTACACTTCGTAATGTTAGCAGAGGGTCCCTTTAAATAGAAAAAATGACAAAGTGCTGGAGTAGCTCAGCGTGTCCGGCGGCATCTGTGGAGAAAATGGGTAGGTGATGTTTCGGGTCAGGACCCTTCAGACTGATTGTGGGGGTGGGGGAAGAAAGCTTGAAGAGAGGGGGAGCAATAAAATATTAGAAGGCATAGTTTTAAGGTGAGTGGGGCAAAGTTTAAAGGAGATGTGTGGGGCAAGTTTTTTTTTTTTTTAAAACACAGAGTGGCGAGTGCCTGGAATGCACTGCTGGGGGTGGTGGTTGAAGCAGATGCAGTAGTGCCATTGAGGAGACTTTTGAATAGGCATGTGGATATGAAGGGAGATAGACATAAAGTGCTGGAGTAACTCAGCAGGTCAGGCAGAATGTCTGGAGTACAAGGATGGCTGATGTTTCGGGTTAAACGTCTTCAAACTGGAAATGAAGGGATGTGGGCTATTTGCAGGTAGATAAATGAATGTCTTGGCATCATGTTCGGGACAGACATTGTGGGCCGAAGGGCCTGTTCTCATACTGTACTGTTCCATGTTCTAAGAATGACTGTCAGGTGAGCTGCTAGTTTAGTGCATGGCTACAACATGTCCAATGCTTCAGCCTTGGCACCCTGGTTAGAGAGGTCCAGATACTAATCCCCACGCCAGGAATGGTTGTCATGTAGTCTGCACTGTTAAGAATCTACAGGGGAACTATTATATGCAACCCATTAGATCTCTATGGTAACTATTGTAAATGACCAAGCCTTATTTTATTTGACAAAACAATGGCATTGATTTGTTAAGTTACTCCCTCATTTTGTGTCATATCTTTGGTTTAAACCAACATCTGCAGTTCCTTCCTACACATTGGCATTGATTTAATTGATCAAAGGTATTGAACTGTAATCACGTTATTTTATTTTTTTCCCTTTCAGCTGGTCTTGGGTGCACTGACCATTATTTATCCTCCAATCAATGATCCTAAAACAGGGATTTGGTGATTGTAGATAGCTATTTGTGGGCATTCCTTGTGCAAAATTGGCAGTTTCATTGCCTACACTTAGAGTGACCGCATTTCAAAGGTTCTGTATTGGCTTATAAAGTAGCTGAACAGCATTTCCTAAATGGTTTATTTACTTTTTTCCTTTAGGCTCAGCATTTAGTCAAGTCAAGTTTATTTGTCACATACACATACGAGATGTGCAGTGAAATGAAAGTGGCAATGCTCGCGAACTTTTGTGCAAAAGACAAACAACAAAACAACCAAACAAATTATAAACACAATCATAATTGCTATATTAAGAGGGAGTTATATGTGGCATATGTGGCTAAGGGGATCAGGGGGTATGGAACAGGCCAGGTACGGGATACTACATGTTGGATTTTTTGGATCAGCCATGATCATATTGAATGGCACCTGCAGCACTCGAATAACCCGAATTCCCTTCTCATCCATATAATTTCTATGTTTCTATAACACACATATTCTTTTACATAATAAATAATGGAAGGAAAAATAATGGAAGGAAAAACGTTCTGTAGAGTTAGTCCCTGGTGAGATAGGCGTTTACAGTCCGAATTGCCTCTGGGAAGAAACTCCTTCTAAACCTCTCCGTTCTCACCGCATGGCAACGGAGGCGTTTGCCTGACCGTAGCAGCTGGAACAGTCCGTTGCAGGGGTGGAAGGGGTCTCTCATGATTTTGTTTGCTCTGGAGTTGCACCTCCTGATGTATAGTTCCTGCAGGGGGGCAAGTGAAGTTCCCATAGTGCGTTCGGCCGAACGCACTACTCTCTGCAGAGCCTTCTTGTCCTTGGCAGAGCAATTCCCAAACCAGATGGTAATGTTCCCGGACAAGATGCTTTCCACCGCCGCTGCGTAGAAGCACTGGAGGATCCTCGGAGACACTCTGAATTTCCTCAATTGCCTGAGGTGGTAAAGGCGCTGCCTTGCCTTACTCACGAGTGCTGAGGCGTGTGATGCCCATGTCATATCCTCAGAGATGTGAACTCCCAGATATTTAAAACAGTTCACCCTATCCACAGGATCCCCATTGGACATGATAATGATTTGAAGGGAACAAACAACTTTTTATTCATTTAGAAAGTTAACAAAAATAATCTGTGTGTCTTTTTAATGACGTGGTTTGTATCACATCATATTGTTTTGCCTTTCAGCTGGCAGAATATGTACATGGAGATGCCGCACCCAAACTTTTTTCACTGAGCCCTAAGACAGAGAAAGCTCGCTTAGCTGTCTGCTTTGAAGACCGCTTTTCTTTCTTTAGAATTGTTGCTGGGATGGAGAAGCTCAAGAGAAAAATCCACTGATGAGATTGGTCTGTCTAGCAAACTCGAAATGCCATCATATAAGTACAAATTTAAAACATAATGGGTCATTTTAATTGCTTGATTCAGACTGACTCTTATGATGTGTTTTTCCACAAAATATAATGATTATTCATTTACTGAAACACTTAATAAAATCACTAAATGCAATTGCTCATGATTTCACATGATACTCTGAAAAATTAGATTACAGCAGTTACGTTTTGATTTCAGTCAAAAACATTTCTGGTTAATACATTGCTTTCATGTGACTGCGATGTAAGAGGAAGATTTTCTTCTTTTCTGTCGGAATAAGAAAATAAATCAATCTTTATTGAAGCTTGCCCAAGTTTTCTCTCTGCATTTTGAGCAAGAAGGCACAGACAAAACCATATTGCATTTAAAAATGTGCCGATTGTTTCAACCAACAAAGGTATGAACAGTTGAGTCAAATCTACAATGGATATAAACATTCCTCCCACTTATGGAAACAATATGGCCTATTATACAGGTTGAAGCAACCCAGTCCGAAGTTCCTCGGTGTAAATAAGTGCGGGGAAGGGGAGAGGGAGGGAGAGTGGAGCTGGGGTTTCCGGGTGTCCGTTGCCTTTCGGAGCTGGGGTTTCTGATTTGTGACGTCTTTTTGAGACCGGGAGAGGGCAGAGACAGGGAGAGGGGAGCAACCTCCCCACCATGTGCCGGCCCAAGGACCCCCGAGCAATGGGAGCGCGGGCGGGCAGCTGGGCGATGTCGCTCGCAGCGCGTGAACAAAGCATGCAGCCATTGTGACGTCATCACATCATCAGCCAAATCCGATCGGTTTTATTTTCTAAGTTCTTTCAGATTTTTGAACATTGTGAATAATAACCCGAGAAATAATGCATGAAATTCTCTATCGGAATATGTAAAGATTTCACCGGTAGCGTGTAGTTTATTCGAGAAGATGTGAATCACACACAAACATCACACACACACAAATAAATACACATCCAAGATCAGAGTTTTAATGTTTTAATAGTTACTAGACCAAGTGGGACCTGCTGGGTCCCATCCCCTGGGGTCTCTCTCTCTCTCTCTCTCTCTCACTCACACTCACACTCACATTCACACTCACTCTCACTCACAACCCCCCCCCCCCAGATATTATATTAATTCACTCCTTCTACCCTATCCACTCACGCACAGCTCCCAACTCGCATGCGTGGCTAGAGAGAGCGGGGGCAGCGTGAGAGAGGGCATGGGCAGGTTTTTTTTTAAGTTTCTTCAGATTTGTGAACATTTTGATTTATAACTCGAGAAATAATGTAGGAATTTTTCAGATAAGACTATTTCGGAGTCCACGGGATAAATCCCTACCGGAATATGTGAACATTTTACCGTCAGCGCGTTGTTTTTTTCAAGAAGATGTACACGCACTCACACAGGTGGATATTGTCGTTTCTTTTCATCATATAGCACCTTGATATTATGGGCAAGCAGCCTATGCATGAGGGCCAAGAAATAAGGAGGCGACCAGAATTCACTTTGGCAATCTATTTTGCCCTCTCATTTACAAGCAGAAGTCATTTATTAAAGTCTGATCTGTGTTTTTTGTGCAATGGCCTTCAAAAAACACTAACAGATTCTTGCATTCACAATCAGTTGCAAAGATGACTGGATTCACAGTTCTGCTTCTTATATTTGCTCTGTAGCAAATTTCAGAATATCATGTGATTCACGATAGTTAAAAATCATAAACCATAAACCAAAGAGTGAAATGATTCAGCAGTTGCTTCTTTGTGCCAACAAATTATTCTGTCTCTCATCTTTAAATTTGAATCTTGTTAGTATTTCTGTCTACTGCCACAGTGTGTTGGTTTTCATTTCTTAAGCATTCTGTCTCTGGTACACTAATCAAAGTGCTTGCAGTTTGAGAAACAGCAATTAGCTCAATGTATTATTCATGAAGGAATGAGCAGAATCCAGCAGCAATAACTAAAATAACTCACAAATGTTTCATCTCATTTCTACACTGTGATAGAACAGGCACTCCCTTTAAAATGCATTCAATAAGTACATGTTATGCAGTTTTTATTGCCCAAGGTAGACAAAATATTAGGAATATATAATTTGCTATTTTTAGATCACTTATTATCTGACAGCTGACATTTAACAGATTATTATATAGGGCAACAAATACAGAAGCGTCTCGGCAGAAATGTACATGATTTATTAAAAGTTGTGCAGCAATTTGAGAAAGTGTTACAATAGCAATTGGGGTTCAAAAGTTATTGGAGCAGAATTAGGCCATTCGGCCCATCAAGCCTACTCCATTATTCAAGCACGACTGATCTATCTTTCTCTCTCAATCCCATTCTTCTGCCATCTCCCCATAACCCCCTGACACAAATAGTCCTTTGAACCGCATAGTCCATGCTGACCATTGATCAGCCATTCACACTTGTTCTATGTTATGGGTTGTGGATTTTATAAGTAGAAGGATAGAGTACAAGATCAAGATGGTCATGATGGTCCTTTCAAAAATTTGTCTGGCTACAAGTGGAGTATTGTATCCAATTCAGAGAACCACACTTAAATTGAAGGAGGAAAATTGCAGATTTTAATTAAAATAATTTCAGAGACTGTTGTTGGTGGAAGTGAAGACAAGTTTTACTTCGGAGTCACGTGAGTGACTACGTGAAGAACCCCGCCAGGACGCATGCGTGTCATATCGCTACATGCATTGCGAAACGTCGGGCGCGGTGGAACCACGTTCCCCCGCAGAGGCAGTTTAAAAGCCGGAACTTGCAGGTAAGAGTTTACTCTGCGGTCTTTTTGTTTCCCTATACCAACTTACAGGTGGGGAATATGGACAAATCGAAGAAAACAAAGGCTGTGACAAAGCTGGTGAGGGAGGACAGCGGAGTAGCGGGCAGCCAGCAGCAGCCAGCGGCACCTGGATCACCGATAGTGGGATCAGCTGTGCCCGATGTCGCCTCCACACCGGCCAGATCCACGCGGCCGGGCAGGAAGGCAAGACAAAAAACAAACAAAGTCGTGGACTCAGAGGAGTCCAACTTTGAGCAACTGTGGGCGGCCAGCGACCGAGAGCACTGGACCCGAATGGAGCGGTGTGTGGAGCATTTGCTCCAACGTGACAGGCTCCGGGAGAGGGAGTTGGGTCACAGTGGGCTCTATGGCAAACCCACAGCAGTACCTCTTGAAGGGCTGCACAGTGCTTCATCCTCATCAGAGGGGAGCACTGCGGGTCAGTTCTGGGCTGACCTGGAAGAGGGGTCCGCAGAAGGAAAGTCAAGTGTGCAGGGGGTGCAGGAACGAGAAAACCTACTGGACATGGTGTCCAACTTCATACAGCCAGACCAGACTGGTCAAAACCTGGAGCAAAACCTAGCTGCCAGTATAGATTATATGTCTCTCAACCAGTTACAAGAACAGGCTGTACTGGACACCACATCAAGACACCTGGCACCGGGCAACTGCATATCCCTGAATGTTCCAGTAGTAAATACCTGTATATGGAAACACATTGGAATAGGAGTCAGAAGTATGGATGTCAAACTACAAAAAGTATTGAAACTCCTAACAGCAGGGATAACAGCATTTGCCTGCACAGTGGATGACAGGGACATGTCCCAGGACCAACAAGATGCACTGGCACTGCTTTGCAACACTCAATATGAGATAAATAACATCAGGAAGAGTGCCAACCAACCCACATTAAATCCAAAATTCGCGGGTCTGTGCAAACCTGGGAACATAAAACCACCGATACTGCTATTTGGAGGCAACCTATCAACGCAAGTCAAGGAGCTCGATGAGGAAGCAAAAACCCTGGGACTAATAAAAGGGACTTCATCAAAAACCCACTACAGCCATAGACAGCACCCCTACGCACCCACCAGTAGAGCAAGACTGACTGGTGAAAGCTCGAAGGCCCGGTACACTAAACATGAGTCTTTTTTAGGCCATGGCTCAGGCCGGCCTTCTTGGAAGATACGCAAACCTCCAACATCAACCAAACCACAAACCCAGACACCAGCGCATCAACATCAGCGAAGAACCTACAAAAAGAAGTAAACCTGCCACTGGTAACTATGGAGGTAGGTGGGTCTGGTTCCCTACAAAATACAGGGAGCATGGAGGTTGGGGGGAGATTACACTCCTTTCTGAATGCATGGAGCATGTTAACAACCGATACTTACATTTTAAGCAGTATCCAGGGATATACAATAGAATTTATACACAAGTACAGCCCTCCAGTTCAACACATACCGAACCGAATGTTCGTACTTTCTGGTAAAGAAAAATCAGAGGCGCAAGCTGAACTGGAGCGGCTTTACGCAAAAGGTGTAATTGAAAAAACTAAACACGAACCACTAGAATTCGTGTCCAATATATTTACCAAAAACAAAAAAGATGGTGGTTGTCGCATCATCATAGATCTGACCAAATTGAATGCATTTGTACAATATATTCATTTCAAAATGGAAACCTTTGTTACTGCTAAACAATTAATTTCCAAAGGTTACTTCATGGCCAGCATCGATTTAAAAGATGCTTACTATTCAGTGCCTATATGAGGTGACCACAGATGTTACTTAAAATTCAACTGGATGGGACAGCTTTGGCAACATAAAGCACTACCAAATGGATTATCATCAGCCCCCAGGCTGTTCACAAAAATTTTGAAAACAGCCCTAGCGTTTCTACGGAAACGAAAACACATGGTCATAGCATATCTAGATGACATACTTATTGTGGGCAAAACTTTGGAATTGGCCAAACAAACTGTAACAGCCACAAAACAGTTATTTGAAAAACTGGGGTTTATTATCCATCCAGTTAAATCTAAACTAACGCCTTCCACTACTATGGACTATTTGAGGTTCACCATTGACTCAGTTCACATGTCGGTGACTTTGCCTAAGGGAAAGGCTACAGATTTAATAGAGGCTTGTAATAACCTCATTGACATCAGCAAACCATCCATCAGATTGGTACCAAAAGTAATTGGCAAAATGGTGGCTGCTTTTCCAGCCACACAATGTGGACCTTTACATTACCAAAACTTACAGAGAGCAAAAATACAAGCACTCAAAATCAATGCAGGTCACTTTGACAGACCTATGAAGCTGCCAATCAAAGCTAAAATGGAACTAAAATGGTGGATAGATAACATCTGTCTTTGTTCCAATCCAATCATTGTCAGTAACCCTTCTATGGTACTACAAACTGATGCCAGTGCACTTGGGTGAGGTGCCACCATTTCCATCACCAGCTGTGGAGGTAGATGGACTGCTCAGGAGGCATCATTATTACTCACACTGGGCATAAACTACCTGGAAATGTTGGGTGCATTCCATGGCATAAAGTCATATTGTACTGGGTCATATCACCAGCATGTTAGACTACAGATGGACAATATCACCATGGTAGCATACATCAACCACATGGGTGGAACAAATTGACATCATGTGACAATCTGGCTAATACAATTTGGCAATGGTGTATCCAGAGAGATATTTGGAAATCAGCTACTTACCTACCAGGAAGACTACATTTAGTGGCAGACACCAGGTCACGCAAATTTAATGAAAACACTGAATGGATGTTGAATAAAAAAGTATTTGCTGACATTACAGCACGATATGGAACACCAGATATCGATCTATTCGCATCCAGACTTAACCACCAGTTATCAAATGATGTTTCATGGGAACCGGACCCTGGGGCAGCGGCGACAGATGCATTTTCGCTGCATTGGGGGACATTGTTTATTTACGCATTCCCTCCTTTCTGCCTCATCAGTCGGGTATTAAGGAAAATACAGCAAGACTCTGTGTCTGGTATTTTGGTAGTACCCGATTGGCCTACTCAACCGTGGTTCCCAGTGGTACTAAACATGGTATTAGAACCATGTATCACCATCCCACATAGACCAGATTTACTGCTTCATCCCGTAACAAGGGATAGCCACCCATGCCATAACCATTTGAATTTATTAATTTGTAGAGTTTAAAAACACCACTACTACTACAGCTGGGACTGACGGACCGAACAGTGAACATGATCTCGGCGGCCCAAAGACAGCCCACCAAAAAACAGTATCTGGTCTATATCAGGAAGTGGGAGATGTATTGCCACAAAAACAACATCACCTACAGAGATATGAACATCCCGTCTGTTCTGGAATACCTGGCAGGCCTCCATTATGATGAGGGGCTCAGTTATAGTGCCATCAACTGCGCCAGAAGTGCCTTATCAACTTATCTATGGCAAGGGACAGAGCGTCACTCCGTTGGGACTCACCCACTGGTAACAAAACTTATGAGGGGAATTTTTAATACCAATCCCCCAAGAACCAGGTACTCCCAAATATGGGATGTAAGTATTGTCCTGAAGATGCTCAGGAATTTGTCTCCAGCAACAGCTCTGTCCCTACACAGACTGACATTAAAAACAGTCATGCTAATGGCATTGGTCACGGCACAAAGGGTACAGTCATTACACAAATTAAGACTGGACAACATGACTGCTACTGCTGAAAATATTACGTTTCATATTTATGAATTAGTAAAGCAGAACAGACAGGGATCAGCAGGCCTCAATATAGAATTTAGGTCATACCCAACAGATGATTGTCTCTGTATAGTAAGACATTTGTCGTTATACATGGAGAAAACGAAAATCATCAGAGGCAATGAGAAGGCACTTTTAGTCAGCCATAAGCAACCACACAAAAGAGTGACAGTCCAGACCATCTCAAGATGGCTGAAACAGTTGCTAACGCAGGCTGGGGCGGATACTAATATTTTAAAATCTCATTCCACCAGGGCTGCAGCTACATCGGCAGCGATGCAGTTGGATGTACCAATGGACCAAATCCTCAAGGCAGCAGGATGGTCAGGGGAAAAACATTCCAACTATTTTATCATAAACCAGTCATGAAACCTGGAACGTTTGCAGAAACAATTTTAAGTTCTGTAATTTAATTTACTCCATAAATAGGGGTTATAATTTTGTGTTAATAAATTTTATGAATTTCAATGTCGGATTCATGTCTAAATTATGTTGACACAATTCCTCCTACAGTCATCAAGGCAGATGTGATGCATGAACTCGTTTCCTCGGCATGAAATCACAGAGCTTTAAAATCTTCACGTAGTCACTCACGTGACTCCGAAGTAAAATAGTAAGATTAAACGAGCTTACCAGTTTGAAGTTTGATCGTTATTTTATGAGTAACGTTGAGGGATTACGTGCCCTCCGCTCCCACCCTAGATCATATACTCAACTGGTATCTCTTCTCTAATCTTACTATGTTTAGTCATTACAGTTATCTGTGATTTCACACCGCTGCTTTGAAGAATGACACGCATGCGTCCTGGCGGGGCTCTTCACGTAATCCCTCAACGTTACTCCGCATAAAATAACGATCAAACTTCAAACTGGTAAGTTCTCGTTTAATCTTACTATTAAATTGCAGTATTTAAATAATATCTGTATGTATCCAAAGGGAAAGAAGTTGCAAGTCTGTAAGGAAAGACTGGAGGAGTGGGAGTAGCTGGATTGGTCTTATAGAACCAGTACAGACTCTGCAGACCAAACAACCTCCTCTCTAACTATTCTGTAATTAGGTTTTGTTTTGGGTTTAGTTTTAGTTTGAGGCTTGTGAGACAGAATGGAAACAAGCATTTGAGCCACTGATTCCATGCTGACCACCGATCACCCGTTCACACTAGTTCTATGTTATCCCACTTTCGCATCCACTCCCTACACACTAGGAGGCAATTTACAGAGGCCAATTAACCTGCAAACACACGTCTTTTGGATGTGGGAGGAAACCCATGCAGTCACAGGAAGAAGGTGCAAACACCACACACATAACACTCGAGGTCAGGATCCAATCTGGGTCTCTGGTGCTGAGAGGCAGCAGCTCTACCAGCTGTGCTGTCCTATTGAGTGGTATAAATATCATAAAACGCGTAGTTCTTGTTGCTTCCATGGTTAAGCACTATTTAAGGCAGTACAGTATATGCATTATAATCCAGGTATTCCAGTACAGTATATCCATTATGTCAAATCCATTCAACGCATGGACTAAACTAATATTAAAACATTTCACTAATTTATCACTGAAGAATATAATAAACTACTTGTGGACAAATCTGCCGCAGCATGAGCTTGCAATTCTCGTCTGGAACTGTGCTTCTGTGCGAATGCTGTATGTCGGCAGCAGCAATGTAAAGTTGAACTGATAATTGTTCCCTAGGGATTTTGATTCTCGGGCATGATGTTATCATCTAACCTTGTTACATATAAGACAAATAAAATGAGTAATGTGCAGTATTACTCATCTGGAATACAAGAACAGTATTGTTCACTAGTGCGTGTAATATAACCCTCCAGGAAAAAGTCAGATGGATAATCACACTCTCACTGGCTTAAACCCACACTGGTTCTCAGAAATTAAATTATTCTATTTATCAGAGTGATAGAACTGCTAAAGATTGTCTTTGCAAGAGCAGAGGAGAAAGACATTGACAAAATATAGATAATGATTTAAAAAATTCTCCTTCATCCCCAATATGCTTCAGCTACTATATTATCTATTCAATACTCTGGCCATAATGTTCTTGGATCTCTACGCACAAAATCCCATATGTTACCCTTGGTTATAGTGGACAATCGTCAATAATAAATACCCCACCCCCATGGTCCATTATTACAAGGGTTTGCTCTGTTTTCAAATTGAATAGCCTGTATTATGTCTGATTATAGTTAAGCAGTTAACATAGAAAATGGGTGCAGGAGGAGGCTATTCGGCCCTTCAAGCCAGCACCGCCATTCATTGTGATCATGGCTGATCGTCCCCTATCAATAACCCGTGCCTGCCTTCTTCCCATATCCCTTGACTCCACTAGCCCCGAGAGTTCTATCTAACTCCCTCTTAAATCCATCCAGTGATTTGGCCTCCACTGCCCTCTGTGGCAGGGAATTCCACAAATTCACAACTCTCTGGGTGAAAACGTTTTTTCTCACCTCACTCTTAAATGACCTCCCCTTTATTCTAAGACTGTGGCCCCTGGTTCTGGACTCGCCCAACATTGAGAACATTTTTCCTGCATCTAGCTTGTCTAGTCCTTTTATAATTTTATATCTTTCTATAAAATCCCCCTCATCCTTCTAAACTCCAGTGAATACAAGCCTAGACTTTTCAATCTTTCCTCGTATGACAGTTGTAATGTTCTAACCTACGTCAATTAATTCTCTGGACTGGAATCCATGATCGTCACTCATTAAGGTTTCTTACTCTAGTGTCATTATTATTGTTAAGTCTACATCCTTAATTCAATATTTCTTCACGTAAGTTATTCACCACAATATCCTTTTCTCTACATAATTTGAGGTAACCATCCAATGTGTCCACCATTTCAATATCTCATGGAAAATGGGCATAGAATCATGTTGTATCTGTCTGAAATTAGAAGGTTCAAATAACTGCTGAATATTCTCAATCATTAAATGTGTTGCAATAGAAACCAGTGACTCACTTCAAAGTCATTCTGATTATCGTATGAACTGGGAGAGTTGCCAAATATATTGAATGGACACCATTAAGTAGCCTTTTTGAGGCACACACCCAAGTTGCTCTTATTTACCGTAACTAGACACAAGTTAATTTTTTGTTCCAAAATTTGTCTGAATAAAAAAAATTATCAAGTGATTCCAAACTTCACTCATTTTTATCAGTCAAAAGGTTATGAGTTTACTATATAAAATTATGAGAGGCATACAGTAGATAGGGTAGACAGTCAGAACCTTTTACCAACGATGGAAAAATCCAAAAACTCGAGGGTAGAGCATTAAGGTGAGATGGGAAAAGTTTAATGGAGTTGTGTGGGGCAAGCTTTTAAACAGAGTGTGGTGGAGGCAGTTACGATAGTGGTGTTTAGGAGGCTTTGGATTGCCACACGGAAGTGCAGGGAATAGAGGGATATGGATCATGTGCAGGCAAGTGAGATCAATTAAACTTGGCCTCATGTTCAGCACAAGTATTGTGGATTGTGCTGTACTGTTCTATGTCCAGCCCAACTACAAATCAGTACAAAAAAATCTTGGGTTGCTCCTTCAATGCAATAACCATATAACCATATAACAATTACAGCATGGAAACAGGCCATCTCAGCCCTACAAGTCCGTGCCGAACAACTTTTTTTCCCTTAGTCCCACCTGCCTGCATTGCAATAGTGGAAATATATAGTGGTACTGAGGTGTGATTGCCCAGATAGACTATGCCTTGTGTCAATGCTAATGCTAATGTGCCTTCCCAAATTCTGTGATTGGGAATAGAAATCCAAGCAAAGCAGAATATATTTTTGGTTCTTTGGGAAATGATCCTGGTCAATTACAGATGAATTGATATTTTTTGCAAATCGTATGCTTATTTGCTGCTATTAAACCTACATGGTAATGATAACTCTTTAAAAAATGAATGTTGGTGAGTTGTTTTGAGATATCTAAGGACCTGATCAGACATCAAATAACTTTGTTCATGTTGTGCCTAACGAGTCAGAAGCCCTGTGTACGGTTAATGGAAGGCGTGCACTACCTCACAAATTACTCCCCAATCACTCCTGCCCCGTCCGTGGTGTGTATGGTTCTCGCATTGACCTCATCAGCCATCTCAAAACCCATAAGACACAAGATCACGCCCACTAATTTTCCTACTTTAATGGTGGAAGAGGCGAAAAAATTTGAGGTGATATTTTCAGGCAGTATTGTGCAGGCATGCTATGTTGCCCTATTTCCAATTCAGTACCAAGCTCAGGATAGTTTCAGATCTGAACTGCAATCATTAACAGCAGCAGATTACTAAACCAAGGGGCTTGCAAAGTTAATCCCAACATCAGTAGCCCAATATCAATTAAAAAATCATGACCCAATAACAAATCATTGTAATTTCAGCCTCAACTTTTAGCCAATGGATGCATTTTTAAATGTGCACAGATTTGAAAAAATGTTTTTAAAATTTATTTCACATTTCCCAGTGTAGTGCATGCACTTGGTTCCTCTTATTCATGTTAAACGCAACCAACTAAAATCTCAAATACAGTAGCTGTTGTGGAAACCTTTGCTGTTTATCATCAGCGGTAAGGACACACCTGCTGCCTGGAGAGGTATCCAGGCTTTCTGGTTTTCTATAATTCAAATTGTATTTCACATCGGTTCCTGCCTTGACTGTTAACTTGGCAAAAACACACTTCAGCCTCAGCACTTTGGTTAGCAATGTTGTGGGAGATGCACACACTCAGTATTTGATAAATGTACACTGAGGTGCAGCTCCGAATCAATTGAGACACCAAAAATACACATTTCTGCATGACTGTGGCAGACAAGTGTGCAGCAGACACAGGCAGAGCTCTGTCTCAATTAGCTTCCCCCGCCCCTTTCCTCATTTACCTCAATAAAAACTGGAAACTCCCAAATTATGAATAGATAAAAGCTGAGCATAACTCACCTTCCACCAACTTTCTCAGCCCTCTATTGAAGTAGTTAAAATAAATTGTGCTCATTAAAATTAAATAAAACCATACCTAAATGGACTAATACATAGATGGTAATGTAAGTTTAGTTTATTATTGTCACGTGTACCGAGGTACAGTCAAAAGCTTTTTTGTTGTGTGCTGTGCAATCAGCAGAAAGACTATACAAGATTACAATTGAGTTGGCCACAGTGTAAATATGCAGGATAAAGTCTGTTGTAGCACTATCTGAGGCAGCACATTTACTTCAATTTTGCAAACCAAAGTCATTTTAATTTAGTCAAATGATTTTGTATTGAAGTCATTAATCATTTGGGGGTTTTTTTAGGCAAGTCCAGCTCTGTTTCCAGCTCAAGTTTCCAGTCGATAAAATATCAGCTTATTCATGCAACAATTATGGATTATTTCTGTAGATGTTGAAACCACATTCCCCATTATTTGACCTTCAGTTGCCATACCTTGTGTACACCAAAACAGTGGCACAGAATGCTTGTCATTTGCAGACTGAAATCCTGAAAATTAATAGAAGCAAGGAATTTCAGAAGCTGGTTTACAAAAAAAGACACAAAGTGCTGGAGTTACTCAGCAGGGCAGGCAGCATCCCTAGAGAACGTGGATCAGATATTTCAGATCAGGACCGTTCTACGAATATCATTTATCCATGTTCTCTAGAGATGCTGCCTGACCCATTGAGTTACTCCAGCAATTTGTGCCTTTTCCTGAAAATGTATGTTCAAGTATTTTTTGATCTTGGATCTGAGGATGCAGAGAGGAATAAGAGTCTGAGTCAATTTTAGAAGCAAATTACAAATTAGTATTGGATAAAGCCTGGGAATTGGTCAGTTTACCATTGAACAGGCAGATTGAGCCTTAAGACTTTAGAGGCTCCACCGTTGTGCCACTGTGCTGCCTCTAATACAATTTTACATGACATTCAGTGTAGGGATTAATGTGAAATGAGCACATTTACCAGTGATTGATTTATTTCTGTTGTTGCTATGATTCCACATGTGATTGTGCAGTTATTTTAATTTGTGAAATGTTACTAGGAGTGCCAGGTTCCAAACAATAGTCATTTTTTGACCGCAGAGCTCCTGCACAAACCAGTTGTGGTGCATTTGTGAACGGCTCCTTGGAATGCAGCATAGCTAAGAGCGAGAGAGCAGATGCGGACCAAAACAAGTTGGTGAAAAGTAGCAAAGGAATCTCAGCTGAAGGGATTTTGCAATCAAACTGTTGAATGCAAGAATTTTTTATTCTTGTATTTAATTTGCCATTTCTCACAAAATTTTGAAGAGGTGACCATGTAGGTAGACGAGGGCTGTTCGGTGCATATTGTCTACGTGGAGTTTAGAAAGGGCTTTTAACAAGGTTCAACATGTAGGCAGGTCAGGAAGGTCCGATCACAGAGGATCCAAAGCAAGCTGGCCAATTGACAATGTTTAAGGAACATTTAGACAGGCACAGTGCCCTCCATAATGTTTGGGACAAAGACCCATCATTTATTTCTTTACCTCTGTACTCCATAATTTGAGATCTAAAATAGAAAAAAATCACATGTGGTTAAAAGGGACTGGCAGGCCAAGGAAGACCTCCACAGCTGATGACAGAAGAATTCTCTCTATAATAAAGAAAAATCCCCAAACACCTGTCCGACAGATCAGAAACACTCTTCAGGTGTGGATTTGTCCATGACCACTGTCCGCAGAAGACTTAATGAACAGAAATACAGAGGCTAGACTGCAAGATGCAAACCACTGGTTAGCTGCAAAAATAGGATGGCCAGGTTACAGTTTGCCAAGTAGTACAGGTACTTAAAAGAGCAACCACAGTTCTGGAAAAAGGTCTTGTGGACAGATGAGACGACGATTAACTTATATCAGAGTGATGGCAAGAGCAAAATATGGAGGAGAGAAGGAACTGCCCAAGATCCAAAGCATACCACCTCATCTGTTAAACACGGTGGTGGGGGAGTTATGCCTAGGCATGTATGGCTGCTGAAGGTACTGGCTCACTTATCTTCATTGACGATACAACTGCTGATGGTAGTAGCATAATGAAATCTGAAGTGTGTAGACACATCCTATCTTCAAACAAATGCCTCAAAACATTGGCCGGCAGTTCATTCTACGGCAAGACAAGGATCCCAAACAGACGGCTGAAACAAAGGAGTTTTTCAAAGCTAAAAAATTGTCAATTCTTGAGTGACCGTCAATCACCCGATCTGAACCCAATTGAGCATGCCTTTTATATGCTATAGAGAAAACTGAAGGGGACTAGCCCCCAAAACAAGCATAAGCTTAAGATGGCTGCAATACAGGCCCGGCAGACCATCACCAGAGAAGACACCCAGCAATTGGTGATGTCCATAAATCGCAGACTTCAAGCAGTCATTGCATGTAAAGGATATGCAACAAATTACTAAACATGACTACTTTCATGTACATGACATTGCTGTGTCCCAAACATGGTGCCCTGAAATGGTGCGACTATGTATAAACACAGCTGTAATGTATAAAAATGGCCTTTACTAAAATCTGACAATGTGCACTTTAACCACGTGATTTTTTTCTATTACAAATCTCAAATTGTGGAGTTCAGAAATAAATAAATGATGGGTCTTTGTCCCAAACATTATGGAGCGCACTGTACATGGAGGGATATGGGCCAAATGCAGACAGGTGGTCCTAGTGTTGATGGGGCATGTTGGTCGGCATGGGCAAGTTGAGCCAAAGAGCCTGACTCTATGACTCGGTGGTGGTAGAGGGTTTTTCAGACTGGTGGCCTGTAACAAGTGGCATAACCTAAAAATCCATGCTGGGTCCACTCTTGTTACATATATTAACAATTTGGATGTCAATGACAATTTTGTGGATTACACTAAAATTGGTGGTATGGTGAATGGTGAAGATTATTATCTAAGATTTCAACGGGATCTTGATCAACTGTGCTGCAGGCTGAGGATTGGCAGATGGAGTTTAATTCAAATAAATGCAAAATGTGACATTTTGCTTGAACAAACCAGGCAGGATTTAGACAGTAAATGGTAGGGCTCTTGGGAATTTTGTAAAGCAGAGAGAAAGAGGGATACAGGTACATAGTCCCATTAATATTTTGACACCGATACACAGAAACATAGACATTAGGTGCAGGAGTAGGCATTCGGCCCTTCGAGCCTGCACCGCCATTCAATATGATCATGGCTGATCATCCAACTCAGTATCCCGTACCTGCCTTCTCTCCATACCCTCTGATCCCCTTAGCCACAAGGGCCACATCTAACTCCCTCTTAAAATAGCCAATTAACTGGGACTACCCTCTGCGGCAGAGAGTTCCAGAGATTCCCACTCTCTGTGTGAAAAAAGTTCTTCTCATCTCGGTTTTAAAGGATTTCCCCCTTATCCAGCTGTGACCCCTTGTCCTGGACTTCCACAACATCGGGAGCAATGGTGGTAAAGAAGGCATTTGGCCCACTTGCATTCATTGGTCATTGTAATTATTACAGGAGTTGGGACCATGTTATCACAAGACATGCAAGATGTTGGTATGGTCACATCTGGAATACTGTGTTGAGATACTGTGTTGCCCTGCTGGAGGAAAGATATAATTAAACTGGAAAAGATGCAAAGAAGATTTACAAGAATTACAGGATCTGAAGGATTTGAGTTATGAAGGGAGGATATTTAAGTGGAGTATTTTTCTCTGGCTCCCTGTTGCATTGCAACCTTGTCGTGGTTGGAGTGCTTGTGTGTCTCGGTGACCTCTAGAGCTATGCCAGCGGGAGATTCGTCTCCTGTTAGGGTCTCCCATGCTGGACAGGTCGAAGGGTAGAGGCGAGACGAAGAGCGATCCACTGGTCCTCCAGGTTGGAGGTTGAGCACAGGGTTAACAACCCTGTCTTGTAAAACAAATATGTTATGGAAACAGCAACTGAAGGAATCAACAAGGAGTGGAGGACCTTCATTACTGCCCTACATGCCAGGAGGCATAATAGGCAGTAAGTTTTTCTCTGGAGCATAGGAGGCCGAGGGGAATAGATAAGATGAATAGCTGCAGTCATTTCCCCAGGGCAGAAACATCTGAAACTAGAGGACATAGTTTTAAGATGAGAAGGGAAATAATTAAAAGTTACCTTTAGGGGACAGCAGAAAGGCACAGTGGTAGAGTTGCTGCCTTGCAGCGCCAAGAATTTGGGTTTGATCCTGACTACGGGTGTTGTCTGCACAGAGTTTGTACATTCTCCCTGTGACCGCGTGGCTTTCCTCCCACATTCTAAAGACTTGCAGATTAGTAGGTTAATTGGCTTTTGGTAATTTGTAAAATTGCCCTTGGCATGTAGGATAGTGCTAGTGTGCAGCGCAGACTCAGTGGGTTGAAGGGCCTGTTTTCATGCTGTACTTCCGAAGTCTAAAGACCCAAGGGGCAACTCTTACTGCCAGGGGGTGGTGGGTATGTGGAACAAACTGCCAGATAAGTGGTAGTGGTAGGTAAAGTTATGACATTTAAAAGGCAATTGGACAGGTATGTGAATAGGAAAAACTTGGAAAGCTATGGACCAGGCACAGGCAAATGGGAGTAGCTTGGTTGGGCAACTTGGTTAGAATGGATGTTGGGCTGAAGGGCCAGTTTCTGTGCAGGTTAAGTGAATATTTGCTGCAGAGTCCATAACTTAACACAATCCAGGTGAGGCCTCACCAATGCCTTATACAATTCCAATAAAACTTTCTTACCTTTTCTAATCTTCCCCTAATTCCAGTTTCTATATAATTTACCTTCCTAATCACTAGCTGAGTCAGTGACTTGGGTACAAGCTAAAATAGACACAAAGTGCTGGAGTAACTCAGTGGGTCGGGCAGTATTGTGTGTACAAGCCTACCCATGTTCCTTGGAGCATCAGCACTATTGCATTTTTTTTTAAATGCCAGCCTTTACCTGATCACTCGCATACCTTTCAACATATTCATCCAATCAAACGCAGCCACCTCTCCTTGCCTGCTTCATTGTTTCCTTTGTTTAGATTTCAGACTCTAGTTTAACATTGAAAACCATCACTTTCAACACTTTCTAAAATTCTACTTGATATAGGGTTTCAACCTAAATAGTCAACGTTTCCTTTCCTTCCTTGGATGCTGCTTGACCTGTTGAGTTCAATTAGGAGTTTGTTTGTTGTGTCAAGTACTACCATATGATAGACACTATTCCCTAAAGGTCTTTTGACATTATTGTGAATTAACTCTTTCTCAGATCACTAAACAAGAACTAAATATCCATTTTCCTAGTTGTTTTCAATGTATTAATCTACAAAAGCATCTCATGTGCATTCCATGAATTCATTTTCCAATTTATTATGGCAAGGTTGATTTGCCCAGTCAATCTATTACTCAATGTCTCCCATATTTATTGAATTATCCATATTACACATATGGGAGGAGACGGAGAGGAATGAAAAGAGGGGGGGGAGGAGGGGAAGGGAAATGTCGGACTGAGATGGGGGATGAGCATACAGAGGAAGGGAAAGAACAGGGGTGGGGGGAGAAATGGGTTTGCACCAGGGTGGGGCACGGAAAGAAAGGGACAGGTAGCGGTTGCTGATAAAAGTGTCTGGGGTGCGGTGGGTTGGGTGGGTAGCTATGAATCAACCAAAAAGTTGTGGAGTGGTCTTTGCGAAAAAGGTTGGCAACGGGAAGATGAACACTTGCACTCTGTTCACCAAGGCCTACTAGATCTCTCGGTTACTAACCGTTCTAACTCCCATACTAACCTTTCCCTCCTTGGCCAAAGTAGAGGCACATAAACTGGAGGAAAAGCACCTCAACTTTCTGTTTGGGTGGTTTGCGTATTGGTATGAGCATTGAGTTTTCCATTTTAAAATAATACCTCCCATCCACTTCCCCCTGCTCCCCATCTCTGTGTGCATGCATTTCTCCCACCATCTTCCACTCCAATCATCCTGATCCTTTCCCCTCCTCCATATGTTCATATCCTACATTTCCCTTTCATCCCCCTTCTTTCCCCTTGTGGGAAGTGGTCCGAGTTGGAATGTAACAAGGAATCTGTTTCCCATTTTTTTTTTAAACTACATATTCCATGCAGCTTGGGCCCATGCAGGTTTCCATAGCAATTGCTTGGAGATGGTTCAGCCTTGCAAATGAGTATAGTTTAAAGCAAAGAGTTCCTCTAGTATCTTTGGTTTAAAGATACAGTGTGGAAACAGGCCGTTCGGCCCAAGTTCGCTCCAACCAGCCATCACCCCATACACTACCTCTATCCTACATACTAAGGCAATTTATAGAAGCCAATTAACCTACAAACCTGCACATCTTTGGAATGTAGGAGGTAACTGGAGCATCCGGAGAAAACCCTCACGATCACAATGTGCAAACAGTCAACAGACAGCAACTGTAGTCAGGATCAAACCCAGGTCTCTGGCGCTGTAAGGCAGCAACTCTACTGCTGTGCCACCCCTTGGTGTAACAAATGGATTAATCTGTGCCAGCTGCAATGTATCCATTTAGGAGGTGCAGGCTGCCTTAAGCAATGCGGAGGACTGGAGAATCCAGCTAATTAACAGAGTGGCTGAATAACTGGCTGACTACATCAGTTATTATAGAGAGTAGTAATTAGGGTTAAGTGCACACATTTTATAGCTATTGATTTTGGGCTGATGTTCTCCAAATGTGTCATCTTCTGGTAAACCAAACAATACCGTCTCAATATCCATACATGGAACAAAATCTTACATTCATGGTTATTGTGCCTTATCATTTCCTCAAGGTAGTCCAATACACTTTGAGGTCAACATAGGAGCTCTGAAAATAATCTCTACTGTGAGCAGTAGCAACTCGTATATAATTTGCAGCTTTAACATACCTTTACTCTTTGTAGAGGTATAGGGAAATTGATTGTCAGCATGATTAGCTATACGAGGTCTAATCGAAGACTCCGCTACATAGGTCTAGAGAAGGACCATAACGTAGAACAGGCAGGAGGAAGGGCAGATGCTTTTGGGGAGGAACTTTCAGAGCACAGCTCCAAGTAAACAAGGAAGGGTGGGGCATCATTTCTTACCTGTACACTGTGGATGGCTTTGATTGTAATCATGTATTGTCTTTCCGCTGACTGGTTAGCATGCAACAAAAGCCTTTCACTTTTCACCTGACAATAAACTAAACTAAAAGATTGAAAGTTCAGGAGGGGAAAGGCGTGTCAACACAGGATAATCATATTACAAACAAGTTGTGCAGAGTAGGAGCCCATAAACATGAAGCAATTGGTTTTATTTTGATTTTGAATTTAATACTTGTCACGTGACAAGTCGCAGTGAAATTCTTTGCTTGCATACTCAAGGTATGCAAATAGTCGCCATAAAGGGTCCTTACAAAGTATCCCCGCTCCAAATCCCCCTTTGTTCTCTTCCCCCCCCCCCCCCCCCCCCCCCCCCCTCCCCCATCTCTTGGCAGTCCCCCTACGCTGGGTCTCCATTTTTCTTCCCCCTTCAAGGCAGTCCCGCAAGCCAGGTCCTGATTTGTTCCTTCTCTTAGAAGCTACATTGACTTGGATCTCGCTACCTACCCATAGAATACTATGATGGGTGGTTTAAGCCTACATACCTGAATCATGGATATAGAGAAAGTAGAACGGGTGACTGAGCACACAGCCTTCAGGTGCTCCTTCTTCTTCTTGTGTATGGCGTGCACAGCCTAAAGTTGTAGGACAACTTGTTCTATTTGATCTTATTTGATTGTGCACACTGGGTTGATTGCATTAGTTGAAACAGGCGGACCACGTGAAGGTTGCAATTTTCCACCCCCAGGTGCTCCTGTGTTGATGGTTATTGAGGTGGAAGTGTTGTTGCAAATTCGTACTAATTGTGGGCATCTGATGAGGAAGTCGCAAATCTAATACATAGGGATGAGCAGAGATTCAATTCTCTGCATTTGATGATAAGTTCCGAGGGGATGACAGTTGGATGTTGAGCTGTAGATGGTATACAACAGCTTGATGTATGTGTTCTTATTGTACAAGTGATGCAATACAGAGCGGAGAGTCAGCGAGATAACATCCCGTATTGATCTATGGTGGCAATAGGCAAATTGTAGTTGGCCTTTTTCCTAATTATATATTTTTGCAATTGAGCTAATTTATGCTTGTCTTGAAGATTCTCATGTGCTAATCCTGAAATACGCTTTAAACTCCAAACTAATTATTAAATAGTATTCTGTTTCTGCCCACGCATCATAAATTCATGGTGCATCTTGGCAGGAAAGGGAGTCTCCTAGGTTTAAAAGTATGAAAGCTATGATATTGCTTGTGTACACCTAATTGAGATTTATATGAACAATAGAATATAGAAAATGTATTAAATATATCAAATGGGTTATAGCCCCAATTTATATACACACCTTTGCTGCTTGTCTCATAATGCAACAATAACAATGACACCAAGTGTTGGAGTAAATTAGGCAGCATCTCTGGGTAATGTGGACAGGTAACTTTTCAGGTCAGGATCCTTCATCAAACTTTGCTCCAATTCTATAACGCAACAAAATGATTGAGCACAAAAGATGAATGATGATTTGGGTACATTATTATTTCGTTTAAACATACCCAAGGCCTTATTTTCCTCTTCGGTTCTCCAAAATAATGGACCATATGGCATGAAATGTAAGTGAAGAATAAGTGCATAAAGTGCTGGAGTAACTGCAAGAATGTATTGGTTAATTTATATGTAGATATTGCCCTCTGCAGTTCATCGGTGTAAAAACAAATTAGCATTAACAAATATCAGATTGAAATCTGGATCTTTTTGCTAGATTTTTTAAAACTCTTATTGGCCCCTTGCAAACATTTTGGTTCAGTATACATTTTATAAAGCCTAAGGTGTTATATTGTGAATGGGTGGCATGATCCTTGACCACAAACAAGTTCATACAATCCACATATAACATGAATTATTATAATTGAGCATTACTACATTATTAATCAGAGAAACAAACAGCCTTTTTAATTGGTATCAGAACTGGCCAAATTTCATTGAAGTTCATCAACCTGGATTGCTAAATGTTGTTTTCCTTCTCCAGATGCTGTCAGATCCGCTGGGTATTTCCAGATTCAGCATACGACAATGGCTCCTTTGCCAATTCATGTAACTAAAATGGTAAATCCTTGGAAGCATACGACTAAATTTATTTTCCGTCCTTGCCATAAACTTCACATTCATGCTAAAATGCAGTACTCAAAATCTGTTGAAATATTCCAGCTGTGGGTCAAAATAGTTTGATGGGTTTAACACCTGTTTTCTGTATATTATACAGATTTACAGAATTTTAGATCATATAATTTATTAACCTACTGACATTTTCATGGACTAGAGTTTCAATATCCCCAGATCTCTCATTTGGGCTCCATTTCAACAATAAACATTTAGCCTATGTCTCCTGTTCATCGCAAAATATATTACATTGAAATATATGATTTAAATGCCCTTCAAATTGCTCTGCATTTAATAAGATTGTGATTGTTTTGATGGTAACCCTCTCTACTTGCAGTAATCTTGGGCTTATCAAGAATCTATCAACTTTTATCTTTTACAAGTATTCAGGATCTTTTTGTTGAAGGCTTCTAGGTCTTGTCATTCTTAGGGGAAAACAAAGGGTATCTTAAATGGAAAAGTTCTTTTTTTAAATGACACGTGTCTAGATTCTCCCACAACAATTCTGTAAAGAACCCCTGGAATCTGATTTGTTTTGATTAAGTCCCCTCTAACTCATCTAAAAAAATCTTTCTCGTTAGACAACTCATCAGAGATGCCGCATAACCTGATGAGTTACTCTGGCATTTTGGGGGTTTTTTTGTAAACCAGCATTTGCAATTCATTTTTAATAGTCTTCATTAAGTAAGGTGACAAATATTCTAGTCCTCCTCACCAATGCCTATACAACCAAACATAATATTTATTGTTCAAGAAGGAACTGCAGATGCTGGAGAATCGAAGGTTACACAAAAAAGCTGGAGAAACTCAGCGGGTGCAGCAGCATCTATGGAGCGAAGGAAATAGGCAACGTTTCGGGCCGAAACCCTTCTTCAGACTGATCGGGGGCGGGGATGGGCGGGGACAAGAAAGGAAAAAGGAGGAGGAGCCCGAAGGCTGGGGGATGGGAGGAGACAGCAGGGGGACTGAGGAAGGGGAGGAGACAGCAAGGACTAACAAAATTGGGAGAATTCGATGTTCATGCCTCCAGGATGCAGACTCCCCAAACGGAATATGAGGTGCTGTTCCTCCAATTTCCGGTGCTGCTCGCTGTGGCCATGGAGGAGACCCAGGACAGAGAGGTCGGAGATGGAGTGGGAGGGGGAGTTGAAGTGCTGAGCCACCGGGAGGTCAGCTTGGTTATTGCGGACCGAGCGGAGGTGTTCGGCGAAACGATCGCCCAACCTTTGCTTGGTCTCACTGATATAGATCTGCTGACATCTGGAGCAGCGGACGCAATAGATGAGGTTGGAAGAGATGCAGGTAAACCTCTGTCGCACCTGGAACGATTGCTTGGGTCCTTGAACGAAGTCGAGGGGGGAGGTAAAGGGACAAGTGTTGCATCTCTTGCGGTTGCAAGGGAAAGTGCCCAGGGAGGGGGTGGTACGAGAGGGAAGGGAAGAATTGACAAGGGAGTTATGGAGGGAGCGGTCTTTGCGGAAGGCAGATATGGGGGGAGATGGGAAGATGTGGCGAGTGGTGGGGTCACGTTGGAGGTGGCGAAACTGACGGAGGATTACTTTTTGTATGTGACGGCTGGTGGGGTGAATGGTGAGGACTAGGGGGACTCGGCCCTTGTTGCGAGTGGGGGGATGGGGAGAGAGAGCAGTGTTGCGGGGTATGGAAGAGACCCTGGTGCGAGCCTCATTTATGGTGGAGGAGGGGAACCCCCCGTTCCCTGAATAATGAGGACATTATTATATTTATATTTTCAACATAAATACATAATATTTTAACATAATATTTTAACATAATATTTTAACATAAATACATAATATTTATTGTATTAATTGTCCATAGATTCTCACAATCCAATAACTGAATCTTCAAATTCTTTATATATTCTACGATTTAAAAGCATTGCAGATCCATCTTCATTTTAATATAAATTATTTTATGTGGCCACTATTTAACAATTTGTTCATTTCTACCGAATATTTTAATACAGACATGATCAAATCCACAAAATAATCGCCTAAAATTCTGAAACTGTATGACAAGAAACAATGACAAATCATTTCTGGAATTTTGTGTACATGCAATACCAAATGCTTCTTTTAAAAATCCTATGAAATATATAAGAAGTTAAACATCATAGCTCTCTGATGGAAGGCAAAGCTGGAATTAAGAATTTTATTTTTGTACGAATACACTATATTGGTGTGAGGTATATGTTTTGTCTTGTGCCGGTATCAACAGCTAAATGACTTCCTGTAATGTCTAGTACATGAACAATGGGGTGGTGGTGGATGGGAGTGGGGAAATATTCTGAGAAAAGCAGCAAGAATGATACCTTAAGTATAACTTACTCTTTAGAAATGGGTAATAAACGAAGCGTAAATTTCAAACGCACTCAATCATTCAATGATTCATATTTTAAGTCAGGAAATGAACATTCTATTCTGAAATTTAAATTGTGTCAAATGTCTTCAATATTAGATAATTTAGATCAAATTTGTACGGTTAAGGATATTAACAGCTTTAATAAACAATGGAATGTTAAGCTGAACGGAACAATAAAAGGACATGATTTAGTTAGCCAAGTGAACTTAAAACATTCAATCTTGTCAACTAGAGCAATAACAAGATATTTCAATCTTAATTATTTCCTTGCAGGTTTTTATTATAAAATTCCAGTTGTGATGTACATTTTATTTCTTAACATAACACAATATACATATTTAACTCTAGTCGGTAAAAGTGTTACCACATTAGAACCTGCAATTAAATCTTGATTTCAGCAAGAATCCTGATAGTTCTATGTACATCAATTAAAATGTCACAGATTTTCTGTTGGCATCATGGCTTCCGTTTTCATTAACCAATTCAAGTCTGATCCAGCAGCTGTCTTTTCAGCAAAAATTTAACCAAAAAAAAAAATTCAAACGGAGTGCAGACTGTAACATCCCACGAGTCATCTGGGAGATCCTGGTAGTTTTTTCATGACCTCGGCACTAAGTCTCAAGTAGGCATTGGCCTATGGCACAAAAGAAAAACAATTAGGATATTTGTTTTTAAAAAGACACAAAGTGCTGGAGTAACTCAGTGGATCAGGCAGCATCTTTGGAAAACATGGGCAGGTGATGTTTCAAACTGAAGAAGGGTCCCAACCCGAAAAGTCACCCATCCATGTCCTCCAGAGATGCTCCTTGACCAGTTGAGTTACTCCAGCACTGTCTTTTTTGTCTTTTGTAAACCGGCATCTGCAGTTCCATGTTTTTATATTAGGATAATTTATCTGATCATTTTAGGGAACTGTTGAGTAGTGATGCTTATTCCTTCTTGAAATGAAAAACGTAACATTTTATATAACTGCACATAGTCACAGACCATGTCTATAGTAAGTGAATACATTGATATCAGCAGCTTGGGGGCAAAGTAGTTGCTAACAAAATCATGTTACTAGTTGTAGTACAGAAACACATTTCTGCCATAAAGAAAATATTTCAAAAACTAACTTCTTCGGGCAATCATTTGTCACAGTCATCAATTAAAAACAGCATTACTTTAAGTCATGTCTGCCAATGCAATTCCCCATTGATAATTCAGGATCTATTTTTGTTTCTCCAATTGACCAGCTTTATTTTAAAAAAATCATAAATAACTTTGCAGAGAATGATGAGAATGTCACCCTAAAAAATGATCAGATCCTTGAGACAAAACCAACAAAAACAACCTCAGAACAAGATGCCAGAAGTTTAGATAAGTTATGCAATGCTAAAACATATCACAACATTATATTAAGTGTGGAGTTTCCGTTGGCACTGGTTAGGAGAAATTAGAATATTAAAATGTTTGAACCAAAATGCAACATACCTCAGGACTGTCTGGATGAGATATAACAATAGGTTGACCTTTATCAGACATTTCTCTTATATTCATATGTAGTGGAATATCACCTATGAAAAGACAAATCAGATGTTTCAACTTTCTGGTCTCATCTTTCATCATGCTGTAACATCAATCTTTAGCTTAATTTATAATCTTTAGCTTAATTTATTATTGCCACGTGTACCGAGGTACAATGAAAAGCTTTTTGACGTTTGCTATCCTGTCAGCAGAAAGACTATACATGATTACAATCAAGCCGTCCTTAGTGCACAGATACAGGATAACGGGTGCTATCTTGCACTATATTTAGTGCAAGATAAAGTCAGATTAAAGATAGTTCAAGGGTCTTCAATAAGGTAGATGGGAGGTCAGGACTCGTCTCCAGTTGGTAATAGGATGGTTCAGTTGGCCGTTAACGACTGGGGAAAAAACTGCCACTGAATCTGGAGGTATACATTTTCAAACTTCGTGCCTCTTGTCTCATGGGAGGGGAGAGAAGAGGGAATGACCAGGGTGAGATTAGTTCTTGATTATCTGGCGGCCTTGTCAAAGATAAAAAATAAGGTTATGTTGTATAGTATACCTATAAAATCCTAACTATTTTTAAGTTATTAATTTCCCTTCTGGGATAAATAAAGCTTTATTGTATCGTAAGCACACATCGTACCACAGTCAATTTATTAAAAAATCTTTAATTCTGCTCCATACCTAGAACATCTAGTTCAAGTTTTGCTGCCAGCTCTTTTGCTCCTTCAGCCCCAAAGATGTAAGTCTCATGTTTACATTTGGGACACTGGAAGAAACTCATGTTTTGAACAATACCAAGAACCTGCAAAAAGAAAGTGGTGCTTAGTTTCAGTTTTAGAGATACAGCGCGGAAACAAGCCCTTTGGCCCACTGAGTTCATGCCGACCAGCGATCTTCGTACACTAACACTATCCCACACATTAGAAACAAATCACTTTTTTTTTTTAACCAAAACCACTCAACCTACACGTCTTTGGTGTGTGGAAGGAAACCGGAGCACATGGGGGAAAACCCACGCGGTCACGGGAAGTACGTACAAACTCCATACAGACAGCACCCGTAGTCGGGATCGAACTGGTGCTGTGCCACATTGCCACCCCTAAATGTGCTAAGTATATATGACATTGAAGTATGTTAAGACTAATTCAATTAAGGTTTTAATGCTGCTTTAAATACAGTTGCCACTTTATATTCATTTATCAAATGGGTTTTATATTAGAAACCAAAACAAATAAAATTGATCAATTGATCATTCCCAGCCATGACACACTTTAGTAATGATACAGATTATTAACCTAATAAAATGCAAACTCCACACATACACCTGCGCCCAGCATTAAATCTGGGTCTCTAATGCTTGGCCACTATGCTGGCCATCACGTTGCACAAGAGTGTTTTATTATCATATGTCCCGGATGGGACAATGAAATTCTTACTTGCTGCAGCACAACAGAGTCTGCTGAGTCTGGGGAGCTGAGGTGAGCCATGTCTCTGTGAAACAGAACAGAGCATTCCCTCAGCTCCCTTTGGTAAAGCAGCCTTGACCTCAAGTCCTCCACTTTGTTTTCTAGTGACTGTACATTGGCTGGTAGGATGGTAGGGAGAGGGGGCCAAAGTCCCCTGCGCTTCAGTCTTACTTGCAGTCCTGCCCGACGACCACGTTTCTGTACTCCATGAAGACCTCCTCGGTGTTTACAGGTACAGTAAATTCCCTCCGATTGGGAATTCCCTTACAGTGGCTACCTCCGGGAGATCGCAGTAGCGCTAATGCCTTTAAATGCGTTAGCAGCTCGTTACGTACATCTCTGGTTTTTGCAGATTCTTTTATACAGGTGAGCTCAGAAATACTATATTTGAAGATTTTCTGTCGTGCAGCTGGCAAAATGTCGCCACAGGCAGGCGCCATCTTGAAAACATGTTGGTCCAACATATTGGTACAACAAAGTTGTTTGCAAATGTCTCCATTGTAGATGAATTGTTTATATAACTGCAAGTTCACTGTTGATTTATAATGCAGTACATCTCCTTTTATATTTGATATAGCCTATTGCTGGTTGCTCTGGGTAGATTTTTAATTCTGAAATGATCAACTTTGACAAAACTTTCAATTTCAAGTTAATTTAGTGTAATTATCTCACTTTGAGCGTGGGGGCTATGGGTGAGTGGTTGAATATTGGTCTAGTAATATATATATATAAACATATTACTAAAACTCTCATCTTGTTTGTCTTGTATGTGTGTGTGTGATCCCGGAAATACGCCAAAACGGTACACGATACACAAGTTTCGTTCACATTGATGTTATATTTTACAAGTTATTCACATTTTTAACTTTACAAAACCCCAAGTTGAGAAAAATGACTTGAACACTGCAGTGGCAGTTACAGCTGTGATGTCACAATGGGATTGTAGCCCTGCCCGCAGCAAATCCCAGGACACCGAGTCCTGGCAGCAAGTACAAGTGGATTTTTTAAAATGTTTAATGAGAGAAGGTGAATAAGGGGAATTGAGCCGCCCCTGCGCAGTTGGGGCTATGGGTGAGTGCTGGAATATTGCGTTGGGGGAACGGGTGAGTGGTGGAATATTGCGTTGGGGAATGGGTTGCATTGGGGGACCAGGCCTCCTGTGGGGGCGTGGTCGAATATTGCATTGGGGGAAACGGGTTGCATTGGGGGATCAGGCCTCCCGTGTGACAGGGACTGAATGGGTCCCACTTGGTCTAGTAATACTATAATTTATTCTTGATCTCCAATCTATTTTAAATCGTGAACCTAAAGAAGACATAACTTCTATAAATTGTACTTACAGGAACATTAACTTTTTGAAACATGTTTGCTGCTCGTTCTGCATCCAATAAAGCAATGTCCTGTGGAGTAGAAACAATAACAGCCCCTAAAGGCAAGTGCAGTAAGTTCCATTAAAGTGCCATTCCCCTGGGAGCCACATGAAAACATCCTGGGAAGTGTGTAAAATGAACTTTCAATTATGAAGTTATAAATGCTACAATGCTGAAACTGTGAAATACAAAACTGTGCAAATGCAAGAAATCAGAAATAAAAGGTAATTGTAAAATTATTCAGCACATCAGGCAGCATTGTTGAAAGTAAAACATGCTTTATATTTAATAGTTGATAATCCTTTATCAGGACTGGCCAGTTCAGATACAACAAAGGGAGGTGGTTGGGTGAAATTGTGGAATTCACTGTTGCGAGCTGGAGACTTAAAACTGTCCAGTTGTACAATGAAATGCTATTCTGCCTGAAATTACACCAAGCTTTAAGACCCTCCCTCAGCCAATGTCATCATAACTTATGAATTTCTGTTGGTCCTTCCCCAAACAATTTTTTCCTTTATTTTCTCCAAAGGGCCACTCTCCCTGCAATTTAGTGTTGATTCTAACATTTCCGAGTTTACATGGCCATTTAGTTTACCCCTTGACCTGGTGACGTCTATTTCTCCATTATTGACTTACTATGTTCAGCAATGCTTATTAAATGGTGATGGAGTGTGGAAATCAGATTATCAAGTCAAATGTGATCTGTCTTTTGTTTCCTGTTCTTTTTGCAGTGCCTCAAAACCAGATCTGTGGTACTAAACAGCTGGACCACAAGGGTCTGTTGTTGTGCTATATTACTCTACGATGTTATTTAATATCTGTAGCAGTTAAAAATAGAATTTGAGGTTGTGATTTGGTAGTTTTTGCTTTCTAATAGCAAAGAATAAAATGCCACATTTAATCAGCCTTACTTTTAATACAAATTTTAGAATTTTAGAATTAGCAATGTGAAGAAAATAATTACAACAGGGCAAAAATACTAAATTATTGAGATGTAAAGCATATGCAGTCCTTATTAAAATAAATTGCATACTAATTTTCAGTCTTAATTGCTAAAAATATTCTAATTTACACATAAAATTACTTTGCAATAAGAAACATATCTGCACCGTACAATGACAATGACCTGAGGTCAAACAAAAAATGTTTTCTAGAAAGGGTACTTTAAATATTCTGTCAGTGTGCCCTTGTGTGGCTCACCTGTTACACAGAATAAACAACCCCAAAGAAAAAAAACATTCACGTCAAGAGTTCAAGTTATCAGCATGATTACTTTGATATACCATTAATAGGTTTGCATTATGCATAAAAGCGTGCCCAACGTCGCCCTCATCCTGATGACCACCTTTGTGTGTGGCTGCATCAGGCGGAGTGTAGAGCCAAGACACGTGGGCACTAAGTGTCACTACCTGCTGAGGTTCTACCTATCCCCGGTGTTGCGAAGGATGGGCCTGGCGCAGATGCCACGCAATGTGCCAGTCAGCTGGACATTGCCGCCCCATCTGTCGTCTGTGGAAAGGTTCTTCCGGACCAACACCTTTGACCACAAGTCCATCGGGCAGTGGTCAGCACGGAATGTCCTACAGGCACTGCAGGGAAAGGACTCGATGGATCCAGTGGCGTGGTTCCCAGAGCAGACTGCCCAGCTTGTCTGGCAAAATGCCTCATCGCCAGAACTGACCAACAAGTACCAAGACCTGGCTTGGCTGGTGGTGAGGGGAGCCCTCTCAGTTAGATCCTTCCTGTACCGTCAGAACCTCACTACCAGCTCACGCTGCCCCCGGGACGGTTGCGGTGGAGAGGAGACGGTTGCCCACCTCTTTGCAGAGTGTGGGTTTGCAAAAAGAGTCTGGAGAGGTATGCAAGGGTCCCTGGAACGATTTATCCCGAACAGCTCCGTCACAGAGGACTCTGTGATTTACGGACTGTTCCCAGGGACACATTCAGAGACTGACATCGAGTGCTGCTGGAGGGTCATCAACTCGGTGAAAGACGCTCTTTGGTCTGCGCGAGCGTTGTTCACCACCCAGCGGAGCGAGATGTCCGTCAGGGAATGTTGCCGACTGGCCCACTGCAGACTGCAGGAGTACGTGCTGAAGCTTGGTGCAGCCAACGCCAAGGCTCAGTGGGGGAGGGCCACAGTCTAGGGTCCTTCCGCTGCTGGACATAGGGGGCACGGTATGGTGGAGACGCCCCCCAAATTAAATTAAGGGAAGGTATCCCACGCCAGGGGGCCACATGAGTGGCACGGGTGAGGGACATTTTTTGTGGAAATGAAAATGTCAGATGGAATTTTCGCACTGTGTAAACATTGTATATATTTATTACTTGGACAGGGGCCACAGAGTGGCACGGGTGGGGGACTGTTTGGTTAAATTTGACAAATGTAAAAAAATTGTACTGGAAAAATTTGTAGTCTCCGAAAATGTCGGATGAATTTTGTTTGTTTGAATGGTTCAGGAATTGTATATATTTATCAATTGAATAAAGTCTATTTTGAAATTTAAAAAAATTAATAGGTTTGCATTACAAAGACATGACTTACCTGAAATAGGTATGTTCTGAGAGATAGAAAGTTGCACATCCCCTGTACCTGGTGGCATATCTATGACAAGGTAGTCCAACTGACCCCACTCAACCTACAATATAGAAAATAACTATAACAAGGCAGTCTGAGAATTTGTTTTAAGATTTTAGAGATATAGTGTGGAAACAGGCTCTTCAGTCCACCAAGACCGGACCAACCAGTGATCACCCCATACACTAGCACAATCCTACATTACTAGGAACAATATACTATTTCCAGAAGTCAATTCACTTACAAACCCGCACGTCTTTGGAGTGTGGGAGGAAACAGGAGCACCTGGAGAAAACCCAAGGAGTCACCCGTAGTCAGTATCAAACCCGGGTCACTGGTGCTGTGAGGCAGCAACTCTACCGTTGCGCTACTGTGCCACCCTACAACTGATAAATGTTTGATTTCTGAAAATGCAAATGAAATCAATAACATGTCTGCAAATAGTAACTAATGCAAACTAATGCAAATTGAAAATTTATGGTCTAGAGAAAACAAGTAAACAAACAAATGAATAAGTAAATAAAAACAATTACAAAATCTGTTCAAAGGCATTGAGAGTAAGGAGAAATCAGTAACTCAAAGATCATGTGAATATCTATGTTTGCAACTTAAGAGCAAATTTGAAAACAGTGAATGAGAGGTCTTGTGCGATTTTTCTAACAAGCCATTTTGCCAATTCGCAAGAACTCGGAGCTATTTTGAATCATAAACTCCTGATCTTGTATTATTTGATTCAGCACACAAGACGGAAAATTAAATTTTTACAACCATTCCAATAAATGTGAAAGAGCTGCTGTACCACAAGATTGGCGTCTGCACAGGGAATATGTCCATCCTTATTATATGGAAGCAAGGTCAAAGCTGCTTGGTGGTTGGGTAGCATTTTTGTTGTCCAGAAGAGGACAAACGGGTTAATTAAGAGGGAGAGAGCATGAATTAAAACTTGTGGGGAATATAAAAACTGACTCTAAAAGCTTCTTTAGATATGGAAAAAGGAAAAGATTAGTGAAGACAAATATAGGTCCCTTACAATCAGACATATTAAATTATAATGGAAAACAAGGAAATGGCAGGACAGTTAAACAAGTACTTTGTTTGTGTCTTCCTTAATGAAGACAGAACCAATCTCCCAGAAATGCTAGCGGACCAAGGATCTAGTGGGGTGGGGGGAAGGGGGGAACTGAAGGGAATCTACATTAGAGGTAATCTGTTGGGACTGAAGGCAGATAAATCCCCAGGTCCTGATAGTCTGCATCCCAGAGTATTCAAGGAGGTGGCCCAAGAAATTGTGGATGCATTGGTGATCATTTTCTAATGTTCCCTCGACTCTTAATCAGTCCCTGTGGACTGCCGGGTAGCCAATGTAACCCAACTTTTTAAGAAAGGAGGGAGAGAGAAAACTTGGAATGAAAGACCAGTTAGCCTTACATCGGTAGTGGGGAAGATGCTCGAGTCGATTGTTAAAGATGTTATTTATATAAAGTTGTTTATAAAAATAACTTTAAATGCAAGCAGTGCGCTGTATCATCCTCATTCTCCAGCTTCGAAGTTACTTTATTTGAGGTGGGTTGCTCTGACCCGGTGCTATGCGCTGTCATCTACCGACCCCCCAAATACAATAAGGACTTTGTGAATGACTTTTCTGATTTTCTGGCTGGGATCATGCCCAACTATGATCGTGTCCTTATGGTTGGGGATTTTAACATACATGTGTGCTGTCCTGATAAGCCGTTGGTGAAGGACTTTTTAAGCCTTATTGACTGTTTTAATTTTGTGCAGTGTGTGTCTGGTCCCACACACGAACATGGACATACACTAGACCTTGTTCTCTCTCATGGCTTGTCTGTGTTTAATTTAGAGATCTGTGACTGTGTGGTTTCTGACCATATGCCCGTATTATTTGATGTTGGTTTCTCCTGTGCTGCAGTTAAATCCGGCGCTCCTGCTCGGCGCTGTCGGACTTTTAACCCTTTTGCTGCCGGTCAGTTCTCTGCTGCTTTCGACCAGCTCTGTGCCCCCTCCGATTCCACTTCTCTTGATACGGAGGAGCTCAGTTCTTGGTTTCACTCCTGCAGAACTATACTGGACTCTGTGGCTCCATTAAAAACCTTGCAGCCTAGAACTAAACCCGAGCCCTAGTTCAGTGACGTAACTCGTACAGCTAGACGGGAGTGCCGCAAAGCTGAACGCAAGTGGAAGAAGGACAAGCTGCAGGTTTCATTTCAAATCCTAAAGGACTGCTGGCGTCATTACCAGAACACTGTTAAAGAGGCCAAAAGAGAATACCTGTCAAACATTATTGTGTCTAATCGTCACAACCCATGTGTGTTATTTAAAACCATTGACTCTGTTCTTAATGCCCCACAGCCTGTCTGTTTGGAAGCATCCTCTGAAATGTGCAATGACTTCCTGCACTTTTTCATTGACAAAGTTGTTACCATAAGGGCTCTCATTTCAGCTCCTGCCTCTGACCCCTCTGATTCTGTCCCATGCTTGGTGGTATTTGATAAGTTTGTGCCTGTGACATTGTCGCTTTTAGAGGATGTGGTTAGCCATATTAAGCCATCAGGTTCCCCTTGTGATGCTGTCCCTCCTCATCTTTTTAAAGAGGTTTTCCCCAGTATAGGGCAGTCGGTTCTTGCCATTATTAACAGCAGTCTGTGTTCTGGAGTTGTCCCCGTAAGTTTTAAACATGCAGTAGTGCAACCCCTGCTTAAGAAACCTGGCCTGGATCAAACTGTATTGGCCAATTTTAGGCCCATCTCCAAGTTGCCTTTTATCTCTAAAATCTTGGAGAAAGTTGTTTATGCTCAGTTAAAACTTTTCCTGGACGAGCATAATATTCGGGAGGTTTTCCAGTCTGGGTTTAAAACTATGCATAGCACAGAGTCAGCATTGCTAAGGGTCTTTAATGACATCCTCCTAGCTAATGATTCTGGTGATTATGTGATTCTTGTCCTGCTGGACCTATCTGCTGCCTTTGATACAGTGGATCATGATATTTTAGTATTTAAGAGGGAACTGCAGATGCTGGAGAATCGAAGGTTACACAAAAAAGCTGGAGAAACTCAGCGGGTGCAGCAGCATCTATGGAGCAGGGGAAGTGTCTCCAGGGGAGCAGGGGAGCGTCTGAAGAAGGGTTTCGGCCCGAAACGTTGCCTATTTCCTTCGCTCCATAGATGCTGCTGCACCCGCTGAGTTTCTCCAGCTTTTTTGTGTAACCATGATATTTTAGTATCTCGGTTACAGCACCTAGTGGGCATTTGTAGTAGTGCCCTGGAATGGTTCTGTTCTTATCTGGCAGACAGAACTATGTGTGTAAGCCTGGGGTTACACAGAAAAGCTGGAGAAACTCAGCGGGTGCAGCAGCATCTATGGAGCGAAGGAAATAGGCAACGTTTCGGGCCGAAACCCTTCTTCAGACTGATCGGGGGTGGGGGTGGGTGGGGACAAGAAAGGGAAAAGGAGGAGTAGCCAGAAGGCTGGAGGGTGGGAGGAGACAGCAGGGAAGCTGAGGAAGGGGAGGAGACAGCAAGGACTAACAAAATTGGGAGAATTCGATGTTCATGCCCCTGTGCAGACTCCCCAAACGGAATATGAGGTGCTGTTCCTCCTCCGGTGCTGCTCGCTGTGGCCATGGAGGAGACCCAGGACAGAGAGGTCGGACTGAGCCACCGGGAGGTCAGCTTGGTTATTGTGGACCGAGCGGAGGTGTTCGGCGAAACGATCGCCCAACCTCCGCTTGGTCTCACCGATATAGATCTGCTGGCATCTAGAGCAGCGGACGCAATAGATGAGGTTGGAAGAGATGCAGGTAAACCTCTGTCGCACCTGGAACGATTGTTGGGACGGAGATGGGGGGGGAGGTAAAGGGACAAGTGTTGCATCTCTTGCGGCCGCAAGGGAAAGTGCCCGGGGAGGGGGTGGACCGAGAGGGAAGGGAAGAATTGACAAGGGAGTTATGGAGGGAGCGGTCTTTGCGGAAGGCAGATATGGGGGGAGATGGGAAGATGTGGCGAGTAGTGGGGTCACGTTGGAGGTGGCGAAACTGACGGAGGATTATTTTTTGTATGTGACGGCTGGTGGGGTGAAAGGTGAGGACTAGGGGGACTCGGCCCTTGTTGCGAGTGCGGGGATGGGCAGAGAGAGCAGTGTTGCGGGGTATGGAAGAGACCCTGGTGCGAGCCTCATTTATGGTGGAGGAGGGGAACCCCCGTTCCCTGAATAGTGAGGACATTTCAGATGTCCTGGTGTGGAACGCCTCATCCGTGGAGCAGATGCGGCGTAGACGGAGGAATTGGGAGTAGGGGATGGAGTCCTTACAGGAAGCAGGGTGGGAAGAAGTGTAGTCCAGATAGCCATGGGAGTCAGTGGGTTTATAGTGTATGTCGGTTAGAAGTCTATCACCTGCAATGGAGATAGTGAGGTCAAGGAATGGTAGGGAAGTGTCTTGATGACATTAAATTCTGGATGGCCCTAAACTTTTTAAATTTTAATGAAAAGAAAACAGAAGTGATAGTGTTTGGTCCCAATGGCTCCCGTGAATCTCCCCCTGTTGACTTGGGTCCCTTGGCACTGTATGTGAAGCCAACAGTTTTAAACCTGGGTTTTAAGATGGACAGTGATTTTACATTAGATCGTCAAATAGGCGCGGTAGTTAAGTCCAGCTTCTTTCATTTAAGGCAGCTGGCAAAGGTGAAGCCCATTCTTGAATGACAGCATTTTGAAACAGTAATCCATGCCTTCATCACGTCTCGGCTGGATTACTGTAACGCACTTTATTTTGGAGTTAGTCAATCTTCCCTTGCACGTCTCCAGTTGGTTCAGAATGCTGCTGCTCGTCTTTTAACTGGCCTCCCTCCACTGGCTGCCTGTGTACTTTAGAGTTCATTTTAAGATTATTTTATTTGTTTTTAAATCTTTAAATGGTCTCGCCCCGCCTTACCTCTCAGAGCTGCTTCATCCCTACGCTCCTGCTCGGTGCCTCAGGTCAGCTGATCAACTGCTCCTGGAGGTACCGAGGTCTAAGCGGAAGCTCAGAGGGGATAGAGCCTTCTCTGTTGCTGCTCCGACATTATGGAACACTCTACCTTTGCACATTAGACAGGCCCCTTCACTGTCCATTTTCAAAACTAGTCTTAAAACCCTTTTCTATTCCTTGGCTTTCGACCCTGCATGAGACTTTGCTCCTGTTTTAGTGTTTCTATTGTTTTTTTATTGTTTTTACTGTCTTTTAATGTTTTTATTTTGTTTTATGTTTATGATTAGTCATGTACAGCACTTTGTTGCAACAGTGGTTGTTTTTAAAGTGCTCTATAAATAAAGTTCAGTTCAGTTATAGCAGCGCATTTGGAAAGCAGTGACAGGATCAGTCAAAGTCAGCATGGATTTATGATGGGGAGGAAATCATGCTCGACTAATCTTCTGGAATCTTCAGGCAGTGAACAGTGGGGTGCCACAAGGCTCGGTGCTGGGACCCCAATTATTTACAATATATATTAACCATTTAGACGAGGGAATTAAATGTGAAATCTCCAAGTTTGCGAATTACACAAAGCTGAGTGGCACTATGAGCTGCGATGAGGATGCTATGAGGTTGCAGGGTGACTTGGATAGGTTGGAGGAGTGGGCAGATGCATGGCAGATGCAGTATAATGTGGATAAATGTGAGGTTATCCACTTTGGTGGCAAGAACAGGAAGACAGATTATTATCTGAATGGTATCAGATTAGGAAAATGGAGGTGCAACGAGACCTGGTGTGCTTATACATCAGTCACTGAAAGTAAGCATGCAGGTACAACAGGCTGTGAAGAAAGCTAATGGCATGTTGGCCTTCATTGCGAGAGGATTTGAGTTTAGGAGCAGGGAGGCCCTACTGCAGTTGTACAGGGCCCGGTGAGACCGCACCTGGAGTATTATGTGCAATTTTAGTCACCTAATTTAAGGAAGGACATTATTGCTATAGAGGGAGTGCAGCGTAGGTTCACCATGTTAATTCCCAGGATGGCAGGACTGACTTATGATGAAAGAATGGGTCAAATGGGCTTGAATTCGCTGGAATTTAGAAGGATGAGAGGATCTCTCGTAGAAACATAAAATTCTTAAAGAATTGGACTAGCTAGATGGAGGAAATATTTTCCCGATATTAGGGAAGTCCAGAACCAGGGATCACAGTTGAAGAATAAGGGGTTAATTCCAGACTGAGATGAGGAAAAACTTCTTCACCCAGATCGTTGTGAATCTGTGGAATTTCCTCCCACAGAATGCAGTGGAGGCCAATTCACTGGATGTTTTCAAGAGAGTTAGATTTAGCTCTTAGGGCTAAAGGTATCAAGGGATATGGGGAAAAAGCAGGAACGGGGTATTGATTTTAGATGATCAGCCATGATCATATTGAATGGTGGCGCTGGCTCGAGTGGCTGAATGGCCTACTCCTGCACTTATTTTTCTATGTTTCTATTTTAATATGTTAAAAAAAAATTGTTTCTCACTTGTCTCAACAGCTTTTCTATTGCTGACATCACCATGAGGCCACGCCAAACAATTGGTGCCGTTTCCTCTACCAGAAATCCCATCGACATGCTGCCAAGAGAAGACGAGCATAAATTCAAAATGTATTTAATAGCACTCATAGAAAATGTATTTTACTTGGAAAGAATACACTCCTACAAGGAAGATGGGATAACATTGATTGGAAAATGCTTACCAATTAATTCCATAATTTACCAAAGGTATCATCAAGTTGCCTTTTAAAGGAAAAGGTACAATGATTATGTTATATGCAGAATATTAATCGTAAACCACATCTATAACCCTACCCACAAAGTGCAAACGTGTGTTCACAGCAATCTCAATACATTATGCAAGGGAGAAGTGAACACATATTTGCCAAGCACAAAGGCCTTGGGGCAGGGTGTCCATGTCAAGGTGCTCCAAATTCAAGTAAACACACAGCATAAACTTCAAGACAGAAAGTGCTGGAGTAACTCGGAGGATCAGGCAGCATCTCCGGAGAACATGGATAGGTGATGTTTTGGGTCGAAACCCTTCTTCAGACCGATTGTGGTGGCAAAGGAGGGTACGTGGGGGGAAGAAAGCTGAAAGAGAGGAGGGGCAGGATAGCAAGTGAAATGTTGGGGGGGGGGTGGGGGGGGGGGGGGGGGGGGGGGGGGGGGGGGTTGGTCGACAGATGTTTGGACAAAACCAAAAGATGAAAATGTATGAGACAAATAAAAGAATTGTGAATTTAGGTGGAGGAGAGAAGAAATGGGTGTGTATCCAGGTGGGGAAAAGGGAAGATTTTAATTTAGGAGTTACTTTAGGATGTTTGACTTGGAAGAACCCATCATACTCCTGGGATGTGAAGGAAGGGATTTATGACATAATCAAAAGTTATTTGCCAGAGACAACACGTAATCTGTCCTATTCTTATGCTGTATATGTCAGGTCCGCTTAAGGTTCTCCTCCATAGGGATGCTGAGTGATACTGACCACTGGGATGCCACCACTGACATGACACCGTATCTCCAGAATTCAGCTTTCTTGGTCATTTTTAAACAAAGTGATCATAAGGTCTTGAAAATAATGGACCCAGATGGACACAAATTAAACTATCAATGAACATCTTATTGTTATGTAACTACCTTTCATGCTAATGACAGCCGGTCATTAAGGGCGGCATGGTGGAGCAGCGAAAGAGTTGCTGACACAGAGCCAGAGACTCGGTTTGATCTTGATTAAGGGTGCTGTGTGTATGGAGTTTGTACGATCTCGCCATGATCTGCGGATTTTCGCTGGGTGCCCCAGTTTCCTCCCACACTTCAAAGATGTACAGGTATGTAGGTTAATTGGCTTAGTAAAATTGTAAATTGCCCCGAGTGTGTGTTGGATAGTGTTAGTGTTCGGGGATCGATGGCGGACTTGGTGTGCCGAATGGCCTGTTTCCATGCTGTATCTCTAAACTAAACTAATTACCTGGTAGCAACTTCATTGCTCAGATTTTCCAGAGATATTTCTTCTTTATGGGGTACCACTGTGCTGCCATATATTGTGACTGTCACTTATTGGAAAGGATGCAACCAGCTAATGACATCAGCATGGTGCATCCTAAAACATATATAAAGTCAGGATTAATGTAGGATTAGAAATAAAAAACACCAGAAAACAATTTGGGTATTATTTGTATAATATTTTGATGTTTTGTTACTTCCTTTCTAGAGGGTTCATTATTAAAGTTTTCCTGATATATTTATTTTCCTGATTAATTCCTACTTTCACAGAAATAAAAAGAAAACCAAAACATTGAGTTTGGTTTTGCTAGGGTTCTTATCCTTTTTAATGACATTGTTTTTTGATGTTCATTCCATCGTATAGTATGTACAGTATGTAGAATGTTTAAGTTGATGTTAAGAAACTTACTGTCTGTTAAAGCTGGGGTTCCTTTCAAGTTCATCATGCGTGGGATAGAAGGACCATGCACATCTGCATCCAGCAGCCCCACATGCTTAAGAGATCAAAAACATACTGAATTGGTCAACATTCTTGGATATATTCAACTCTAATGCCAATGCAACCAAGGGCAGTTTTGAAAAAAAATTGTTAATTCCTCAAAAGGTACAATTAATTATGGAATACAACACTCCTATCAGTAATACCAAGAATGCCCTTTATTCTCATGGAGTCATGCACAAATATATGCATCTCCTTATTTTAGATATTTACTTTTTCCTGAATGTTTCTATTTTTAAGGTTTGTAATGGTTTTGTTTAACCTTTTTCTGATGTGGCACATAGGCATCGGGCTGTTATATACCCCAACTTCATGGACAATGGTCCTCATTCACTTAGCAATATGCTTCTATGGTCAAACTTGTACAGGTGCAAATCAGGCAAAAAACGTTTATTTCTGTCTGGCAATGTGGTCATGAACCCTGGAAGTTGCAATTCGACAGTCCTCAATAACAGCCCATTCTCACGTTCCACATTATGTTTGAAAATGACAGGGTTTACCAGTCATGTAAATACATTTTGCTGTAAAAAAATTGTTTTTAAATACAAGTTACAGTCTGGTGGCAATTTCCACACAAATATTTCACCTTACAATGCTTCAACAAAATTGTATATTTAAAGGAAAATCCACCTACCGCTTCATAGGCTGCTAATCCCAGAGCCAAATTCACTGAAATTCAGATAGACACATATGTTAGATTTTTATAAGATAGTTATATGTCAGAATTTCAAATAAACACAATGAGCATTATCCCCAACTCCACACTCCCTTTCTGCTTCCCACTTCAGACAAAAAGAAAAATCTTACGGCCAATAAACCTCAAGTGCCTCTTTACTATTTTATTTTGCCCGTTTTACAAGTGATGACAGAATCAGAGCAGTGTGAATATGTAAGAAGAAGAAACCTGACAAAGACTATGCTACAATTCATGTTTCATATCTGGAATAAATAAATCACAGTTCTATTTACCCTCAATTCTGTGAGCTTCAGAATTGTGGCAGATTTCTGTTAAGTTATTAAAAGTCTGTTCATCAAACCAATAGAAACACCGATTCTATTTATGCCGACTGCTTTATATTGTAATCTACAGCAGGAAGAATACTATCCCCTTCAAAATTATGTAATTCATAAACTTTAGACTAAAAAGTAGTTAGCATTCAGTAAACATTATACCTGCAGTGGTTGATTTTCCAACGCCTCCTTTCCCTGAAGCTACAACAATAACTTGTTTTACTCCAGGAATTGCTTTTTGCTTTGGGACTCCCCGAGCCATCAATCGTTTTTGTCTCTCTTGTACTGATTCAGGAGTAGAGCCTGAAGACTGAAAACAATATAAACACAAATAAGAGCATGCTGAAACAAAAGCTAAATTCAGGAATCCTGGAAATCTGACAAAAAGCAGAAAATGCCGGAAATACTCAGCAGGTTATGCAGCATTTGTGGAGGAATAACAATAACTTTTCATCGGAACTGGGTAAGCTCTACTGAAGTCATGTTTTACCTGGCACGTCAAATTGTTTCAGATATTTTCTGACCTACTCTCGCTGAACGTACATCATACAGAAGCCACAGACAATGCTTAATCTAGAATGCATTGCATGGCAGTGTGTAATGACCAGTCGTTTGATGTGTGAAAAAACATCAGCTGTGGGAATTCAGCAGGTCAGGCAGCATCTCTGGAGGATATGGATACATGCCATTTTGTGTCGTAACTCTTCTTCAGCTAATTCTAGTAGGGATAAAAAAGCCTGACGAATGAAGGGTGGATACAGTTCACAGGTTATAAGAGTAGAATTAGGCCATGCGGCCCATCGGGTCTACTCTGCCATTCAATCATGGCTGATCTCTGCCTCCTAATCCAATTTTCTTGCCTTCTCCCCATAACCCTTGACACCTGTTTTAATCAAGAATTTATCTATCTCTGTCTTAAAAATATCCACTGACGGCCTCCACAGCCCTCTATGGCAATGATCCACAGATTAACTAGCCTCTGACTAAAGAAATTCCTCCCTACGTCTTTTCTAAGAGGCTATGACCTCTGGTCCCAGACGATCCCACCAGTAGAAACATCATTTCCACATCCATTCTATCTATAGTGCCCTCCATAATGTTTGGAACAAAGACCCATCTAAAAACCCATTTATTTGCCTCTGTACTGAATTTCATCTGCCACTTCTCTGCCCACTCTCCTAACGTGTCCAAGTCCTTCTGCAGTGGCACTGCCTGCCCCTCCACCTATCTTAGCATCATCTGCAAACTTGGCCACATCCCCTTATCCAAATCATTAATATACAACGTGAAGAGAAGCGGTCCCATCACTGACCCTGGCGGAATTCCACTAGTCACTGGGAACCTGAAAAGGCGCCTTTTATTGCAACTCTTTGCCTTCTGCCATCCATCCATCCAGCCAACCCGCTATCCATGCTAGTATTTTTCCTTAAATACCATAAGCAAGTTTGGTATTCCAAAAAACGCAAGGAATCATGGGATTTGTCAAAGGTAATTTGTGATAAAGAAAAAGCGAACGGTGTATAAATTGTTAACTATGCCATCAATGAATTAATCTAGAATTTTGTCAACTCTATAGCTTCCTTTCTTGTTCTGCTGTTCACACACTACTTAGTCGCAGTTCCAGTTCAGTTCATTAATCTGCAATTATGAGATATTCAAATGTCAAAGAATTTATTATTTTAATTTAATCCTTAATGTGTTTGTTACTGGAATAAGAAAATATTACTTGTGTTTAAAACATTTTCTTATCATTCATAATTTATGTGTAAAAATATATTTAATCTGAGGAACGGGGGTGCCAGATAGCGGGAGAGTGGGATGTAACAGCGAGAGAGAGGGGGCAGATGCGTGTGGGAGACGATGAGAGACTGGACCAGCAGACATTCTCGGCAGCTGAGCTGCTGCATGTGTACAGACCCGCGTTTCATCCATAGTCAGGATCAAACCTGGGTCTCCGGTGCTGCAAGCGCAGTTGAATTGCTACTGGACTGTCCCCTCCCGAGTGTCCCATCCCTGTCCGGAGATGTCCAGGGTGACCCTGGACTGACGGGACACCGGCCCGGAGCAGTAGCGGCCCCAGGCTTACAGCCAAGAAGCGCTGACTCCAGCTCAACTCTACTCCAACTCCCGAGGAACCCGTTCCCCGACGGGTGGGGGACCGTCAGCTGCACCTCTCGCCTTAGCTAGTGGCTGCCGGTTAACCCCCTCGGTGCCAGCGAAAGCCGAGCACCAGTCATCAACGGGGATACACACAAAATGCTGGAGTAACTCAGTGGGACAGGCAGCATCTTTCAGGCATGATATTCACCTTCAGAAAAAAAAGTAGGGAGCATTGGCCAGGGGGTCCAGGAGGCCGGCTAGACCCCCGGCAAGGTCCAGTGGGGGTTCAGGGGGCAAGTTTCTGCATTTTCAATAAATTGAAAGTGATCCCAAGGCTTTTTGCTGGTAGTTTACATAACAGAAGCAGATTTTTTCTAATACATAACCAGTAAAATAACCCCCAAAAGATAAATATTTCATGAAATAAATGACTTCACACAGCTAAAAAAATCTTTACAAAAAATGTTACCTGAAATGTCACACAGAAAAGGTGATTGATTTACCTATGACATAAGTAACATTACCTTAACTTTAGTTTGCCTTCCTCTTTGCCTGACACTTTCTTTCTGTATTAAGCAAAACAAAAAGCGCTGCAGGAACTCAGGAAGCGAGTCAGGAAGCATCTCTGGATGGAATGGACAGGTGGCATTTCAGATTATGATCCTATAGCAGACCAATTGTCCATTCCCTCCACAGATGCTGCCTGAAAGTCAATGGAGACACAAAAAACTACAGTTGCTGGAATTTTGAGTTGCTGGAGGAACTCAGCAGGTTGACTCAGTTCAGAACTGACAATAAAGCAAACCTGCAGAATTCCTCCAGCACTTTGTGTTTTGCTCAAGATTCCAAAATCGGCAGTTCTTTGTCTCTCCATTGCACCACTGTCGTTGATCATAAGTACTTTGGTTTTTGTACCATGATCTAGCTTACTTAGAATAACCAATAATTTACTGCTTCTCCTGCAGCAAGTAAAAAAAAATAATTGCAATTCTTGGCAGGGTTCCTTGGATTGCATTGCAATAAATCCATAAGCATTAAATTTCAGCCCATAGGCATTCCAACCCAAGATTTATTTACACTGCACACTGCAAGCATGGCACCATCCTCTCATCCCTAACAAAGTCAATATCAATGCGCCGTTCTGTCAGCCTTCCCCACAGCGGGTAGTCCGTTTAGTCCTTCTATGTGGCTGTAGACATCACTGGGGCCAGGAGCCATCCCTAGCCCGGCGCCATCACCCACCGTGTTCGTCTTCAACACCATCTTATCCATCTTCTTGGCGATGCGCACGATCTCCTCCAACTTTCCCATTAAGTCGTCGTTTTGTATTGTTGTTTTTGAGGGTGAGGGAGAGAGGGGATGTTGCAGAAGGAGAACGTAATGGCTGCTCATATCAGCGGAGAGAGCACAGGCTTCTCCTCGCCTCTTGTATAGGGCATTGGCAACGACAGTTGGCCGGGCGCCACCACAAGCGCTGCTGGGAGCTGTAGTCCCAACCCGCGCCCCAGATGCCCCGCCCTGCCCATCGCGCTCACCCTTCCGCACTACAACTCCCAGTGCGCCCTGCGCCGCCCAGCTCCCCAGCCGCCGTCTCTAGGTGAGAAGCCTTCACTCGCCTCAGGTCGGAGAATAATAATGATAATAATTTAAAAATCGGGTTCATTGCTAGGAAAATAATAAACAATCGGAAGAATATCGTGCCTGCATCTTTGGTAAAAAAAAGAGTAGGTAACGTTTCAGGTCGAGACCCTTCTCTAGATATGTTGCCTGACCCGCTGAGTTACTGCAAAATTTTGTGTGATGACTGGTGCTCGGCTTTTGCCGCCACTGAGGGGGTTAACCAGGGATGGGACACACAGAAGGGGACGATAGGGGTTATGCAGGAGAGGGGTGCGTGGTTCGCCACCTTATAGCCCTGTATAACCCGGGAGGGCAGCCCGAGTGAGAATGAAACTCATACACCCAGGCTGAGGGGGATTGGACCATGATTCATTGGATTGTCACTGCTGAGATTTATGTATGGACCATTGGAGAAGTAGCAAAATCAGAGACCAGGTTCGATCCTGACCACGGATGAAACGCAGGTCTGTATTCACGCAGCAGTTCAGCTCATTGTTTCCACTTTGAAGGGAATAACCAGAAATTCTGGTTGTCTTCGGAGTGGTGCAGATCTCACAATCTCACCCTCAATGTGGAAAAGACAAAGGAAATGGTGATCGATTTCAGGAGGGCTGAAAAACACCATCACACTCCGCTGCATATTGATGGAGTTGCTGTAGAGGGTCAGCAGTGTGAAGTTCTTGGGACTTCACCTGGCGGATGACCTGACCTCTACGACCAACACCACAGCAGTGATCAAAAGAGCTCAGCAGCGGCTCCACCCCCTCCGGGGACTAAGAAAAGCAGGTCTCCCTACTGTTCATCTAAGGACCTTCTACAGGGGCACCATCAGAGTATATTGACCTACGGCATCACTACCTGGTTTGGGAGCTACAAGGCTTATGAGCAAAACCAATTTAACAGGATAGTGAAGACAGCCAGCAGGATCATTGGTGCCCCACTCCCTTTCCTGTTGGAGATCTATTAGAAGCGGAGCATCAGCAGAGCCATCTCCATTATTAAGGACCCCTATCATCCATCACACCACATCTTCTCCATTCTGCCATCTGGGAAGAGGTATAGGAGCATCAGCTTCAAAACCAGCAGAATGCTACACAGCTTCTTTCCACAGGCAATAAGGCTGGTTAACGGACTGTGTCCCCTCCCCATATATCATACACCAACACATCTAACCTTGCCCATACTTTGACAGCTAGGCACCTGTCAAAGCAAAGCCACTGTTTGGTCTGAATGTTTTATTTCAGTTTTTAGGCCTATTTTAGATATGGTATAATTTTTAAAGCTATATGTATTTATTCTGTTTTTATTAACCGCACTGATGGGAACTGATTGAGAAACAATTTTTTCGTTTCATCTGTGTATGTAAGTACTCAGTTAAAATGACATTAAAGTAAATACAGTATATTGAATTTTAGGGAAATGGAATAATTTTGGGAAATTTCCACATCCAGCCCGTGAAGGGGTGTAAAGGCAATACATACAGTAGGTATGTTACAAAACCTACCTGAATCATCATTGGGAATCTGCCCACAGCCATGTCCGCGATTTTGGCGCTGTTTGGAGGGGGCGGGTTTAAAACGCGATTTTTACTAGGCTGTTCTAATCGCAGATGTTCAGCCTAGTAAATCATTAACGAAAAATCGCTGCAAGACCCGGTCGCAAAAGGTATTATTAGTTTTATAGGCCTCGATAATATAGTTATAATAGTTTTAAAATTACTCTCTCATTCCGCAACCTCTCGCAGCCGCAGGGTTTTATAAAGCAAACAATTAAAGGTATGTACCTTATTTTTACATTAAATGGGGCATATATATAACCCTGTATATCAAGTTATCTATAGCGAGTAGTTCATTTTTGGGCAGGAGTTTCGGCCCTTCGATCCCGCAGTATTTTATCTCGCCTCTTTTCTCCATACCCTTGATCCCCTTGGCCACAAGGGCCAAATCTAACTCTCTCTTACATATAGCCAATGAACTGGCCTCAACTACCCTCTGTGGCAGAGAGTTCCAGAGATTTAACACTCTCTGTGTGAAAAAAGTTCTCCTCATCTCGGTTTTAAAGGATTTCCCCCTTATCCTTAAGCTGTGACCCCTTGTCCTGGACTTCCCCAACATCGGAAACAATCTTCCTGCATCTTCCTGTCCAACCCCATTTTGCCGTTTCTATAAGATAATGTAAACTCTAGATAGTATAAACCAAATCAGTCTTTCTTCATAAGACAGTCCTGTGAATTACCTTTCTGCAATCCCTCTATGGCAACAATTAGGCTCAGATTTGAGAAAAATGTTAATCAGGTGTGGTCCTTAAGAAATGAACCTCCCTGGCTTTCTTGACTATCCAAGATCGCTTTCTTTACTGCAGCTTTTTTGTCAATGATGTACCATGACACCCAGGTCTCGTTGCATCTCCCCTTTTCCTAATCGGCCACCATTCAGATAATAGTCTACTTTCCTGTTTTTGCCACCAAAGTGGATAACCTCACATTTATCCACATTATACTGCATCTGCCAAAATTTGCCCACTCACCCAGCCTATCCAAGTCACTTTCAGTCTCCTAGCATCCTCCTCACAGCTAACACTGCCCCCCAGCTTAGTGTCATCCGCAAACTTGGAGATATTGCCTTCAATTCCCTCATCCAGATCATTAATATATATTGTAAATAGCTGGCGTCCCAGCACTGAGCCTTGCGGTACCCCACTAGACTGCCTGCCATTGTGAAAAGGACCCGTTTATCCTACTCTTATCTGATGGGTTCTCTATCCACATCAATACTGAACCCCCAGACTTTGATTTTTAAATCTCTTAAAATTGTTGTAACATTGCTACATACAGCACTCCACGTTTAGTTACATCCTCAAAGTTTATAAGAGGGCAGACTGATTTACCTTTTGGTAAATCCATGCTGACTTTGTCCAATGATTTCACCACTTTCTAAATGTGCTGCTATCCCATCTTTAATAACTGACTCTAGCAGTTTCCCCACTACCGATGTTAGGCTTTTTATATCCCGCAGTATTTTTCTCGGCATTTGAGGGCACTAATCCAGCGCGATGTGGCGTTTAAACCATAGCGTTCTATGGCAACAGCGCTTTAAATGGGTACAGCAATTGACTGTTCGGAAAAAGCTCGTAAATTATAACAATTGTGAGTCTTTGGAATAATCTTTCCTTCTCAGTGGAAGTCCTTAAGAAAGCCTATTAGTTTTTGTAATGTTTTCAGGCAGTGCTAATTTCCGGTATGAAAATGGCCAGCCTAATACTTGAGATATGAAAAGGAATTTTGGTGTCCTTATTGTTATGCTTTATCTGATGGGATAAATTGCAGACTTGATTTTTAAAATCTCAAAATTTTGTAACATTGCTACATACAGCACTGCCGGTTTAGCACTCAAAGGTTTAAACAGGGCGCTGTTAGTTTAACGCGTGGGAATTTAAACAAAGAGTTGTGGGCTGCAGCACTATGGGTTCTAAATATAGCGCTACCAGCTGCAGCGCTATGGGCTTTAAACATAGCGCTATGGCAACAGCGCTCTGGGTCACAGACTGTTCGGGAAAAAGCTCGTATAACAATGAGTCTTTGGAATTCTCCTTCTCAGTGGAAGTCGAGCCTTTAGTTATTTTTCAGGCAGTGGTAGAATTCTGGATAAGCCTAGTGGTGAAAAGGTACCAGTGGGCTGTCGGATTGCAGTTACATTGGGATTGGGATTTTATAGGGGGGGGCTCAAGGGGGGAGAGGGAGGAGGGGGGGAGAGAGAGAGAGAGAGAGAGAGGGGGGGGGAGGGGAGAGAGAGAGGGAAAGAGGGGAGGAGAGAGAGAGAGAGAGGGGAGGGGGGGAGAGTGGGAGGGAGCAGAGTCTGAAACACATGACAGCAGGTTGAAAAAACGAAGACAACGAAAGCTGCCTTGTATAACACTGTACAAGTGAGTAACAGAAGCAGGCATATACAGTGTAGTTATATAGATCTGTTTTGCCTTGTTCTTCGTTGTGTTGTTAACGTGGGATTCTATTCAATTTGGGATTCTATTCAAGGGTATTTTTTTGAGGTGTGGAAGCACTGGTTCAGCTGCCGAGAATGTTTTTCTCGAGTATCCTATGACCTGAGCATGCGTAGTCGGAATATCAAGCTCGCTTATTAAGAACTTCAGAAACTTTGGCGGCGCCAAAAATGAGGGAACCTGTGTATTGTCCGGGTGAAGTGAACTATATGCAAAAACAAAGAATTTCACTGTGACTAGGTACATAGAATATCATTGAACCGTATAACCTGGAGCTCGGAGTCATTTAACACAGGTGAGTGAAGCTCATTTAAACTTGGCAGCTCAGTTGCTGATCTGCGCTCCAGTGAACGGCAGGACACAGGTAGAAGATAGACACAAAAAGCTGGAGTAACTCAGCGGGACGGGCAGCAATTCTGGAGAGAAGAAGTTGGTGAAGTTTCGGGTCAAGACCCTTCTTCAGACACAGGTAGGTAGACCCGGCCGATAGTCAGGCCGGTGGGGCAGTGGACGGGGACACTCACCCAGAAACGCGCTGCCAAAGCCGCCAAAGCCGCGCTTGTCCCGACGCCACGGCTCCTGGCTCCGCACAGCTGCGCCATCCTCCCGCCGCCGTGGACACCCTCTCCCACCGACAGAAGATCTACACGGGCAACGACGCTTGGACTTTAACCGGGCAAAGGATGAGCGGCGTGCATCACACGTCGACCTCTTGCTTCAGCCTTGGAGCCGGGTGAACGACGCCTGTCTGAGTAAGATGGCCGCTGTGGAGCTGGGTCGCGCCTGCTCGCGCCCGCGACCTGCGCATGTGCTCGTGCCCGCGACCTGTGACGGTGCTCGTGCCCGCGACCTGCGCATGTGCTCGTGCCCGCGACCTGTGACGGTGCTCGCAGCCCGTGCCGGTGCTCGTGCCCGTGGCGGCAGGAAACGGAGGTGACGCGCGCATCTACCCATGGATCTCAGAGGGGGCAAATTTGAAGGGGGCCTTTGGCGTGAAGCGCTGGTTTGGAGCCGCGGGTCGGGTCGGGTCGGGTCGGGCTGGGCGGGTGGTCGGTCTGTCGGCGGGGGAATGGGATGGGGCAGAGCCGCTTGCGTTGTCTCGCTCCTTGTCTTTGAGTCGGGGCCGGCCCCCGTCCCGCTCTGGGACCGCTGCTGAGGGAAGCGGGGCCGGGGCCGTGAGGGGTCGCCGGGCGCCAGGCTCCCAATGATGTCCGAGGCGAGGTCAGAGCGCGGCGCCCTGTGGTCGGACGCCGAGACCCTGGCGCTGATCGCCGTGTGGAGCGAGGACAACGTGCAGACGGCCCTGGACGAGCAGCTGAGGAACAGCCACGTCTTTAAGTTCATCTCGTCGCAGCTGCTGGACCAGGGTTACATCCGCACGCCAGAGCAGTGCCGCATCCGCATCAAGGGGCTGAAGAGGAAATACACGCTGGCCAAGGACAGCATCAGGCGCGGTTGCAGCGCCAGCGGCAGGAAGATCTGCCGCTTCTACGAACAGCTCGACGCGGTGCTCGGCTCCCGGGTCGCCAACGACCGAGCGGTCGCCACGGACGCGATGGCGACGCCCGATGACCCGCAGGATATCAAAGAGGAACAGAGCAGCCCCCACTCCGAGTCGAGTCAAAGAGTTGAATGTCGCAATGGTCATTGTTCCTCCGAGGAGCCCGAGCACCCGAGGGCAGAGAGCAGCAACAGGCAATTTGAGCCTCAGCCCTCGACCAGTGCTTTCTGCAGTAAGAAGTTTGATTTACTATATCTTTCAGCAAAAAGTTAACGTGAGTTCATAACGGACGCTGAAAGTCAATGGGAATTACAGGAATGCCCTGTTCCCAGCTGTTGGATATGTTGTAACTTGGTAACTAAATGAAACTTTTATACGGGCAAGGGGAAATTATGTTCCCAGTGAAACGCAAGTTTATCTCCCCAGAACATCATGTAATCTCGACCAATTCGTTTAGAATTGATAGACATAAACGCTGGAGTAACTCCGTGGGATAGGCAGCATCTCTGGAGAAATGGGATAGGTGACATTTCGGCTCGTGTCCTTTAAATGAATGTTTCTTAGTGTTTTGAAACATCGAAACGTCACCCATCCATTTTCTCCAGAGATGCTGCCTGACCCTCCGAGTTACTCCAGCGTTTCGTTTTACATTTTGTGAGATTTAACAAATGAAAATGTAATGAAGAGTGTTGTAATATAGTCTTGACTTCGGCCTTGTTAATACTGAAAAGATTTTGCCGAGCGAAGTGGTGTATTTGTGGCTGTATTATTTCAGTGGCGGTCCAACATTCTCATTAATATAACGAATTTCGTGATGTTGGTGATGCTGCTGGACGTCAAGTTTTGTGGTTAGATTCATTCTTTTGATTGCGATTGCCATTGTGTGGCATCTCAGTATAAATGTTCCCGCTACTGGATGTTTATGATTTGCTGCGGACAGTTTCATTGTTTACATAGTACTTTGTGAAACCAATAGATGTAACAATCATCACACATCCCAGCCAATGATTGCCAGTGGAGACATTCAAGCATTTGAGCAATTGTAGAAAAAAAACGGAGGTGTATTCCCAATGGATCAGTGATTTGAGCTCTGAAAATGGTTGAATCTCGGTCATTTGAGCCCAATAAGAAGACCGCTGAGAGGATAAATATAGAACCAGGGACACAAGATATTGGAGTTACTCAGCGGGTCAGGCAGCATCTCTGGAGAAAGGGAATTGGTGACGTTTCGAGTCGAGACCCTTCTTCGGACTCGACGTGCAGGTGCTGGTTTACACAAAATGACACAAAGTGTAGGAGTAACTCAGCGTGTCAGGCAGCATCTCGGACAACGTTGTGTCATTTGAGGTCAGGACCCTTGAAGTTACTCGAGCAACTTGCTGAGTTGCTCCAATTGTGCCCTTTTAGCTGAAAGGATAATCTGACTGAGGTAAATAAGCTTGAATGTTCCTTTAACTTGCTGTTTGATTCCGTTTGTTTTAACTTAATAAACATGAATTTTAAATGTGATTATTCCATTATCAATATATGGATTAGGATTCGGGCTGGTATTACCAAAGCTCATTGCAATCATTGTAAAATTAATGTGTTACAATGTGTCACAATTGGAGCCATGAGATTCATATATTCAGTTTGTTGAATAATCTTCCCTCTATGGACATTTTATTTTGGAACAGAAAAAGCTGAAAATACTCAGTAGGTCAGGCAACATATGTAGAAACATTAGAGTTAGCATTTTAGATTTGAGACTCATTGGTCAAATGTTTGAGTGTTCCTGGCAATTTCTGTTTTTATATCAGATAGCTACTGTTTGCAATTTTTCAGAATTTCAAATAGAAAGTAAAATAATTATCTTGGCCTTTATTCTGGGAGTTTGCAATATTAGGCTATTTATAGATTGGGTACACACAGATATGTGCTAGTCTAATGCCATTATGTACCAGTATTGGATAAATACGTGTTGTTTTCTCAAGCAACCCGTTTTATCTTTCTTATTTATTTATTTATTTATTTATTTGTTTATATTTTATTAGAAGCAATTGTGCAAAGATAAAACGTTTGGCATCTAGAATTATACAATCATTGAACAGCGTCATTTTTAACCTTATAACCTAAATTGTGAAAATGAAAAAAAGGAAAGAGAAAGCAAGAAAAGAAGAAAGGAAAAAGTGAAAGGATAGAGTAGAAAAGAACATGAAAAAGTCCCCTAAACCACCAAAGCAGTGAAGTAGAAAGATAGAGGAATAAGATAAAATGGAGATATACCTTGACCCCCCCCCCCCCCCCCCGCCTCACCCAACATAGCATCGGATTTAAATTTGTGTTTCACCATACTATTGTTGTAAAAATTCAGTGAAGGGTGTCCATGTCTTAAGAAATTGATCTGGTTTTTTCCCATTTTATCTTCGTCCGAAACAATTGAAGATCCTGGTTAATTTTTTATTCAGTATTGGCAGTTGGTATTGGTAGTTTCAGCTGGTACTCTTGTGCGTAACAGTCCACTATATAAAGATACTAACAACACAAATGAGGTGGAAAAAAAACAAAAAGTTAATTTGTTTAACAAGACTTGCTAGATTACACAATATATTTGCACTATGTCAGAAACATGAAGGCCCATCATCATATTGCCGCTTGTGTGTTTGGGAAAAATTAGTGACAATAGTATTTTTAATCTCCAAGACCTTCTTAACCATCTTGATTCTACCCGCAAATTGACATTTGTGATGGGGTTTTGATAATATTTTATTTGAGATATATCACTTCTATTTTTTTGGTGTATGTTTGACCAGTGAATATAAAGGTGCTTATGTGTATTGATTTTATGTTTGTCCTGTTAACTGCAACCAGTGTGTTTATAGAGGAATATGTAGAATTACAATTTCATGATTTTGAATGAGGCCAGTATGCTCACCTGCATTTGTTATTATTGCTAATAAAATCAATCAAGAAAGCAGAATTTTACGATGAGCTAAGAAACTGCTCTTGATATCAAATCAGTTATTCTCAAAGAACTTCATAATTCAGAAATTAGTGGGCTCACTGATGATTATACTGTGTGTCATTGTTAATTCCTCACAAAACTGAATTCTGTGATGAGCCTTTGCATCATCTGCAAGGCGCAAGTCAAGAGTGTTGTGGAATGCTCTCAGAGCTGGTACAACTGAAATGAGCCCGTGGCCCCCTTTTGTGATATTCCATTCTCTGATTTGAGAACGGGCAATGCTTTTCTGAGACGGTCCTTTTGTCTTCCTTGTAATGTGCCAGTTCATGCTTGATCAGGCTTCCTCCCCTGCGATGTTTGCATGACCCTACTTGCCTTTTGTGGTTTTCTGGGATGGATTGACCTGCAGGCTTGAACTCTGCAACCATGCCGCGAAGCATGGCAGGCTCGGGCAGTGACGAATCCTTGAGTGGCAAATATTGCATCATGCTTTCAGAACGCCCTCATGGCTTTTTGACAGCTTGCTCCTTTTGTGGCTTTCAAACTGGTTTTATAAGTCTCTGATAATCAAAGCATGTTGTAGTAAGCCCCCCCTTGGCGAAAGCGTGTAAGAACTGCTTAAATAGTCTTAAGTAAAGTTGAAAAATACATTTGGTTCCCCTCTGTTAGAACTTGCCTCACTCTCAACAACTATTTCAACTTCTCCCACTTTCTTCAGGTTAAAGGTATAGCAGTGGACACTTGCGTGGGTCCCAGCTGTGCCTGCCTTTTTGTTGGTTACATCGAACGGTCCTTGTTCTCAACGTACATTGGCACCATCCCCCTCTCAACTGTTTCTCAGCTGCACTGCCGACTGCATCACAGCTGCCTCCTGCACCCATGCAGAACTCATTAATTTCATCAACTTTACCACTAACGTTCACTTGGTCCTTCTCTGATAGTTCCCTCCCCTTTCTCAATCTCTCTGTCTCCATCACTGTGGATAATCTAATGTCTACTATAAACCCACAGGCTTCCACAGTGATCTGGATCACATCTCCTCCCACCCTACCTCGTGCAAAAATGCCCTCTCCTACCCTCAATGTCTACGTTACCTGGCGGGCCGATGACAAGTGTGCATGACAACGAACAACTCGCATCCATCCAGGCACTCTAGCAGCCACCTCTCTCCTCCTGTTAACCCCAGGCGACCCCGTCCTCTTCCACCTTTATGTCTTCCTCTGACCACATTTCATGCCTGGCCTTTCATCTCAAAGCCATCATCTTTTGTCATAATTTTTTCATTGTCCATCCATCTGTAAATCAAACCCCCCTCACCTGTATCCACCTATCACTTGCTTAGCTTTGTCCCAACCCACCTTTCTACCAGCTTATTCCCCTCTGCTATAGTCAGTCTGAAGAAAGGTCCCAACCTGCAATGTTGCCTATCCATGTCCTTCAGTGATACTGCCTGATCTGCTGAGTGACATCAGCACCTTGTGTCTTTTCTAATTCAAATAAACGGACAGACTTAATTTTGACTTTAGCATCAAAATGTTGATTCAATAGTTAATTCCCACAGCATTATGGATAAAACTAGATAATATTTGATGAATGTGTCCTCCATTCATCCAATTGCTATTATCATACCCTGGAATATTGTAATTTCCTTTGTTCAAAAATGTTTTTTTCTGTTTACCACAGTGCTTTTTGCTCTGGTGAGGCACATCTCAAACATGTGTATTTTTATTTCCTCAGCACCCCGTATCCGGCGAATGCATTCATCTCTACCATTCACACCTCAGCCGAAGAAAGCAAAGAAGCACTCACTGGAGGACATAATGGACGGCATGATGGAGAAGTTCATCCGCTACAGCGAAGCTGCCGATGAAAAATTTCTCCGTTACATGGAGGCATCAGAGGAACGGTTTGCTCGTCTTGAGCAGCTCCGTATGGAAATGGAGGAAAGGATGAGACAAAGTGATAGAGAACATGAAGCTCGTGTTCTCTTTATGTTGGGACAAATGATGGGCCATAATATGGCTGACTTTCCTTCCACATCTACAGCTACTGAAGGTGAAATAACGGAAAGAAAAGTATTTTAGGCCACTGTTCAACTTTCTTTCAAACAAAGTTGTATCTTTGTAGCACATTTTTATTTTATACAATATGTTTTCCAACATGACTGAATACAGGTTCACAACCAAAATATTTTTTAATTGCTCAGAAATTTGCTTGTTGAATGTTCCCAACAAGTTTGTTTGGAGAAATAACTCAACTTTAAACTATATTTTTCAGGGGTGTATGTTTAGTGCAAAATTCAACTTTTCAACCATCATGATGTCAGAAGAAAATTATTGTAGCAGGCAGTTAGCACAAGAGTTTTATTTTATGTGTTTGAATAGGACTTGAATAGGTACATTATTTTTTTAAATCGTGTTAGGTGAGGGACAGCACAGTGGATATCAAAATGATCCAGAGTAATCATTCTAAACATTATGAAATTAAACATTTTTGCATCGTCCACTGCTGTCCTGTCCTCTTTCTCCCTTTTATTTCAAAGCACTAATAGAGTTGAATTGTGTAGCATTTCAGGTCTTTTATTCTGTTAGTTTCTCGTAATAATTATCTTAGCATAAATCCACTTGCCAATGCCTCAGTACAAGGAAACCTTACAATTTTTAAATACGGCCTGCGTTCCATGTCGAGACATGGTTCCTTGGCAAAACCTATTCCTGATACCATGAACTGAGTGATTGGGTGAATCTTTCTTCATGTGTCTACAAACATTGTCTGATTTTTTTTGTTTGTTGTTATTGTCATTCCAGTAAGGCTTATGTGGCCTTAAGACGATCCTTCCATTTTTCTGTCTCGACGAGCATGTGCTCCAATGATAATGTTCATTAACTTAATGGAGAAGCCAATCTTCTGTACCAGGGCATTAAATATTCAATTCTATTTTATAAAAATGTGATTTTTTTAACATTGAAGGCAGTTTTTATTGGGTGATGTTTTATATGATGTAAGAACTTGATTAATTAATTCTAACCTTACAGCAGTCACAAAAGATGTGTATGTTATTTGTGTTGCGTGTATTTCTATATTGATCATTCTGAAATTAAATGTAGCTAATGTTGCTTTAAGCAAAAGTTTAATAACTCCCAGTTATTTTGGGGTAACAATTTAAATAATTTATCCAAATAAAAACAAATACATTTGTTTGGAGTGCACATTGGACACACACATGCATTACTTGTCAGTTGTTCCTTAGTTCTGTTTTGAGTATTTGCATCTAAACTGTTTTATCCAAATTAAAATGTTTTGTAAATGGAATTCTACGAGCCTTTAAATGTAATTGGCGGATGGTGATTTTGCATTTGGGCATTGTAACTGGCTCAGTTAATCATGAGTTACATCAAATGCTAATTATCTTTTTAACTCACCATTAATGTAGTTAGATTAAGGTGTTGAATATGATTAAACTGAAAGATGGTGTGGTAACTGGTTATTGGCATTGGGTGAAATTACAGTGTTTCTTCTTATACACTGATTCTTGATTATCATTGTGTGCTTTGTCTTGGTAGACACAAATGTTAAAAATGTTTTATACTGGTAGTTCCTGAAAAGTACACATGTTAAAGATTTGATTTGAAGTTGTATGACACTACTTTTAGTTACTATAATTTCAAGATATTTGGTATATTTAGTTGGCGTTTTTTTAAACCCAGAAGTACTGCTAAATCACAGAAAATGTAAAATGAAGAAAGATCTGTTCAATATCTTTAACCATGGAAATGGATGATAAACCTTTTGCCATTAAAGAATGTCTATTTTTAGTGGAAACGCAGCTACCGTTGCATCCACTTAAGATAAAAATTAAATGGATACGATCTGGAGTATGATTCTGACTGTAACCAGTTGCAGTTTGGTGAATTAATGTCCCTTTGAATGTGTTGGGTTCATAATGTATTTGTGTTTTAAAACAATTTAATTGGATGATTTATCCATAAATTGTAAATAGATTTCTTTCCAATGGGAAAAGAATCAATTCTCTTTCATCTTGAAGTATTTTTATAATTTTATATTGTAGAATTGACTGTTACTTAAGTAAAATAAAATATGAATGTGAAAATGTTTTACAGTGTGATCTCCATCCATTTTCGAAATTTAGAGGTTATGAAAAGGAATAAACAGCAACAAATGAAGGAAGGAATTTTTTTTTGGAACTTTACCTTGGTTTACCTTAGAAGAAACAAAGAGAATGATTTATGTAGTATTTTTCATGCAGGTATTGTCAGAATGGAGAAGTACAAAGACTATTTCCAAATATTACGACTTACTGTTATTTGTCAATAGTAAAATGTTCCTTTGTGTGTTATTGGGGTTCCTCCAATTGTATCTTTCTTGGATCTAATTTATTCTGACTTCTTTAGTTTCGCTCTGGAGCAGAGAAAACATTTGTTTTACTTGGACTGATTCCAATTCCTTGCAATTACTATTTAGAAAGATTTGCAGAGTTTTTTCAAAAAATAACCCGTCTTTCCCAACTATTTTCTTTATGTCTTTACCTTGACCCTCCCCTCCACCCACCTGGCTGCATCTCCTGCTTCTTCCCTCATCGTTTTCCACCTATCACTCACTGGCTGTCTCCCAACTCCTCCCATACCCAGCTCCATCTGCCCATCACCCGCACCACCCCTCCTCGCCTGGTGCAACATATCCCCTTCCAAACACTGCCTCGTCCCTGCCACTCGCCTCCATACCCGCTATCTCACCTTTACACTCTGTCGTGAAAGCATGGTCTCGACCCGAAGTATCAACCATTTCTCTCTACAGATGCTGCCTGATTCGCTGGATTCCTTCAGCGTTTTTCCTTAAGCAAAAGGAATTTTAAATGTTGATACCTTACTAACACATCCAAAGTACAAATTCAGGAATTGAAGCTGTCCTTATTGTCTTAAGAGAAGACTACTATTATTGTAGACTGCCGAATGGCAATAGCTTCTTCCTGCTTTGACTGGAGGATGTAAGAAATGAAATGGAAGTAGATACAGGCCATTTACCCCCTCAGTCATTCAGTAAGATTATTTGATCTTTGAGGTTGGTACCATTTAATCACGCTTTCCCTGGATTCCTTGAATATACTTAGCAACCAAGCCTCCACATTGCTCATGAGTAAAGAATTGGCAACAGGTGAAAATAGCAAACTCCACACAAGCGGCACACAGGTCTCTGGCGATATGAGGCAGCAGCCCTTGCAGCTGCACTTATAAGTTATCTTATCTCTTCACTCAAAAGCACATGTTTAAATTGTTAGTTTTTGTCCCTTTTTTTGTGACTGAGCTGTGCTGAATTTAGACTTCTGTATGATCAGTTTCGTACTTTTCCATCAACATCCAGTGATTGTTGTTCAGATGTTTCCATCTTTCCAGTGCTCAATCGTTTGTTCTGCCAATTTTATTTTACCAATAATTTGTTTTGTCAACCGTCCCTTGTTATAATACTCTAGTTTTGAAAATCATATCCTCGTACTGTGCTTTTGCAGATGTAATTAATGTTTTGCTTCTGGTTATCTACATGTCTATCTGAAAGTCATCAACTGTGGTAGTTGTTTAAACAATGTATTGATGTGTTGCTCTTTAACAATAATAATCAAATGACTAAGGTTATATAAGAAACATTATTTTTAAAGGACACAAAAGGTCCCGACCTGATGCATCATCTATCCTTGTTCTCCAGAGATAATGCCTGACCTGCTGAATTACTCCAGCACTTTATGTCTTTATTTTATAAATCAGCATCTGCAATTCCTTGTTTCTACATTTTGACTGCTGCATTGTGAAATCTCATCGGGGTATGCTTACTTTGAATAAGTTCTCCGATACCCTCTCTCACTGCTCCCCCTCTCATTCGTGCTACTCTCTTTTTTGTTAACCAGCATATAGCTCCTTGTTTCAGCATTCCTTTAGGCTTGTCTATGTGCAATATTAACACAGTTTCTTACAAATTATCACTATATTGGCAAGCCTCTCTGTAGACACCAACTTGTTTCTAATTGGCTCTACAGTGCTGTAACAATATTAGTGAAAAACATTTAAATTGTTGGACTCCAGTAAGTCTTCAGGAAATAATCATGCAATTATTTTGTTGTTGCACTTGATTTACAGAATCTTAGGACTTCACTAAGGATGGTGAGACTGAACATTCTTGCTTTGATATGACCAAACATGTGGATAAAGACCAAAATATAAGATGATATAAGATCTTTTGTCCACGATAGATCAAATTTCAATGCCATTTTGTAAATTTATCTCCAGCATTTATTGAAGCCATAAATATCTTCACCAATAAAAAAAAGCTGCATTTCAGATTCAGATTCAATTTAATTGTCATTGTCAGTGTACAGTACAGAGACAACGAAATGCATTTAACATCTCCCTTGAAGAGCGACATAGCAAACGATTTGAATAAATAAATAATAATAATAAGTGTCCGGGGGGGGGGGGGGGGGGGGGGGGGTGGTGTGATTGGCAGTCACCGAGGTACGTTGTTGAGTAGAGTGACAGCCGCCGGAAAGAAGCTGTTCCTCGACCTGCTGGTTCGGCAACGGAGAGACCTGTAGCGCCTCCCGGATGGTAGGAGGGTAAACAGTCCATGGTTGGGGTGAGAGCAGTCCTTGGCAATACTGAGCGCCCTCCGCAGACAGCGCTTGCTTTGGACAGACTCAATGGAGGGGAGCGTGGAACCGGTGATGCGTTGGGCAATTTTCACCACCCTCTGCAATGCCTTCCGGTCGGAGACAGAGCAGTTGCCATACCATACCGTGATGCAGTTGGTAAGGATGCTCTCGATGGTGCAGCGGTAGAAGTTCACCAGGATCTGAGGAGACAGATGGACCTTCTTCAGTCTCCTCAGGAAGATTCAATACCCCAAACGTAATAAATAGTGAAAAGCTAAAGTTTACTTGTAGAAAATATATTTTAAATATTACAGTATTTACATGTTGTATTTCATGCACAGTATTGAGGGATTTTATAACACAAAGTTATTAGTAATTACGTTGGAGCCCTAAATGGCTTTTGTGTTACTGAAGAACTCCCAACGTCATGGCTGTTGACATATTGCTTGGCCTCCTACACTCTTTCACCATCTGTATTTTAAGCTCTATTTTCTGCTGCATCTCTGACTGGTGCTTTCCCCTTGAAACTTAAACTTCCAAACCAGAATGGCCTCATGTTTGCAATTAATTTGAGGGGTAGATAGGATAGAAAGTCAGAACCTTTTTTCTCCACGGTGGAAGTGGCCAACTCTGAAGGGCATAACTGTACGGTTAGAGGGGGAAAGTTTAATGGAGATCTGCAGGGCAAGTTTTTTTTTTTGACACATTGGTTGGGGGGGGGGGGGGGGGGGCAGGAATACACTGCCAAGGGCGGTGGTAGAGGCAGATACCATTGTGGTGTTTAAGAGGTTTTTAGATAGGCACATAGAAATGTAGGGAATAGAGGGATATGGATCACGTGCAGGCACCTGAGATCAATTTAACTTTGCATCATGTTGGGCACACACATTGTGGGCCAAAGGGCTCATTCCTGTGCTGTACAGTTCTAATTAACCTGTCTATCTGCAGTCCATTTTCATCAAACCAGATTTGGATGTCAACTATAGGAGACTTTGGGGAAAGCTGGAAACTGGTCACTTTACAGCATCTTTCGGTTGGAAATTGACAAATTGTTAGGTGATGAGAAGAGTCCAACCTTGTGGACTGTAAAGAGCTTTGACATTGACCTTCCTGATACAAGACTTTCATTTATGCTTTAAGTAGAGATAATAAATATATTGGGCAGTGGTCAGCCCAGCAGTGGTGGGTGCCTGTTGTGGAATGTATGATGCAGACATCTTGATCTGTCACTTGAATTATAATAAAATAGAGCAGGTGTCGCAACTTGAATGAGAGTTGTTGATCTGTTGTGTTGCTCCCTCCGACAAAATTACATCTTGATAATGACAGGGTTGTGTTCCAACTATTTTATCAATGGAAAAACCTTGCTGGAGTTGGCCTTCCTTGCTCATTTCTTGCCAGAGATTCACATCCCTCCCCTGCCACTCCCTCCTCCTGCTGGTGTTGTGGTAATGTTGGGGGATCAGTTTCTCTTCCTTTGGATCGTGGATAAGGATATTTGAAGGTTGTGGCTGAAGTAATGAGCTTCAGCTGAAGCTTCAGGGTTTTTAGTTGAGTTGTGAAAAGGGCTTTTGAAGGTCAAGGCCGCACATCTGCCACAACATTTATGTTTGCTGTCTACCTTTGTGCTTCAGAGATGTGGGGCATTTACAGATGGCATCTTGGGGTAAAAATACCCCCAATGTTTCTATCCAAAACCTTCAATTGATTAGTGAATCAATATAATTAGTGTCTGCTGAGTACTATTTAAACATATTGTTGTGTTGCTGCAAGAAAGAAATTCATTGTTTCGGTTTGGGACTTGCAACAATACCATTCTTGACTCATTGTCCTCTTTCAGGTCAACACCCCATATAGTGTGGACCAAGTCATTACTAAGTCTGCTTTTCAATAAATTTCAAACATGATTTAACAAGTGCAAAATAAAGGCTTGAAGTACATGAGGTTGATGAAATATTACTTTAAAAAACCCATCTTATTTTGTAAGATCCGAGTTAATTATAATGACCACATAAAATTATTAGCCCAAAAGCTATTAAGGAGACCTTTGACCTATCTTTAATCGGATTTTATCGGACTGCAGTGTTCTATCTTGTACTAAATGTATCTAGTCTTCATCTGCACCGTGAACCGTTCATTCATAGTCTCCTTTAACAGAATAGCACGCAAACAAAAGCTTTTCACGGTATCTCGGTACGCATGCCATCAATAAACGAAAACAAATATGGCTTTTATTCAAAATGTCATTTGAATCTGCCTTATGCATCATAACCGTATTTTCTGGGATTGGGTTGAATTTTACATAGCTTGGCTTCATATTTCCCCTGGATGCTGCTTACCCGCTGATCCAGCGCTTTGTGTCTTTTTTTTATAAACCGACAGCTGCAGTTCCTTGTTTCTAATTGACTTCTTAGTTCCCTGATTCGTCCACAGTGAACATACGATGGAGGTGAAAAACAAGATTTCTTAACTTTGCAGTCTGTGTAGGAGAGCTTTCTAAAGCACGTCATGTAATTGAATATGTCCGATTCCAAGGCAGGCAAGCTTTGAGAACGCGGAGATCTAGAAATCAAAGATACTAGTAGTATCTTTGCTAGAAATCCCCAAATCCCGGTGAGATTTGGTTTCGCTCCTCTAGTATCTTTGGTTTTGCTACATCTCCTGTTTCCGGAGGAAGTTGCATTTGTAGCCCTATCTTTGGCCCTTACCCTTTGACTTCAATGGCGGCTCGTGTGGTGTTGCAGCAATGTCTTTCGGCTCGGCTGCAGGTGAAGCCGGCAGAAGAAGGCACAGCGGCTGAATACGTTCAGGTTCTTGGCGTTGATGGCTGGGATTGCCTTTCCTTACAGCTGGGCGTACTGTTGCTCTTGATTTCTCGTGGAGTGGGAAATGAGGCATCGTGTCGGAATATTCTCCCTCCTCTGGGCCGTCGGTTATA